>NC_066585.1:335818095-336129345 GCF_024323335.1 Lathyrus oleraceus
ACAATAAAAGCATGGCGGCGACTCTTGTTAATTGATCTCTAGCTTGTCAATAGCTTGATGATCATGAATTTCCCGCTACAACAGGTCTTATTATTTTCCTACCTATTGGACCAGGAATCCTCTTTCGATATCCGGTTTTATTTTGACAAATTGAACGACCATGAGGTTAGATCTTTGGCCATCTTAGACTCATTTCATATGATGAAGGTCTAGGATATATTATCTCTAGCCGATAGAAAATTCTTTCTTTCTTGGGTAATAATTATTTATTTCTTTTGCGTACCACTTGGGACACCATCCTGCATTCCGCTAACTTATTTTCTCACTTTGCCTTTAGGAAAAATTACTGTCACATCTGTGAAGGAACATAAGAAACTAATGCTAGAAGCCTCGACAACGAGGATAGTAGCTGACCAAAATGCTACTAAATCAGACTTGTCCGATTTAGAAACCCGGTGACTGAAGAAAAGAAAGGTAGTCCCAAATAAGGCAATTACCAATGTCTCAGAATCCCAACCTTCGACTCTTTTTCCATCGAAGATTTTTCGTCCGAGTTCTTCAAAGAAGATGAAAACTCTTATGAGTGACGAATTCTGTAGAGCCGATTGGGAAATTTCATCTTTGATGTGCAAGATCAGTGGGAGTGGCCAAATCGCATCATCCAATGAGTTCATGTTCTGGAGAAACAATTTTGACATATTGAAGTTCCTTTACGATCATCTGAATGCCATGAAAGATGTAAACAAGGTAAAAACCATATAGTAATAGAAACTAACCCAAAACATTAGTTCTTATCTGATGAGATGTGCTATTTTAACCCGTAGGCTATTTAAATTCGGGAATGATTGAAAATAAAACAAGATAAAATTAGACCAAGAAATCAATCAATTGAAGGAGCCATAACAAGCGCAAGCGGTTAGACTGCCCGACTTGGAGAGAAAATTATTGGAGGAGAAAACCAGGAGGTCAAAATTGGAGGTTATGAATTAGGAGTTGAAATTCACTATTAATAAGAAGTCTTAGAAAATGAATTAATTTCAAGATTCAAACGTCCAAATGAAAAACTCTTTGCAGAAAGCTCAAATTGATGTCCTTGACGTAGATGATGCTGCCTTTGATATGGCAAAGGCTCAAGCCTTATGTCTCTATCCCGATCTTGACTTGACTAAGATAGACTTCTTCAAAGTTGTGGTTAATGGTCATCTTGTGGATATGGAAGAAGTCGAGTCCTCCCTCACTGACGATCCGATCCAGGAAGACCATATTGGTGTTATTAAACCCGAAGCCAGGGGTGAGGATAAAGATGAAGAGTCGTTTTTTGTCGTTCATTTTGTTATGTTTTTAGCAATATTAGTTTTTCCTTTTCTTTTTGTATCCTGATCCTGTTATGACCTGTATCACGATGTTTCATATTTCGTTATATGTTTACTGATTACCCTTATATTTACAACTGTTTTTCTTAGATGGTTTTTACAAAAGTTCTGAGTGCTTGTAAAGTTTTATGAATGCATGACTTAAATCTCTTTAGGAGTTAATTTATGTATTTCTATTTTGACAAACTGGTAGGAGATTTAAAGGGGCTTGTGACACGGAACCATCCGAAAATGCAAGTACAACTTTGGTCACGGAAAATAGTGAATAGTTTATGGTGAAGCTGGTCAGAGAAATTGAGGAGCCCAAGTGGCTTCTTGTTGATGTCCCAAAACTCTGTGATTTCTAGATATGGAGGTTTCAGAGAACCTAAGTGAGGCTCAGCTAATTTCCATTCCACCATTACTACCTCCACACCTATCTATATTAAAATTATGATGGCCTTTGAGTTTTTTATCTCATAGATGACAATGTATTTGTTCACCTGAATCCCAGATAAACTAGTCGGCTTTGAACAAGTTAGCTTATTTTTTGGCTGAAAAACTCGTACCACATGGATATGAAGCCCCAGTGAGAAGGACCTTTATGTTTTGAAGAGTTTTATTAGTTTTTGGACATAGACCGACTGGTTCTGAATAAACTATGTCGATCGTTCGGTATTTGATAAATTAACCATACCACTTATAGTTAGAGATTTCGTTTTTGCATAGCGCATAAAATCGATTATGCCAAAGGATTTAACCTCGCTTGGACTTTAGTTAGGCCAGAGGTTTTATTAAACGTTACCCGACCGAAGCCGGTTATGCTATAGGCTTCAAGTTCTCTTGGGCTTCAGTTAGACTATATGTTTTATTAAACTTTACCTGGCCGAAGTCGATTATTCCAGAGGCTTCAAGTTTTCTCGGGCTTCAGTTAGGCTAGAGATTTTATAAAACATTACCCGACCGAAGCCATTTATGCCAAAGGCTACAAGTTCTCTTGGGATTCAATTAGGCTAGAGGTTTTATTAAACGTTACCCGACCGAAGCCAATTATTTCAAAAGTTTCAAGTTCACTTGGGCTTCAGTAAAGCAAGAGGTTTTATTAAACATTACTCGACCAAAGCCCATTATGTTCTAGAACCTATATTAAATGCTTTACATAATACATTTATTTAATCATGTGTGCCTCATTAAAAACAATTTTTCATGCAAGGGAAAAGAGTGCATTCCCATAATTTTATTTATGATATTTATTACATAGACTAGTTATGATACAATTAAAAATAGATTACATTCCAGATCCTAAATATTTCTATATCCTCCAACTCTTTCAACTCGTAAGCCTCGTTATTCATCCTCTGATTGATACGAAAGGAACTTTCCCCATTTGGGACCAACTTATCTTTGTTCCTATAAAGTCCACCACTTTCATTATCATCATACTTGCTCTGTGACATCCTCTTTTCCAGATCTTTACGTCGAGCTTCATGGCAATTCTTTATGTGGGTTTCATGTTATCCAAGCCTACCAAACTAATTCCTTCCTTCATAGTACGACGTCCCTAAGTCGGCACGTTGATCACGACTGACATCATTATATTAGCTTCACAAACCATTTCTAAAAGATTCTCCCAAGTAGTTGAATGAGATGTAATATGGTAGGGTCACCAATTCTCATACATGTTTTCGGTCCATATCTTTCTGATCCTACCTTGCTCCCTACTTACTCTAGGCAATACAATTTTGTTTGTTGCCTCTGATGCTTCCCATCCAGTGAAGTGATCGATTGTCCCTACTAGAAACTTCGTATATCCGACCTCCATAATCAATGAGCTTGAAATATTTAGCCCTTGTTTACATAATCTCCCTAGTATGCTTAAGAGGTCATGTATGAGAGGGTGGTTCCCTATGCTGACTCCAATCCTTCCATATTTATTATTAGATATATGACTAGCTCCAATTTGAGTTGGGTGAATTGATCGGACGCTATTTTGCATCTTTTTCGTATTGTCCTTGTTTGTTAGCTGGTTTTTTGATAGCTCTTATCTCGGATCGATATTGATTAAATTTACTTTGAACTGATCACTCTTGATTGGTTCGTTAGCATAACTCTTTCTCTTAGTCTTAGACTATCTTTATAACATTTCCAGGTTATTCCATGATCACCTTTCACTATTCCAACTCGGTCGTTTTCTAAAGGACACTTTAACGAAATATATAGGGTGGACAACTCCTCTTCCATAGCATTGAACGAGGGCCTGCAAATAATAATGTTATATGGGGACGCAACATTGACAATTAAATATCTTACTTGGATACTTTTTGCATGGTCTCTACTGCCAAAGGTGGTCATTATGGGCAGATGCCCTAGCACTTATACATGTTCTCTGGAGAATCCTACCAAAGTACCCTTGAATGGTAGTAACTCAGTGGTATTGAAATTCATCCCTTTGAATGGGTCACAATATAAGACATATGTTGAGCTTCCGCGGTCTACCAAGGCTCGCTTTACGCTCCAGTCACAGATCTGTAATTTAATCACTATGGACACCATTGTAGTATGCACACCATGTATTTTCGTCTTTTCGCATCATAATATGCACCCCTTTTAGGAGTAACGGTCCTAGGAGTAGTTTGAGGTGATAAACCTCTTTCAAGATATCTTCACGTGTAGCATTTAGTGGTGCGTACTTATCCTCTTTTTAAAACATCCTCTGGGATGGTTTTGCTATTGGCCGATCTCTGGGTCCCAGCTTGAAGTATTCTTTCTTATGCTCATCTCCTTCTTCATTGGTCCTCACTTTATCTTTTGCATTTCGGGATCTGTCATACGGTGAACTGGACTTTATGTTTTTTAATCGCAATGTCGCGGTTAGCAAGAGTCGCCACCGACTTTTCTTTTATCCCATAAGGAAAGGTGGAAAAGAACAGGAAAGACCTTAATTTAGATTCTTAGGTTCGGGAGGTACTTTATACAAAGGGAAGGTATTAGCACCCTTTGTATCCATGGTTATCCATGGGCTCTTAATTGCTCAATCATTTATGTTTTCTAATTTGAAAAAGGTGGTTGAGAAACGTGTGAAGAATGTTTGAAACTGAGAATTTAACTTTGTAATGATCCTTGCATGAATGTATACAAAGTGGTTATCTCATTTAGATTTGAAAGTTATTTAGAAAAATATAACTCGGCAATGATCCTAGTACGGATGTATGCTAAGTGGTGATTTTCCAAAAAAAGGATGTTTGAAATGTGATGAGCAATTAAGGGTTATACCTGTCCGAGGCCTTTACTGTCATTTTCTCTCCTTGTGAGGGTAAAACTGTCCTTACTATTGAGAAGTAAGTAGTTTATCCTTGGGATGTAGAAGGGTCATCGTAGGGTCATTGATAGTTCATTGAAGGCAACGGTTGTGAGGATACCTTAGCATTCGAAGGGACTATCATCATTTAACCGTAGGCTACACCGAAGGATCATCGAGGGACAAAATCGTATTTCGGAAGGCAACATCCGAGGGACCATGATTTATTTTATGATGATTTAATCAAAGGGCCATTGCTAAGTGTATCTCCACATTCGCGGGACATGACCGTAATACCGTAATCATGGGGTAACGAAGAGAGGTCCGATATCATTTATTTAAAGTCCATATTTTAAGTTCATTAGGTAATTATGATGATTCCGCATTAAATCGATACATTAAAATTAATACATTAAGAATCAATACATTAAAATTAGTTAGGCAATCAATAGGAATCTTCACATTAAAGTGAAATAATTTAGAATCCATCTCCATGAAAGTCTCCCACACATAAAGTGGAGTACCTAGCCAGCCACTTCCTTGAGAATATGCAAGCTTTAACGCAAATTAAACGCACGGGTGAGAATACCAAGTTAAAGTGCAATTGAAAATTGCACTACAGAATGAACACAATAGTCACAAGGCCAAATAATGCATGATTACAATAAGACAAACATAAAACGAAACATAAGAACAGCTACTGGTACGTTCGCCTCTGCTTCGCCTGGCGAAGGATTGGCGAATATTCGCTACAGGCTCGCTTAGCGATGTGCTAGCGAGCGGCCACAGATTTTGAATTTTGGCAATCGTACCGTCTCCGGAACCTTGAATTATGACGTTAAATTACAGGCACAGCATGGATAGCATTCATGATGTTCAAGCATACTTAAATTTGCATGTGAAATCAGGTTACATATCAAAATTTAATCATGATGCATTATGTAGGTAACGGTTATCAATTGGAGGCATATAACAGCGATAATACGCAAACCTGTTTGCAATTGTTATGTTGAACTGATCACCCTAGGTATCGGATTGAGTTGGGCGGTGGTAGCTTCGAGGCGGGTGAGCGGCCTTCAGGGTTTCCGTCTTTTTCCGTCCGTCTTCCTCTGTCTGTTTTCCGTGGCTGAAGAGCTGGTATTTATAGTAGTAGTGGTGGTGACCTAATGGGCTTAAAATGAGGTCCAAAACTTCAGATTTTCGCAAGCTTTGCTAGGCGAAGGAATTGCTCGCCTAGCGAGCAAGCTAGTTTTGGGCTTTTTCTGGATCTGATGCTTCGCTGGGCGAGTGGCATGATGAAATGTTCGCTAGGCGAAGGAATTGCTCGCCTAGCGAGCGAGCTATTTTGGGCCACTTTTGGATTGGGCCTGTTGTGAGCTGGGCTTTTGTCCATTTGATATCAGTGCCTTGCAGAACAAGTCGGAGGGTCTTGAGAAATGCTTTGTAGTATCAATGGGCAAATTTTGGGGTATGACAGCTGCCCCTGTTCAATATTCTTGAACCGAGAGAGTAGAATGGTATGTGCCGTTCGCGGTCTGGAGGTGAAAGATTATTGAACACTAGAATGCCCCGAAAATTTGCGCTTGTCCATTAGTCTCGATGGGGATGGGCTTAAAGATGCCATCCAGGTAGTTCGATGACGAGCTTCCGGTTGCGTCGTACGTTAGACGATGTCTGAAGACATGGATGTCATACCGGGTCATACGCTAGACCGTATAGTGAATCATCCATCATGCTGTTGACTTCGCTGGGGAGTCAGAGTATGCTATATACTGCTGGGGATAAGGGATCAGAATGGATCATACGCTAGATCATATCTGAGTACCAGAGTGAGCTGTTCGTTAGGCGGATGACTTTGATGGGGATGAAAGATCAGAATGGATCGTACGCTAGATCGTCTTTGAGTTGAGAATGAGCCGTCCGTTAGGCCGAATCTGCTGAAAAGGGAGTAGTCGTATACTACCATTCAGAAATGTACCTGTCCGAAGGTAGCATCTGAGTAACAGAATGAGCCGTTCGTTAGGCTGAATCTGCTTAAAAGGGAGTAGTCGTATACTAGACTACCATTCAGAAATGTACCTGTCTGAAGGTAGCATCTGAGTAAGGGAGTAGCCGTATACTAGACTACCATTCAGAAATGTACCTGTCCGAAGGTAGCATCTGAGTAAGGGAGTAGCCGTATACTAGACTACCATTCAGAAATGTACCTGTCCGAAGGTAGCATCTGAGTAAGGGAGTACCCGTATACTAGACTACCATTCAGAAATGTACCTGTCCGAAGGTAGCATCTGAGTAACAGAATGAGCCGTTCGTTAGGCTGAATCTGCTTAAAAGGGAGTAGTCGTATACTAGACTACCATTCAGAAATGTACCTGTCCGAAGGTAGCATCTGAGTAAGGGAGTAGCCGTATACTAGACTACCATTCAGAAATGTACCTGTCCGAAGGTAGCATCTGAGTAAGGGAGTAGCCGTATACTAGACTACCATTCAGAAATGTACCTGTCCGAAGGTAGCATCTGAGTAAGGGAGTAGCCGTATACTAGACTACCATTCAGAAATGTACCTGTCCGAAGGTAGCATCTGAGTAAGGGAGTACCCGTATACTAGACTACCATTCAGAAATGTACCTGTCCGAAGGTAGCATCTGAGTAACAGAATGAGCCGTTCGTTAGGCTGAATCTGCTTAAAAGGGAGTAGTCGTATACTAGACTACCATTCAGAAATGTACCTGTCCGAAGGTAGCATCTGAGTAAGGGAGTAGCCGTATACTAGACTACCATTCAGAAATGTACCTGTCCGAAGGTAGCATCTGAGTAAGGGAGTAGCCGTATACTAGACTACCATTCAGAAATGTACCTGTCCGAAGGTAGCATCTGAGTAAGGGAGTAGCCGTATACTAGACTACCATTCAGAAATGTACCTGTCCGAAGGTAGCATCTGAGTAAGGGAGTAGCCGTATACTAGACTACCATTCAGAAATGTACCTGTCCGAAGGTAGCATCTGAGTAAGGGAGTAGCTGTATACTAGACTACCATTCAGAAATGTACCTGTCCGAAGGTAGCATCTGAGGATTTGAAGGTCTAACTTGGTCGTACATTAGACTGTATTTGGGCAGAATCCGAGGACTTGACGGTCTAACTTGGTCGTACATTAGACTGTCACTGAGCAGAATCTGGTCTAACTTGGTCGTACATTAGACTGTATCTGGGCAGAATCCGAGGACTTGACGGTCTAACTTGGTCGTACATTAGACTGTCACTGAGCAGAATCTGGTCTAACTTGATCGTACATTAGACTGTAGTTGATGACTGGAATGAGCCGTCCGTTAGGCTGAATCTGATGCTGAAAGGGGTAGTCGTACGCTAGACTACGCTTCAGAAATGTAAGGTCTAACTTGGTCGTACATTAGACCGTATTTGAGTTGTTGAAGGTCAGAATGGATCGTACGTTAGATCGCATCTGAGTTGTTGAAGGTCAGAATGGATCGTACGCTAGATCGTATCTGAGTTGTTGAAGGTCAGAATGGATCGTACGCTAGATCGTATCTGAGTTGTTGAAGGTCAGAATGGATCGTACGTTAGATCGCATCTGAGTTGAAAGAGTCATATGTTGAGCTGAATCAGAGTGAACCGTACGTTAGGCTGTATCTGATAGTATTTGTATTTGCAATGAATATCTGGGATAGGCTTATAGATGCCATCGTTAGGAGGATGTCACAATGAATGTTGACATGGAGTATATCTGAAAGATGTATCTGAAGAAGAAAGTAGTCGTACGCTAGACTACACCTCGGAATGTACCATATGCTAGGCAGTATCTGAGGCATATAGTTGAAACTTGAATGTAATTGATAAAGATGTCTGTCTGAATGGGCCTTTGTTTTGACCGTATCAAGAGGATGATTAACCTGAAAAATAAAGTTAGCTTCATGCCATGTCATGATGCATGAGATGCAAATGTTGTATGCATGCGTGTGCCGTGATATGATGTGATGAACGAATTATGCGTCTGGAATAAATGTGAGCATGGTATGCATGTATATGTTATGAAATGATGTAAAGTATATGATGCGGTATGAAATAAATGTGAACATTGTATGCAGGTATGTGATGTGAAATGATGTAATGAATGTACTATGCGTCTGAAACGTTCTTCCAGGGGACTCTACTGGGGAAATAAATCTCAGTCTGCTGGTCGGAGATAGTTGTAGGGAAGACCCTCCCTTAACTGGGGGATTTGACTTCTGTCTGATGGTAAAAACACTTGACAGAGCCTGGCTGGGGATAGAAAAGATGACCCATTTGTCTAGTAATGCCACTCTCTTCTGGGGAATAATTGGCATCGCCGGGGAATCGAATTAGCAACGGATTCATTGGAAAGCATGGTTAGACCTTCTCCTTGGTCCTGAAGTCTCGTAGTAATTGCAATTTCCATTTTAGGCATGTATTTTTGATAAATATTGATCATATTCAAATGCATATATCAATTCAAGTTAAATCAATGGACGTTTACGCAAACAAAACAGAGAAAGTAAAACAAAAGCATCTTTTTAAAAATGAAATTGTATTGATTTGGAAAGAGGGCCTATAAACAGGCAATTTGTGTACAAGGAGACAGAAATCCTAGTAAGAGGAAATTGTCAAGAAAACAAAGAGAAAGCTATGCCGAAAACGTCCTATTGATTCTAATTCCACCACTGTCATTATGTCTTCAAGCATCTCATCTCCTGCTGTCGGATAGAAGTGATTGGCTTGTTCGGTCCCTTGAAACTTGGGTGAAGCTGACGGAGGACGGGACATAGTCATACGCTTTAATCCCTAATTTTGCCTGGACCGCCTTTTCAGGTTTTCAGTCCACCGGGATACCCTTTTTTTGCCCAAGCCGCCTTTTCAGGTTTTCGACTTGCCGGGTGTACATTTTTATATGTTTATCCCTAATTTTTGCCCAAACCCTTTTGGTTCGCCGGGATGCCCTTACTTTTGCCTAGATACGTCGACCTAGCGGGTCTCTTTTATGCGTAGTATTTTTTTTGACTATGTCTGCGTTCACGGGATGCGGGAAGTCTTCGCCGTCCATCGTAGCAAGTATCATGGCTCCACCAGAGAATGCCTTCTTAACTACAAATGGCCCTTCGTATGTGGGAGTCCATTTGCCTCTGGGATCCCTTTGTGGTAGAATGATACGCTTGACCACCAAGTCGCCGATTTGATACACCTGTCTCTTGACTCTTTTGTTAAATGCCTGGGTCATGCGCTTCTGATATATCTGTCCATGACACACAGCCGCAAGTCTCTTCTCATCGATCAAGTTTATCTGGTCGAGTCGAGTCTGAATCCATTCATCCTCATCTAAGCCTGCATCTTTCACAATTCTTAGAGAGGGAATCTGAACTTCCACTGGTAAAACGGCTTCCATTCCATAGACTAAAGAGAAAGGGGTTGCCCCTGTCGAAGTGCGGTAACCATGAAAAGCAAAAGGTAACATCTCATGCCAGTCTTTGTATGTTACTGTTATATTCTTGATATTGTTAGCAGCCTCCACGACGCCGTTCATCTTTGGCCGGTACGGAGAAGAGTTATGGTGTTTTATTTTGAACTGCATGCAGAGTTCAGTTTAGTACCCTTATCAGTGATAACTCTTTCAGGAGACAGCAGGTTTCTCGAATGTATATTTGATAAGATCCATCTTAGAAATCAATAAAGTGGTGTGATTCAACATATACTGTCTTAGTCGGCGAGCAGCCCAAGCCAAAGCACAGCAAGCTTTCTCAAGCTGTGAGTATCTTGTTTCACAGTCGGTACCTTTTGCTAAGGCAGTGTATGACATGCTCTTTTCGACCAGACTCGTCATGTTGCCCCAGCACACCCTATTGAATTTTCTAACACGGTCAAATACATGATTAGAGGTCTTCCTTCAACTGGTAGTATCAGAATTGGAGATTCTTGGAGATATTTCTTGATTTTGTCATTCATCATTCCATACCATCTCTTGATTTTTCTTTTTTTAGTAATTTGAAGATGGGTTTGCAAGTAGCAGTCAAGTGTGGGATGAATCGGGCAATGTAATTCGAGTGTCTCAAGAAACCTCTGACTTCTTTCTGGTCTATTTCAGTACTCAGATCTATCGTTTCAATTGATTCCTCATGCGGCTGTATGGTCTTTTCTTCTTGTAGTACCAGTCTGGCAAGTTCTCCAGGGACTTCACAATCTTCCTCGCTTCCATCCTCGGCTTGGTAGATCGGATTTTCAAAGTCATAATGAACAGTAGCAGAACTATTATCAACAGGATCCAGAGTGGATATGGATCGGAAAACTGTTACGTGCGTGTGTGCAAGAAAACATAGCTTGTTTTGAAAAAAATGACAGGAAAGATAAAGAGCGCAATATTTGAATGCAAAAAGTCCATTGATTTATTGAATATGAATATGCTTATGAAATGACAAAACCCTTGAAAAATTAGCTATTATGCCCCGGGTATAGACACAATGCTTTGAAACACAAAAATAGCAATAACAATTACTCCTGACTAAAGGAAATCGGGATAGTGTCTTCAGCCTTCCAATTATTGGGTCCGTCACCAATTGTTGGGAAAATCCAGCTATCCAAGTCATAATCATTATCAGTATCTTCCACAGCATTGACAGTCTCGTCATGATTAGGCAGAGGGGCAGTGATGCCATTAGGAGTCTCCGGAGGATCAAAGATAGTCGCCTGTATCTTCCCACTTCGAATGCCACTTTCAACATGTTCACCTGTTAATATAAGTTCAGTGAAACCTAATGAGGAACTCCTCAATAGATGGTTGTAGAATGGGCCAGTCAGTGTGCTCATGAACATGTCCACTAATTCTCGATCAGTCATAGGGGGTTTGACTCTGCCAGCCAAATCTCTCCACTTTTGAGCATATTCTTTGAAACTTTCTTTAGATCCCATAGTCATATTCTGCAACTGTAGCCGAGTAGGCGCTAGTTCAGAATTATACTGGTACTGTTTATAGAAAGCAGTTGCTAAATCAGTCCATGTGTGGATGTCAGAGCTCTCGAGCTGATAATACCACTCCAATTGTGTGCCAGACAGACTCTCTTGGAAGAAATGGATCCAGAGCTTCTTATTAGTGGTATACGGTTGAATCTTTCTCACGTAAGCTCTCAGATGCATCTGAGGACAAGATGCCCCATCATACTGAGTGAAAGCGGGGACCTTGAATTTGCGAGGAATGATCACATCGGAGACTAGACCCAAACTTTCAAAATCCAGACCGGGCGCCTTCTGACCTTCCATAGCTAGCATGCGTTCTTCCAGCAACTTGTACTTGCCATCTTTTGGAGAGTACTGTTCATTTTCATACTCTTCATCGTCATCCTCAGGGTTAGAGAAATCAGCATTCTCCTTCTCTGAATCATTCTCCGCCCCCTCTTCTGGGCCATTCGGGATTCCAAATTTGATTCCCGTAGCCTGTCCTTTACGCCTTCTGCCCGGGTTAATGAAGCTCACAGCTTTCTTGTCTTTCTTCCTTTCGACCAAAAGAGCCTTCAGTTCCTCCTGCCCCTTGGATAAGCTTAGCATCATCTCCTTGAATTGAGCATTCTGAGTCTGGATATCTTTGACAGTTTGTTCGAGATCCATTTTTCTGTTTAAGAGGCAGACCGTGAGAATATGGTCCTTTGGAATACCTGTTATGCGATGTTATGTTATGCGATGCAATGTATGAAATGTTTTCAAGGACTTTTGGAATTTAACTTTGCGTAAATCACCAACAAGGGAGAAATGTTTATTGCTAAATTTTTTCGATGTTCATTACAAAAGGAAAAACAATGAAAGCTCAAGTCTCCCAGGGGCGACTTCTTTTTGGGCGAAGATATGCATTGAGTCTTCGTTCCTCATTAAGCTGACTGGTGAGCTCTAGTACTTTCTTCCTTTCTGCATTGAACTGAGCTTCGAAAGTATCTCTCTCCTCTCTCAACTGGGTCCAGGATCTTTTCAATTCCTCAACATCAGTAGGCATATCTGGATAAGGAATGATCTGGGAAGTACCTCCTTCGACCTGTGATTCAACAATCAATGGTCCGACTGCCAGATATGGCATGACAAGTTCACGAGCTCTGGCGCGTACCCATCTGAGATAAGGCTCCATAGGAATAGAATTTTTCTTTCCTAAATTGCTTCTTTTCACCATGCCCCAAGCTCGTACAAACCTTTGGCGGAGACCTCGAGAGTCATTGTCATAGTCAAACACTGTACCTTGAATAATCATTTCATGTGGACTATCCCTTCGAGCATACCCAAACTGACGTAAGGCTAAGGCAGGATTATAAGTAATACCTCCTCTTATCCCCATGAGTGGTACATTAGGGAGTTCTCCACATCGGTCGATGATGATAACATTTTCTCTGAGGTTAGAACACCACCGGATGTCTGAATGGGAGAGTGCCATTATCCTTTGAGACCATTTCAGATTTTGATCATTCTTCAAGACTGATTGAGGGAGGTGCGAAATAAACCACCTAGACAACAAAGGTACGCAGCACATGAGAGTCCCTTGCCTCTTCATAGTACGAGTGTGAAGGGAATGCAAGACATCTCCAAGCAAGGTAGGCACAGGGTTATGAGTGAGGAATATCTTAATAGCATTCACATCTATGAATTGGTCCGGATTAGGGAATAGCACTAAACCATAGATTAGCAATGCTAGAACATCTTCAAAAGCATGGACATTCATAACTTTTAGGAATTCTCGGGCCTTACTTATCAGAAATTTGGCAAGTAAACCTTTCATTCCACTCCTCGTTACCCAATTGGTCTCAATGTCAGACTTTGTCATGTGTAAAGCTGCGGCAGCTTCTTCAGATTTTGGCATCTTTTCTAAACCACTGAAAGGTATTTGATCCAGGATAGGTATCCCAAGCAGCTGGGAGAATTCTTCTAATGTGGGTACCAACTGATAATCTGGGAAAGTGAAGCAATGATGTTTAGGATCGAAGAACTGGAATAAAACTCTCATCATATCTTCTTTGAAACCAGTGGTAACCAAATTGAGGAGAGAACCGTGTTTCTTGATGAACTGGGCATGATCGGGGAGCTCTGACACTAAATTCTTCAGTTGAGGAGAGATGGCTACAAAATTGATCCGGATGGTCTTCCTGGGAGCCATAGTCTTACAAAACAGAGCAAAGTTAAATCCCTAAGTCCTTGAAATGGTTAGTACAACGTTATGATGTCATGATGTTATGATGTTAAGATGTTATGATGTTATGAGGTTAAATAAATAACAAGCACAAGCAAGTCACACAACCATCATTCCTAGGTTTTAAGGCTTGCATGAGTTCCATAGGTAAGTACCCTCCCCACTGAAGTTTGGTTGGTTCAACCTGTCCTAGAATAGTAACCGGGTTCTAGAAGGATCTCAGATCATCGACCTTTCTTTAAGTCCACTTCAGTGCAACGCCAAGTGGTTGACCGAAGCTTCCCTAAAGTCCAATCTCAAAGAGTGTAGCATCGAGTATCAACCAACCTCAGTCGGAACCGAAGTCAGTTATCTCACTACTTTCTAATGGCTAGGATGAGTCAAATAAGGTTCTAAAGGTCTGGTTAATGCTTTGATGACACCACGCGAATGCCAAATTTTTTCTCAAGTAAACATGAGGAACATCAGGACATCCAAAGTGTCACATTAACCGTAGCCATCATTTTAACCATTCCAGTATACGCCGGATAGTCGCGATGATCTATTGCTACTTACCTAAGGTACACTAGATCCGGGTGTAGGATCTTTCACTCAAGCATAAAATACCCTTAAAAGAAGGAACAGTTGAAAACATAAATGATTTTTTAAGGTGACCTCTCTTTGTTAGTCCCCAGTGGAGTCGCCAGTTCTGTCATACGGTGAACTGGACTTTATGTTTTTTAATCGCAATGTCGCGGTTAGCAAGAGTCGCCACCGACTTTTCTTTTATCCCATAAGGAAAGGTGGAAAAGAACAGGAAAGACCTTAATTTAGATTCTTAGGTTCGGGAGGTACTTTATACAAAGGGAAGGTATTAGCACCCTTTGTATCCATGGTTATCCATGGGCTCTTAATTGCTCAATCATTTATGTTTTCTAATTTGAAAAAGGTGGTTGAGAAACGTGTGAAGAATGTTTGAAACTGAGAATTTAACTTTGTAATGATCCTTGCATGAATGTATACAAAGTGGTTATCTCATTTAGATTTGAAAGTTATTTAGAAAAATATAACTCGGCAATGATCCTAGTACGGATGTATGCTAAGTGGTGATTTTCCAAAAAAAGGATGTTTGAAATGTGATGAGCAATTAAGGGTTATACCTGTCCGAGGCCTTTACTGTCATTTTCTCTCCTTGTGAGGGTAAAACTGTCCTTACTATTGAGAAGTAAGTAGTTTATCCTTGGGATGTAGAAGGGTCATCGTAGGGTCATTGATAGGTCATTGAAGGCAACGGTTGTGAGGATACCTTAGCATTCGAAGGGACTATCATCATTTAACCGTAGGCTACACCGAAGGGTCATCGAGGGACAAAATCGTATTTCGGAAGGCAACATCCGAGGGACCATGATTTATTTTATGATGATTTAATCGAAGGGCCATTGCTAAGTGTATCTCCACATTCGCGGGACATGACCGTAATACCGTAATCATGGGGTAACGAAGAGAGGTCCGATATCATTTATTTAAAGTCCATATTTTAAGTTCATTAGGTAATTATGATGATTCCGCATTAAATCGATACATTAAAATCAATACATTAAGAATCAATACATTAAAATTAGTTAGGCAATCAATAGGAATCTTCACATTAAAGTGAAATAATTTAGAATCCATCTCCATGAAAGTCTCCCACACATAAAGTGGAGTACCTAGCCAGCCACTTCCTTGAGAATATGCAAGCTTTAACGCAAATTAAACGCACGGGTGAGAATACCAAGTTAAAGTGCAATTGAAAATTGCACTACAGAATGAACACAATAGTCACAAGGCCAAATAATGCATGATTACAATAAGACAAACATAAAACGAAACATAAGAACAGCTACTGGTACGTTCGCCTCTGCTTCGCCTGGCGAAGGATTGGCGAATATTCGCTACAGGCTCGCTTAGCGATGTGCTAGCGAGCGGCCACAGATTTTGAATTTTGGCAATCGTACCGTCTCCGGAACCTTGAATTATGACGTTAAATTACAGGCACAGCATGGATAGCATTCATGATGTTCAAGCATACTTAAATTTGCATGTGAAATCAGGTTACATATCAAAATTTAATCATGATGCATTATGTAGGTAACGGTTATCAATTGGAGGCATATAACAGCGATAATACGCAAACCTGTTTGCAATTGCTATGTTGAACTGATCACCCTAGGTATCGGATTGAGCTGGGCGGTGGTAGCTTCGAGGCGGGTGAGCGGCCTTCAGGGTTTCCGTCTTTTTGCGTCCGTCTTCCTCTGTCTGTTTTCCGTGGCTGAAGAGCTGGTATTTATAGTAGTAGTGGTGGTGACCTAATGGGCTTAAAATGAGGTCCAAAACTTCAGATTTTCGTAAGCTTCGCTAGGCGAAGGAATTGCTCGCCTAGCGAGCAAGCTAGTTCTGGGCTTTTTCTGGATCTGATGCTTCGCTGGGCGAGTGGCATGATGAAATGTTCGCTAGGCGAAGGAATTGCTCGCCTAGCGAGCGAGCTATTTTGGGCCACTTTTGGATTGGGCCTGTTGTGAGCTGGGCTTTTGTCCATTTGATATCAGTGCCTTGCAGAACAAGTCGGAGGGTCTTGAGAAATGCTTTGTAGTATCAATGGGCAAATTTTGGGGTATGACAGGATCCTTTTTCCATCTTACTTTCCTCTTCTTTGATGTAACATTCCGCTCGGGTGATAACCTTATCCGTGTTAGATGCTGGTTTTTATGTTAAAGATTTGTTGAACTGCCAGGCTTTGAGGTCGTGCTCAAATGCTTTGACAAACATTTATTGATTCAAATGAGATGCCTTAATTGTTTCTTTATTAAATCTCGTCATATATTCTCGGAGAGACTCTATGTGCCCTTGTCAGATGTTAAATAGACTGGTAGTAGACACTTTCGTATGCTTACTTGCCAAAAAATGTTGTACCATCTTCTTGGTTAAGTCTTGGTAGATGATGATCAAGAACCTAGGTAGACTCATATACCACCTCAAATCACCCTCCTTAAAGGTCCCGACCATGAGCTTACATTTGAGTGAATCAAAAGCCCTTACTATGGCCATCTGATTATTAATGGCAATAATATCCACATGTGGATCACGTTTACCATTGAAAGATACTAGTGATGGTGACTTGAAGTTCTCCAGGACCTAATCATCCCAAATAGCTTCGGATAAAGGATGAGAGTCCAGAGGCTCCTCCTCTGTATCCCCATCTTGAAGACTTTGTGTTTGCAAAACTTGGAAGCTATCTTATAAGGCTTCATTTTGCTAACGAAATGCTTCTACCACCGCGAGCTATTGAGTTATATCCAACACGGGGGTAGGTCGTTTCGACTGGGAGATGATCCTGACATTGTCCAGCTAACGTATTAACTCTTTTGATGTTAGGTTTGTGTGGTCTGTGCTAGTTTTTCCGAGGCCCCATGGTGGGTGCCAAATGCTCTTGCTAAAAAATACAAAAAGGTTGACTTCCTTGTTATAAGTCAAGGAGAGCCTAAAATGAATGGTTGGGGTGTCTCTTATGTGTATTGGTCTCGTGTTTTCTTATCCTTTACCCTTCATACATCCTCTTATTTATAGGTCTTCATCTCCTTTTCTCCATTTTTTGCTTGACTCTCCATATCCTTCATGAATTCATCTATCAATAACGTCTGACGCCCTTATAATTGCCATGTAACCTCTGCCTCTTCACCAATTATAACTTCCTGCCATAATGTATACCTTGTAATCGTTTATTATGAATCTTCAAATGGCATTTTGGCCTTGTCATCGGATTTGAATGCTACTAATTGGAACATTCTCAAATTTATGGGAGGTTGGCTCCATCCTGCTTACTCGAATATCCTAATCGGATTCTGATTAGTAGGTCTGGTATCCTAATCGAATTCCAATTAGTAGGTCTGATGTCCTACCCGGATTCCGATTAGTGGATTACAACTTGACTATCTGACCTTCTAATCCTACCATACCCGGTTGCCATACCAACTCGACTTCAAAGAATCCATATACTCAAATAGTCCTCGTTAATCTCATACCTCGGTTGGTCAACTAATTTCCCGGGATGTACATTACTCTCCTCGGGTTTGATAAACAACACAGCCTCAACAACACATGTGCTCTTGCAATCAGTGGCACATTGGACTACCCATTCACACCTGAAACATCTCAGAGAAGCAAACACTTCTGCACCACTTGTTTTAATCCCACTCCTACTGACAAGCGGTTAGAAAAACAAACGAGCACCGACAATGTTTCACACACATGTCGCATACCAGGGAACAGACAAAATTACACATCCTGGACGAATAAATCAACCTTCTCTGGTACCAATTATGTAAGACCCTATAAACCCCGACTCTTTTATTTAAAAATATAAACAATATTATTCTGAAAAAGGTGCCACACATTCATAATATGCATACTCTTTCAAGTTAATCAAAAACTTGTAGTGTAACTCAACATTAACGTATACTTTAAATTATCTCTTCAAAATAAAGTACTTGGTTGAATTTTAAAAAATCCAAAACAATTAACTCAAACAACAATAGTGACTCATTCCTAGTGTTACAAATCAGTGCAACCGAAAACTAAATAATGGAAATCGACAAATAACGAAGAAGAACCTCAATTCCACCTTCCAACTCACAACCTTTATTTCTCCTCCTGAGTATCTGTACCACATCATATAGAACACCCAAAAAAATAGGGGTGAGAATACGCTCAAATATATTAGTGGTGCAAAATATAGCAATGGTAACATATTCACACATTGATCAACACATACAATATTCTCAATAACAAAACAATTCAGAAGCCTTTCAGGTATGAAACGTGACCAACTATCTCGACTTAATGCATGTGATACCATTTTAGGGACATCTTAGTTATGTTACTGATATTCATCCACTCACTGCAGGTCATCTTCGAATTGGGTTCCACTTCGAACCCCACTAGTCACTGATCCCCACTTCTGAGTCAACCACTCATCATTGATCCCCACTTTTGAATAAGCCGTTCATCATTGATCTCCACTTATTAATTAACCACTCATCACCGATCCTCACTTATGAATTAGGCATTCGTCACTGATCCCCACTTCTGAGTCAACCATTCTTCATTGATCCCAACTTTTGAATAGACCATTTTTCACTGATCCCCACTTCTGAATAAACAACTTATATCAGGACCGAACTCCACACATCAATCATTGACACGTATGATGCATGACAATGCAACATCAACATACAAGTGTAATATCCACCACCGGTTCCACTTCGAACCATATACAACAACACATAAGGCAATCATGATAGTTCTTACTTTGAACTACACATTTCAATATCAATAACATATTATAACAATTCGTTTGATGATTACACACACATTTAAAATATTATTTAAATCATCATAATATTTTATCACGATAGTTTGTCACGTTCTTCATTAACACATAACAACCCTCAAATTCATGATTATATAATGACTCAAAAATCATCGCATAAGATCTCTACAAGTTAAACATATCATTCACATTTTGATGTACATATGTAGTATCTAAATCATTATTACAAGGTAGTATTACATGTTAGCTACCCAACACTTTGAATTGTGCCTCAAACGGAGTCACGTGACTCAAGTTACGCATGAAATGACACGCTTGGTACAAAAATGCAGGAAGCTGCTAAGACCCCGTAGCACTCCCAGGCCAAAAAAATCCCTATGGGTACTCCTCTGGTGAAAAATATAGAAGGACGCTAAGGCCGCTCGTAACAGCCGCTACGACCCATAGCAGTGCCCAGAAAACCCCAACTTGCTCGCGATTTTGTGCGATCTTTCTTGTTTTTCCAGCCATATATCAGCCCCCAAACCCCAAGTTTTAACCTCTAACAACCCCAAAAACACATCATATCATAAGGTACATGAATTAAAGGTAAATAAACACATCACAACATCAAAATCAACATAATCACATTAGATCGTCATGCTTTTCACCGATACATAACACCAATAGATGAACACCTGAACAACAACCCAATAAATTTGTACATACATAGGAATACATAACTTAACATCCAAATCATCACACAAACTCATAGTCATCACAACATATGAATTAAGTTTCACACAAATCTTTCACAAACACACCAAGCATCAGCAATGGTGAAAAGATGGGAAAAACCTAGAGGAGGGTGAGGATCCCTCTCTACCCTTCATGCATTTGACACCAATATTATAGTAATTCCCCTACTTTAATTTTCTAGGAAATAATCCAAATTTTGGTTATGCCTTTTCCTTCCTAGAGCTCTCTTTAAGGTTCCTTGCCTCTTTCTCCCCTTTTCCAGCTTTTCACGTATTAGAGCAACTCCCACTTTCCTTACTATCTATTTATTTAACCTTATTTTAATTATAATAATTTTAAACTTTTCCTTATTCCACACTTCACTCTAATTTTCTCATTAATTCAATTTTCACCCCAAAACTCCTAATTTTTTATTCTATTATTTACTTAAATAAAATCTAATTTATCCCATAGTTATTAAATAAGTCATATAAATTCACCAACATTCAAAATTAAATATATAAAAGAAATTAAAAATTAAATTAAATAATTAATTGAAAATCTGAGGCGTTACAGACAATGCCTATCACTTCCATCTTAGTTGGACAAAGAACCCAATGGCTATTATTCACTTTGACTATGACTCCCTAACCATTACAGAGAAGGAAATAGTTGACCTTATGGGCGAGTTCTACATCATGAGATGATGGAGCTTGATCGTGGGCAAGAAATAAATATTTATGAGTATCTCCATAATTTCTTTTCTGTATTTGTTTATAGTTTAGGGTTTTTTGTTGTACGTGCTCTTTATTTACTATCTTTCCTTCTTATTTGCATAGAAGATGTTGTATGTTCCTGTTGTAGAGAGGAATGATCACTCTGGCAAAAAGAAGGTTGAGTGCAAATGAAAAATGGGCTAACAGTCCTAAAAGTCATCCATGTGACCGTATCACTAAAGGCAACAAACGATGTGCTGAAAGATACACCATTATTGATACTCTACCCTTCAAAACTAAAAATAGATATAGGTTTGGAGGAAGTCCTTCTTTGGCTCGTCCATCTTAAAGGTGAGGAAGAAAAGGAAGGGAGTAACAACCATGCAGGGTTGCCCATCTGGGTTGAAGCACCTAAGACTCTCTGTCATATTGATAGAACAAGAAATTCAATCTGAAGAACTATATCAACGTTTAACTTCCTTTCAATGAAGATTTATGCAACGACTTCAAGGTTGTCAATCCGATGGGAACTGGGCACCTATTCGACATGGTGGAAAACCACCTTCCGAGAGGACTTGTGATGGAGAAAGTTCTCTTTGATGCTCATACCCAGGTTTACAAGTCCGTGGATGACCTATAGGTTAAATTGACCACCACAAAAAAAGTTGATGGCTCAGGAGCGAGAGTAACCAAAAAATATGACTGATGAATGTGATGGGATGAAGTGTTCTGAGGTGAAACTAAAAAATAACCTAAAGAAGGTAGAGGATGAAGCCAAGCATATCATCTTAATAAAGAGCAGTTTGAAGGAGTCTCTTGAGGCAACCCTCATCTTCTAGAAAAAAATTGGAGAATGATATCTCCTCCTACAAGAACGATTTGGTAGATGTCTCTCATCAACATTTTAAGTGGGCCAAAGAACATGTGCATTCTTTTATCATGACTTAGATTTATTCCAAGTGGTCTGAGATGGCCAACCAGTGGACGAAGAGGATGAAGGGTATCTCAATATGTTTTCTCATCATTCTTATAAGGGCGGCCCTAATGAACATGAAGTTTCCCATATTTAGTAGAAGGCAACTCCAACTAAGGAGGTTGCCTATAATGAGGATACTCAAGAAGAAAAATTATCTCAAGAGAATGACCAATGAGCCCTTTTGAATCTGGTTTTGTTTCCCTCCCCTTTCCTCAACTCTTATTATCAAACCTTAAATGTCTATTTGTAATCTTACCCGTAGAGGATTATGTAATATCTACCTTTGGGGTTTATGTAGCTATGCCCTTCGAGTCTCTATCAATGAACTATGTAGTCCTTCTGGAAAGTTTATTTTATACACTTTTGTGATTACTTACTTTTTTCCTTGAGGAGTAGTTTAAGGGGGCGTTGATAACCTTAGAAGATCATCGAGGAAACCTTATGCTTTATGATAGCCATGCTCCCTCTGGGGAGCTCTAAAGTGCAATCGCCTCATGGGCGGAGAGGATTCCTCATTGAGGATCCTACAATCAATTTTCTCATAGGTGCCAAGGAGTCCTCTAGCGTAACTAATAGCCTCTTGTGTGGAAAGGATTCCTTATTGAGGATCCATCGTAATTAAGAGTCTCTTGGATGTCAAGGATTACTTATTGAGGATCAAAATTAATTATTAGCCTCTTCGGCGACAAGGATTCATCATTGAGGATCCAACATAGTTAATTGCGTCTTGGACAACAATGATTCCTTATTGAGGACCCAACATAATTAATAGCCTCTTGGGAAACAAGGATCCCTAATTTAGGATCAAACTTTATTAATAGCCTTTTAGGAGATAGGGATTCATTATTAAGGATTCAACATAATTAATTGCCTATTGGGCAGTAAGGAATCCTTATTGAGGATCCAACATAATTAATATCCTATTTGACATCAAGGATTCCTTATTGATGATTCATCAAAACTAATAGTAACTTGGGCTACAATGATTCTTTATTGAGGATCCATAATAATTAATAGCCTCTTTGGTGATAAGGATTCCTTATTGAGGATCTAGCATAATGAATAGTCTCTTGGGTGGCAAGGATTCCTCTTTGAGGATCCAACATCTTCAACGACATAAGGATTCATATAGGCTTTAATTGACATATAACTCTGCAAAAGTAATACCACATAAGCAAAAAGGAAATGGCACCTCATTAAAACTCGTTCCCATGCAAGGGAAAATAGTTCCACCCCATTATTCAAAAATAACTTAAGAGTGCTCAAAGAAATTATACAAGTGTAACACCCCGATTTTGACCCTGAATCGTCGATTCAACACATTCATCATAGCCATTGCATTTCTACATAGCATAACATGCATTTCATACCGCATAGTGCCTAGAGTATCAGTCGAAATATTTTTTTTGGAATTACAAGCGAACCGGTTGAATTAATTGACAGATGTGTGTCAAATCAGTAGATGAAAAATTTTAAAATCAAGCTTGCAGACATCTATTTTATTAATCTACGTTTCGCGTAGTTTAATCTGATATGCTCGAATTATTTTTCGGCTCATGTTTTGGCCATTTTTTAATCCGCTCGAGCCCGTTCAACCAGTCAGAAATTAATTCAAAATTAAAAGAAACGCTATATTTTTTCAATAAGCATATTTCGCGCTGATCGTTGTGGTACGATCATTTTAATTTTTCGAGAACTTTTACGCCCAATTTTTTATTCATTTGTGACCCATTCATTTCCTTTTTTTTAGTCAAAATAATCAGGCCAGTCAGTTAGAATTATTTGTGCATTTAGTTTGATTTTAGATTGAGCATTTTTATTTATCATTTTTTATGTTTCAAAACAATTAATAAGAGAAACATATCTATCATTTTTCCAACATAAGTGTGACGTGTGCCTCACCCAATAAAAAGATTTTTCCCATTTTCAAGAGGAGTCACAGATAGCTAGTGGACTTTATTCACACCTTGAGACCACTTACTCTCCACGCGGTTGTGGCTTTGGACTTTGTTTCCAATTTCAAAAAACAATAAGAGCCAGCGGAGAAGAGGGGAAATGTTTTTTTTGTCTTTTCTGATAGGAACCACTCACGTGGCCAGCTGGATATCACCCGTTCACCTTGGGCGGCACTAGCAGCGATTACACATTTTTCTTTGTTTTATAGTGGAAGGAGGTACTAGAGAAGGGATAAAGAAAAACAAAAATTAGAAAAGGGGAGACCCCATTCATTCATTTCATTATTATTTTTGGGCATAAAAATAGCAGAGGAGAAGAGACTTTATCCTATTCAATTTTCATAATAAAAAATCCGCTCTTTTATTTCATTCCATCGGTATCCAACAACCTCTCTAGTGGAGTTTTTTTAAAAACAAAAATGCATATCATACTCCTTTCATTTTCCTACCTCCAAATACCCCACTCTTATTCCTCCGCCGTGCTACCGGAAAAGTCTTTCCTACCACAACAATAAACCCTTACTACCATGAGACCAAGCCTTCATACACCTCATTTTTTCCTCTCTCAACCTTTGAACCCCTTGCTGTAAACAACAAAACGCAATACCTTCCGTTCAATTTTTTGTTTTCAACTCAAACATTTCTGGAGAATAAACCGGCTGTGTGAAAAAGTGAGCATTTCCATTTGCGTTTGCTTTCTGGGTTTATTATTTTGTTTATATCCACTTATTTATTTTTTGTTTTCATTTTCTATGATCTTACTGTTTCTATTTATTTTGGTTTATTCTTTATTTATTTGTTTATTTTGTTTATTTATTGTTGGGCCCGAGGATGTAGACTTTTAGCCCATCTAGTAACATAGTAATGTATTGTTGTTTGTTTACTGGTTTATACATATTTTGTTTATATCCACTTATTTATTTACGTTTTCATCCACTTATTTTGTTCATTTATTGGTTTATACAGTAATGTAATACATATTATATTTTCTATATGCATTTTAAATATTATATATATATATATATATATATATATATATATATATATATATATATATATATATATATATATATATATATATATATATATATATATATGTATATATATATATATATAGAGAGAGAGAGAGAGAGAGAGATTGATTTATTATACTGTATATACTTTTTTTTAAAAAGGGGTTTGTATATGATAATATTGTAATTTTCTTATATACTAATATTATTAATATATTAAATCAATGATGTATATATATATTTCGTTTTATTTACTTGTGCAAGGACCGCTTTTGCGTTAGCACATTTTGATTTTATTTTGCGTAAGCGTGCGATACCATTCAAATTATTATCGTTACGCCTTTTAATCGACTTTGCGTTATAAATCGTGCACGAATCAAGACTCAATTTGCATGTAATAATCCACATTACTTGTTCATAGTCAATCCGCTTCTTTGTCTTGTGTTTGCGTTTTGACTGCCATGATCGCGTTGAGCGCTAGCAATTTGCGAGTTATTCTCCTATTGATACAACTTCTCCCTCTTTGTGCAATTCAATTTTAATTTTCCTTGTTCTCGTTTATGCATTATAATCTATTTTAATTCATCTTTTAATCATCTTTTTACATAGTGCACGTTGACCTTTTATTATTATTATTATTATTATTATTATTCAAAATACAAAAACATGATAAAATTAAAAGGACAAAAAATAGCGGACTTAGAAGATTGTGGTCTCATCCCCATTTGATAAAAATGTATCACACTCCCTATTATTATAAATAATTCTACTCTTTAATTTTTTTATCTTTGTTTTATTGTCTCTATCATGCATAAAAAAACCTTTTCAAAATAACTAATACTCGATTACGAGTCATCTTCTACCATAAGTCGATCGCTTTTAAGCATCGCAACCAACTGCACGTAGCTTCCTAAACGCACACACCACATTTACTCTTGGGCTTCTTACAATGAGACGTTACTGTTGCACCTACACGCATGCATTGTTTATTTGTTGATTGGGCCCGCTTTTTTTTTCACTATCTTGAATCCCCATTCGACCAAATGTACCCCCATTCCCATGACATGTAATAATTTTACTGTTTTTATTTCTTTATTGCTTGATTGTTTAGCTAGTTACTAACACAAGAATAAAATCAATTTCTTTTCAAAAAGATCAAAAATAATGACTCGATTCAACATCGAGTATTTTCTCAATAAACAAATCCATCCATTTCTATTCATCAGTTTCTATCTATTCCATTTCTTTCAAACCATGTCATTCAAATCTTTCTCAATCACTCATCAACTGCTTGATCCAACGTCAAGCAAATTTTCACATTAAAAACTCAAAAATAATTAATTCCTATTTAACACTTTTCAATAAAAATGGAAATGGAGCGTGGTGGAAACCATGCACTTCTGAGACTAAGATTCAAGATGGATATCTCGCTTATCTTAGCTCTCGCCATCATCAAAAATTGTCAATGTGTTTTCTTCAAACCCTTTCTCAATTAAATTCAAAAACACTTAATTCTTATTAAAATACTTTTTAAAATAATATGGAAATGGAACGGGGTGGATACCACGCACTCCTGAGACTAGGATTTGAGATGGATATCTCGCTCATCCAAGTTCTCACCATTACTCAAAACACATTCAAACCAATCAAACCTTTTCTCGCCGCCGTGCGATTAACCCGTAAACCCTTTCTCAAACAAAAGGTATTTTGTTTCAAGATGATGCAAAGCAATGTTTCGTCCACTTAAACGTGTGAGCAAGCTTGCGACGTTGCCCGCGAATGATGATTTATAAATCCATTTGGCCGTGATGAAAACATCCCCTTCTCCACTTGTTTTTGGTAGTCCAACAATGTTTTCATCGATTGACACAAAGTAGCTTTCGCTAAAATCGACCAACAAACAAACATTTTCTACCCAGAACTAAGTAAGCCTTGAGTTCTCTATTGCACCGGAGATACGTAGGAGCGGGATTTGTAAATCTTGTCAGACTCATTAATAAAAAAATATAGGTTTAGCCTCCTTCGTTAAAAATCCAAAAGCATTCTTCTCTCTTCTATTCTTTCTTTCCCACCTAATAACTCGAGAAGCCTAACATTCCAAACTAACACTAACGCACAAAACTAACCTAACGGTTCCCGTTGAGTACAACGGACGTGAGGTGTGTTAATACCTTCCCCTTGCGTAATCGACTCCCGAACCCTAATTTGGTTGCGACGACCATAATCATTGTCGTTATTTCTTGGGGTTTATCGATATTTCCCCTTTCCTTTTAGGATCAAATAAAGTTTAGTGGCGACTCTGTTTAGTCCATCATTGCGAGCGTGTGATTGCACTTCGTTAGGTCGTGTTCTCACATTTTTTTCAAGGTACGACAGATGGCGACTCTGCTGCGGGTATTGTTTCCCTAAGTGAGTCAAGCCTAGTTAGGACGTTTGTGTGCCTTTTCTTTATTTATTGCTTCTATAATCTTTATTGTTATATTGATATATTTGTTGTATATTGGTTCCATTATGATGTGGTATTTGGATGTTTTGATTGCAAACCATGTAGGAAAGACTCTACACCCGAGTCTAGAGTGAAAAAACATAAGATAGGACGATGGTTGAGTAGTACAGACTCCCAAGGTGAATACTTCGTAAGAGTCGGTATGAGAACCTCACTTAGAGTAGATACTTTTGCAAATATTGTCGCCCGAGGTGAATACTTCGTAAGCTTCAATATTTCAAAGGGGTCCATGACTCTAAGGACCTTTCAGAACATTGAACCTTTGGCCAACTAGGAGTGATGGTTGCATAGTATGAATTCTCGAGGTGAATACTTCGTAAGAATCGATACGAGAACCTCGCTCAGAATAGATTCTCTAGATGGAGTTGACGACCAGAAAGTATTTTCTGTAAGCGTCAAACATTATTTTGAATCCATGACTCTAAGTACCCTATCTAGAACAAAAGTCGATGGTTACGTAGTACGGGCTCCCGAGGTGAATACCTCGTAAGGGTCGGTACGAGAACCTCACCCATAATAGATTCCCTTGATGGAGTTGATGTCCGAAAAGCATTTTCTGTAAGCGTCAAACATTCTTGTATATCAGTGACTCTGGGGGTCCTTTGTAACAAAACCCTAGATCATACCCGGTGAGAACCCCATTTTAGAAAGTAATCAGATTTATCCATACCTCAGACCTTTGAACCTATACAAAAGAAAACATATTGCATCCATCCATTCATGGCATACACATAAAAAGAAAAACTTTTAGTTTGTTTCATATTGTTTCAGGAATTCAAGACTTGTTAGCAAAATGAATCCTAAGAGAAGAAGCACTTTTCAGTTCAAATACAAGAAAGTGGACCTTGTCAGCCTGCAGAAGTTGAGTGCCAAAGTAACACCAATCAAACTCAACAGCTTTATGCAAGACTATGGAAGAATGATGGATATATTAAATGAGAAGATGGACGTGATGATTGTGGTCACTATTGCTTAGTTCTATGATCCACCTCTATGTTGTTTCACATTCTCTAATTTTCAGTTGGCTCCTACCTTGGAAGAGTTTGAGAGGATTGTAGGCCGGAATTTGAAGGATCATAATCCATTTCCTAAGTATGATGAAAGTATCCCTCCCAAGAGGATAACTTTAGCTTTGGGTTTGAAGGTTTCTGAAGTCGTGGACAATTGGGATGTGAAGGGAGCTTTCAATGATTTTTCTAGAAAGTTTTTGTAAGATCAAGCTAAGAAGATGGAAAAAGAGGGGAATTGGAAAGCTTTCTATGATGTGTTAGCTGTGTTGGTATATGGGATAGTTCTCTTCCCAAATATTGACCACTTTGTGGACCATCTGGTTGTGAGGATCTTTCTCTCTGGTAACCCTGTATCATTCCTCCTAGAGAACCTCCACTATGCTCTTCATGAGCGTCATGAGAAGAAGGGAGGAACCATTTTATGTTGTGCGCAGCTGTTGCATGCCTGGTTTAGATCTCATATGCCCGAAGAAGGCCCTTTTGTCTCAAAGGAACTCAAGCCCTCTCAAAAGTTAGCTTCTCTCACCTCCAATCATGTTAAGTGGTATATCATGGATTGGGAAACCGAAGATGTTATTATCAGCATTGGAGACTTACCCAATGTACCTTTGATAGGAACAAAGGGTTGTATCAACTACAACCCCGTGTTATCTTTGAGGCAGCATGGTTACCCTATGAATGGCCCTCCAAGAGCTGAAGCTTTGTAGCCCTTCATCTTGCACAATGCTGAAGCAGATCACCCCACGGTGAAGAAGATCAAGAGGTCATGGCAAGCAAATATCAGAAAGGGTAAAGAATTGGGTAAGAGAAATGTCATCGCTCGAGAGCCTTATACTTGTTGGGTGAGAGAGAGGGTTCAAATGGTTAAACTCCCTTTTCCATTTGATCCTTCTATCTATCTGTTGGTTCCAAAGCCATAACCTATATTACCTGAAGATGTGGAGAAGCTTAATGCCCGTATTAAGGAGCTGGAGTTGGAGAATACTGACTTGAGGATTAAGCTTGTACGAGTCTCGGTAGAGAGTGGAATTTTGAAAGATAGTCAGCAGAAGAAGGACAAAGAACTTGAAATTTCCAACAAAAGGGCCAGGGAGTCTGAGGCAAGGAGAGAAAAGTTCGGACAAGCGCTCTACGGTACTAAATATGTGTTCAAGGCGAAGGAGGAAGAGTCGGATAAAGTTGTACTCCAGATCCAAAAGCTCAACAAAACTCTGGAGTTGACTCTTGAAATGAAGAGGGAAGCACGTCTGATTTTTGAGATTCATACTCGTGAACTTGAGAACATCATTCAGAAGTACAAAGATGCTTGGGAACGTGAGAAGTTGAGGACTGAAGAGTCGGAAAGAGTTTGTACACGTTTGAATTATCAGTTGGAACAAGCCAATGCTGGGATCCAGGAACTTGAGGGTATGGATCAGGATGTTGCCTATCTGATGTTGCTGAGTGAGTGTAGATACTGGAGAAACCTCTATAGGGACATAGAGATGACCAAGGCTGAAGACTTGCGCATCATTCAAGATCTCCAAGGACTTTACACTGAGTGGAAGGGAATTTTTTTGAGGCAGTCCAAATTTGCAAATTCCATCATGCAAGAGTTGCCTGAGAAATTGCAAGAAGCTGATTGGTGCATGTGTCCAGAGAACACTCCGCATCAAGTTTTTAATTTCATTAAATTTTTTAAGACGATGTTGGAAGGGCTGACTACCGACCTTGCTACGGTTCAGAAAGCCCGTATGCCATAGGAATTTGTTTGTATTCGAACTTTGTTCTAAATTAATGAAAAATCGTTTTGGGATTCATTTTATTGTGTTTTATTGGTTTATTGCTTTAAATATATGTGAATAAATGTTGTGACATTTCTGAAATGAACAACTGAAACTAACCATGAGTTTTGCAAAAAAAAGATGCATCCATACATGCATTCATACATTTTCAAAATAGAGTCTCACTTCGTCCTCTCTTCCTCCAGTTTCACGTTGAATCTTCAACACCCGTACAATACTCGCGCCCGAGCAAGACAAAGGATGGCTGAACAAGAGCAACAAAGAGCCCGAGTTAGAGCTGAATTAGATGAAATCAGGGGGGCATGTCCCATATGAGAGAAATTCTACAAGCTTTGACTTTCAGTTTTGAAGCTCCACAAGCGACCGTGATTTCGGAGATCACGGGCCCAACAGTCGAAATCCAACTTTAGAGGTATTTACCTTCAACCCTACCTCTATATGGTTTACCTTACGACTTCATCCCTCGAGCAGAGGTAGTGTATAACATGGGGTAATCTGTCCAACAAGTTGTGCCATTGCCAGTTTACACCGATGCACGCACAGTTGTCCACACTGTTGCTCCACCGACTGCCTATGTTAGGCATGTTCCGCATTTTGAAGATCAACATCACATGTATTAGACTTTTAAATCAACCGTTAGTGGTGATGAAGTGAGATTTGAAGATTTCAGAGAAGTGAAGGAGAACATGCAACTCCTTGAGAAGAAGTTCTGAGCATTGGAAGGAGACCACGTCTTTGGTTTTGCTGCCAAAGAAATGTGCCTTTTATCTGGGTTGGTGATTCCAACTAAGTTCAAAACTCCAAATTTCAACAAATACAAGGGGCATACTTGCCCCAAAAGCCACCTCATCATGTAGTACCGTAAAATGGATGCTCACGTGGAGGATGACAAGTTGATGATCAACTGTTTCCAAGATAGCTTGAGTGGGGCTCCTTCCATATGGTATTTGAGTCTGGATCAAAGTAAGCTTAGATGCTTCCAAGACCAATCAGACGTGTTCATCAAACATTACAAATACAACATGGACATGGAGCCCGATAGAAGACAGTTGCAAAGCATGTTCCAGCATGACAAAGAATCCTTCAAGGAATATGCTCAGAGATGGAGGGAACTGGCTTCTCAAGTTGAACCACCTCTTGGACAAAAGGAACTTGCTGAATTATTCATTGACACTGTCCAACCCTATTTCTACGAGAAGATGGTTGGAAGTGCTTCCTTGGGATTCTCCGAGCTTGTTGCTATAGGAGCTCGTGTTAAGCATGGCTTAAGAAATGGTAAACTTGTAGCTATGGCCGGAACTTCAAGTGTTAATCCGAAGAAGTTCTCTGGAGGGTTTCCCAAAAAGAAAGAAGGTGAAACTAATGTTGTGTCTATTGGCCAAGGAAGAGCCCCTCCAAGAAGAAGACAACAACAATATTCACAACAGCAGTACGTTCAACAACCTTTTCCATATCAGCAGCCTATATATCCCGTTCAGTACCCCCCGAAACCGTATATAGCTGTTGTGACGCCCACCTTCAATCAACAACCTGCTCAGGCTTATCAACCACCTCCAGTTTATCGACCAACTCAAGTTCAACAACGTGTTCCTTCTCCCCCGGTTTATCAGCAAGCACCAATAGCTCCTGCCTATCAACAGCCCAGAGCTCAAGCTCCAAAATAAAATGCTCAAAATCAAAATAGGAGACAAGGGGATAGGGCACCCTTCAATCCAATTCCAATGTCATATACTGAGCTTTATCCCTCTTTGTCACAAAGAGGTTTGGTGGTTCCTAGACCTATGCGGCCTCCACCTGATCGTTTTCCTCCATGGTACAACCCTAATGCACATTGTCCTTTTCATGAGGGTGCCCCTGGGCATGACCTAGAGGGTTTCTATGCTTTGGAGCATAGGGTTCGTGAGCTGATTGATAGTAAGATTCTATCTTTTAGGGATATGGGACCAAACGTGAAGAATAATCCTCTTCCTCCCATGGAGACCCTAAAGTGAATGAAATTGAAGATGCCTCTAATGGTGTTGTGGTGGAGAAGGTTGATGATGTTAGAACTCCTTTGGCAGCATTCCACGCCTGATTGGTGGAAGCTGGCTTGATTGATGTTTGTCATGATAGCTGTGAAGAGTGTGCCACACACCCAAGGGGGTGTCAGATGGTACGAGATAAAATTCAAGACTTGATGAACAAAAGAGTGCTTCAAATCTCCAGTATTGCAAAGAATGAAGATGTGTCAGTAATTGAGCCTTGTTTCAATTTACCTGAACCTGTTGAAATCCCTTACTATAGTAGAAGAGTGGTGCCTGCGAATAGTCATCCGTCACCTGTTGAGAGATGTATGCCTACGTCGTTTCCATATGAAAGCACCAAGACAGTGCCTTAGAAATATGAGGTTACCGTTGTGGATAAGATCTTTGAAGGAAATGCAGACGGTGAAGTGACAAAAGCTGTGAATAAGGACGTAACCAATATTGCAGGAATGAGCAGAATGACCCGTAGTGGTCGAATCTATATGCCTGAATTCAATGTGACTCCTCAAGTGCCAGTCAAGGAATCTACAGTTATAGCTCCTGTTAAATAACCCGAAGTGATCCAATCTGAAGATGTTGTTGAATTCTTGAAGTTGATCAAGAGAAGTGATTACAAGGTTATGGATCAGCTGCATCAGACACCATCTAAGATTTTTATTTTGTCTCTACTATTTAACTCCCAAGCCTATAGGGGGGCTTTGTTGAAGGTGTTTTCCCAAGCTCATGTAACACAAATCATAAGAGTAAACCAGTTTGATGGGGTGGTTGCGAACATCACAACTTGCAATACTTTAAGCTTTAGTGGAGAAGAATTACCTGAAGATGGACAAAATCAGGACCGTGCTCTCCATATCTCAGTGAAGTGCAAAGATGATGCTTTGGCAAGAGTTTTGGTTGATATCAGATCTTCTTTAAATGTGATGCCAAAGATAATGCTTGCCAAGTTATCTTATCCAGGACCAGCTGTGAAGCCTAGTGCCTTGATAGTAAAAGCTTTTGATGGTTCCTGGAGAACCGTGATTGGAGAGGTAGAACTGCCCATATTGATTGGCCCTCACATATTCTCGATTACTTTCCAAATAATGGATATTAATCCAGCGTATAGCTGCTTATTGGGGCGTCCATGGATTCATGCTGCAGGGGAAGTTACCTCCATTTTACATCAGAAAATGAAGTTTGTAGTGGACAATAAATTGATCATCATTTCTGGAGTGGAGGACTTTGTGGTCAGTCACCTTTCATCCTTCAGGTATATCGAGGCTGATGAGGATGCTTTGGAAACTTCTTTCCAAGCTATTGAAATGGCCAACAACACTTTTGGGGAGATGAAGGACCCTGTTGGGAAAGCTTGTTCATCTTTCGCTTCTCTGAAAAGTGCAAGGTCTAGCATTGAAGGAGGAAACCTTGAAGGTTGGGGTCAACTTATTGATGTTCGTTAGAAGCATGATCGTTTTGGTCTGGGATATGTGCCTTCCTCCGTGAAAGAAGCGTGGGTCCCTACAAAGGACGAAACCCTAAGCATCCAGGAAGTATTCCTCAATACCGGATTCATCCATGGAGATCAGGTCAACGCGATTGAAGACAACACCGAAGATGAAGATAAGTCATGTTTGGTTTACCGGTGTGAGACAACTTTGAACAATTGGAAGGCAGTTGAGATCCCTAAAATTTTTCCTTTGTCAAAGTAATAATTGTTGTTTTTCCTTTCAAATCCTTAGCTCTTCCCAAGGCTAATGGATCGTGTTGTAGGGCCCCTTTTCATTTTCAAATAATCATTATCAGTGAATAAAAGGCATTTTGTAAAATTCTTATTATTCATTTATTTGCTTTCTCTTAAGAAAATGGCAATCTTTTCAAAAACAAATCTTTTTCCATTTGTGCATCTTTTATTTTTACTTTTCTAAAAAAAATCAATCATCCAAACATGCAGAATAAATCATAACCCCGTTGAATCCAATGACTCTACTCCTTATTATAACTTTGAATCCCCTATCTACCAAGCAGAAGAAGAGGGTGAGGAAGATTGTTACATCCCCGACGGATTGGCAAGGTTGCTCGAGCACGAGTCCAAAGCCCTTCAGCCACATGAAGAACCAGTGGAAACAATCAACCTTGGCACAGAGGAAGAGAAGAAAGAAGTCAAAGTCGGGACCACACTTGAAGCAAGCGTCAAAGAGAGATGGTTAAGCTGCTACAAGAATATGTGGATGTATTTGCATGGTCATACCAGGATATGCCAGGCCTAGACACCGACATCATTGAACACAAGCTTTCGCTTCAGCCAGACTGCCCGCCAGTAAAACAGAAACTCCGAAGAACAAGACCAGATATGGCTCTGAAGATTTGTGAAGAAGTCAAACGACAGTTTGACGCTAGTTTCCTCGCAGTAGCGAAGTACCCACAATGGGTAACTAATATTGTACCTATTCCTAAAAAGGATGGCAAGGTGAGGATGTGTGTTGACTATAGGGATCTAAACAAAGCTAGTCCAAAGGACGATTTCCCTCTACCACACATTGATACTCTAGTAGACAACACTGCAAGTTTTGATGTATTCTTCTTTATGGATGGATTTTCTGGATATAATCAAATCAAGATGGCTCCAGATGACATGGAGAAGACCACTTTTATTACCCCTTGGGGATCTTTTTGCTACAAGGTGATGCCTTTCGGTCTCAAAAATGTCGGGGCAACTTACCAAAGACCTATGGTCACTCTTTTCCATGATATGATACGCAAGGAGATAAAAGTCTACGCCGATGACATGATCGCTAAATCTCAGAATGAAGAAGATCATTTGAACCATCTGAAGAAGCTGTTTGAACGCTTCAGAAAGTTCAGACTACGATTAAACCCTGCAAAATGCACATTTGGGGTCCGTTCGGGAAAGTTGCTTGGTTTCATCGTTAGTCAAAGAGGTATCGAGGTAGACCGTGACAAGGTCCGAGCTATACAAGAAATGCATGCTCCACGCGCCGAGCGAGAAGTTAGAGGTTTCCTTGGACGTTTGAATTACATATCAAGGTTTATCTCACATATGACGGCCACGTGTGAGCCAATCTTCAAATTGCTTCAAAAAGATCAAGCTATTGAATGGAATTCTGATTGTCAAAGTGCTTTTGAGAAGATCCATCAATACTTGCAAGAGCCTCCTATTTTGATTCCACCTGTCCCAGGAAAGCCATTAATCATGTATCTGACTGTGCTTGAAGGGTCAATGGGATGCGTGATGGGGTAACATGATGAAACTAGTCAGAAAGAACATGCTATTTACTATCTGAGTAAAAAGTTTACTGATTGTAAAAGTCGATATTCGCTTTTGGAGAAGACTTGTTACGCGCTAGCATGGGCCGCTGGTCATTTGAGGCAGTATATGATTTGCCATACTACTTTGCTGATCTCGAAAATGGATCCAATAAAGTATATCTTTGACAAACCCGCCTTAATTGGAAGACTTTCCCGTTGGCAGATGCTCTTGTCAGAATACCACATCCAGTATGTAACCCAGAAAGCAATCAAGGGAAGTGTTTTAGCAGAGTATCTCGCTCACCAACCAGTTGAAGACTATCAGCCATTGAAGTTTGATTTCCTCGATGAGGATATAATGGTGATAAAGGATTGTGAGATCCCAGGCCCAGATGAAGGACCAGAACCAGGATCTCGATGGAAGCTCGCGTTCGATGGCTCCTCCAATTACAGTGGTCATGGTGTGGGAGCTGTTTTAATGAATCCAAATGGTGGCTTTACCCCTTTCATAACAAGGTTGTGCTTTGATTTTACGAATAATGTCGCAGAGCATGAAGCTTGTATCCTTGGTATTGAAGCTACAATTGACCTCCGAATCAAGATCCTTGAGGTGTATGGAGACTTAGCCTTAGTGATCTATCAGGTCAAAGGTGAATGGGTGACATGTGATGCAAATTTGATCCCGTATCGTGCTCATGTTGTAAAACTGATTGAATACTTTGACGATATCACTTTCTATCACATCCCAAGAGTAGAAAATCAAGTGGCTGACGCTTTGGCAACATTAACATCAATGTACCAAGTCAAATTCCGCAATGAAGCTCCAGTTTATCGAATAGAGCGAAGGGATGAGCATGCCTACTGTCAATCGATTAAAGAAGAAACTGATGGTAAACCATGGTTTCATGATATCAAGCGATATCTTCAAAGTCAAGAGTATTCAGAAGATGCTACGTTGTTGGATAAGAAAATGCTGAGGAGGTTGTCATCCAAATTCTTTTTCAGTAATGATGTGCTTTACAAGAGAAACCATGACATGGTTATGCTCAGACGCATGGATAGACACGAAGAAGACATGTTAATCAAGGAGATTCATGAAGGATCCTTTGGAACCCATGCTAATGGACATGCCATGGCCAAGAAAATTTTGAGAGCTGGCTATTACTGGTTGACCATGGAGTCTGATTGTTTCAGCTATGCTAGAAAATGTCATAAATGTCAGATTTATGCTGATAAAGTGCATGTACCGCCAACACTGCTGAATGTTTTAACATCGCCTTGGCCCTTCTCAATGTGGAGCATCGACATGATTGGTGTTATAGACCCTAAGGCTTACAATGGTCATCGCTTCATCCTGGTTTCCTTTGATTACTTTACTAAATGGGTGAAGGTTGCTTCGTACACCAATGTGACAAGACATGTGGTCGCTCGTTTTATCAAGAAGGAGATTATCTGCCGCTATGGAATCCCAAACAAGATCATCACCGACAACGGTTCAAACTTGAACAATAAGACAATGACAGAATTATGTGAGAGTTTCAAGATTGACCACCATAATTCTTCTCCATATCGCCCAAAGATGAACAGTGTTGTTGAAGATGCCAACAAAAACATCAAGAAGATCCTACAAAAGATGGTGAAAACTTATAAGGATTAGCACGAGATGCTACCCTTTGCTTTGCATGGATACCAGACCTCAGTCCGCACTTCAACAGGAGCAAACCCATTCTCCTGGATATATGGGATGGAAGCAGTTCTTCCAGTCGAAGTAGAGATACCATCAATGAGAATATTGATGGAGACCAAGTTAGATGAAGCTGAATGGATCCAGAACAGTTATGATCAACTTTACCTCATTGATGAGAAGCGTATGACCGCTCTGTTCCATGGACAATTGTACCAACAACGAATCAAGAAAGCTTTTGACAAGAAGGTCCGTCCTTGAGAGTTCAAGGAAGGGGATCTCATGCTCAAGAAGATCTTGCTAGTACACAAAGATTCACGTGGGAAGTGGACTCCCAACTATAAAGGCCCATACGTTGTAAAGAGAGCATACTCTCGAGGTGCTCTATTTCTCACAACTTTGGATGGAGAAGAGCTCATTCACCCTATGAACTCTGATGCAGTTAAAAGATACTATGCCTAACAAAACCCGCTAAGTCAAAAACCTAAAAGGGCGACTTAGGCAAAAATGGGTATCCCGGTGGATTGAAAACCCGAAAGGGCGGTCCAGGAAAAAGTTAGGGATAATAATAAAAATGGTAGCTCGCTAAGTTGAAAACTTGAAAGGGCGACTTAGGCAAGAAAAGAGCGTCCCGGTGGATTGAAAACCCGAAAGGGCGATCCAGGCAAAAATTAGGGACAAAAGGCATAGACTGCACCAATCGTCACGATCAACACAGAAGAGCCAAAGATGGAAGATCAATCTAGTTACTCCCTTCAGAAGCGAAGTCTCGTGGAGTCATTGTTATTAGGGATTGTAGTAGTCATTGTGATTCAATGTAAACCTTTTTCCCGTTGCCATTTTATGAATTTGTAACATTCCATGGAGCTACACCATTTGTGTGCTACCATTCTTGAATAAACACAAGTTTGCTTATAAATTTCTATCATTTGCTATTTTTCTTGATTTTCTTTGATATGCAAAATGCCATTTATTTGTTAATAATGAAATTTTGAACTTAAAAAGAATTTTTTAACATATTGAGAAACACGATTTTTGCTTTGACATGTGGAGATATTAAAAGGAAATCTTTCGTTTTTCCCCGCAAGTCTCAAGTTGCAGACTTCTTCTGGATAATCAACATATATCCCCAGAGAGCACGAATTTATCATTCTCCGAAAGGATTACTGAGCCAGTTTAACTGTTCAGCTTGATAGATCCCTTTGATGCGTCTATCATCGCTCCATTTGTTTGATTCGTCGGTGTTGAGGATTCAACACCTCCATAAAGCCTTCTTTAAACTCCCGATCTGCATGTTATCAGCATTTTCATATCATGATCATTCATACATCATGCATATAAGCCAAATAAAAATCATGCCTAGCCCGAAGTATACTTCGTGCTCATTTGCATAATCTCAGGTCTCGTGGTTGTTGTATCCCTTGACCTCTAAGTCCAGTTGTTACTGGCATCGTTTGTTAAGTCTGGTTGTTACCAGTGTCTTTGACCAAATCCATTTGTAACTGATATCTCTTTAAATCTGGTTGTCACCAATGTCTTTTATCAAGTCCAGTTGTAACGGGCGTCCCATTTCCAAATCTAGTTGTAACTGGTACCTTTTAAAGTCGGGTTGTAACCAGCGTTGTCTGCAAGTCCAATTGTTAGTGGCATTACCTCTCAAGTCCAGTTGTAACTAGCATTTTGTTTTCAAAATCCAATGGTAATTGGTACCAATAAGTATGGTCGTAACCAACATTTGTTTGCAAGTCCAATTGTTATTGGGATTACCTGTTCAGTCCAGTCGTAACTGGAGCTCAAATTTTGAAGACCAGTTGTAACTGTAAACTTTTAAAATCTAGATGTCACCAGCATCTTATCCAATTGTAATTGGTATCTCAAGCATAGTTGTAACTGACACTATGTTAAAGTCCATTTGTAAATGGTATTTTAAATCGTTATCACCACCTTTGTTTGCAAGTCCAATTGTTATTGGCATTTACCTGTTAAGTCCAGTTGTGACTGGCATCTGGTTTTCAAATCCAGTTGTTACTGGTACCCTTTCGAGCCGAGTTGTAACTGGAACCAATCTGTTTGAAGTTGGTTGTAACCTGCACTTACGATATAAGTCCAATGGTTGTTGGCACCTACAAAGAATTTTCCATCCTGTGAGCTCCATTATTTCCTCAAATTTGTCGTTTGGACCCTTTCATTGATAGGAACTTCCAGAATCTTTGATTGGATGATTTTCTTGTGAGAGGTCTTCAGATTTGTCAAAGATATTCAAGTTGTCACCAGGTCATGTATGAACTTGTTGATATACTCTCTTTGAATTTTCTGATGTTGCCAGATCATGTTTGAACCTGCTGTCGGAACTATTTTTGATATTCCCTAGCATTGTCAGGTCATGTATGAACCTGTTGCTGAACCTTTTATTCTAGTATTACCAGGTCATGTATGAACCTATTTTTGAATTTTTTTTCTTTGATTATTCCATGGTTTTCAGGTCATGTATGAACCTGTTGTGGAAATTTTCTTAAAATATTTGAGTTATTAGTAAGTTATGTGTGAACTTACTGACGAAATCTCTTGTATTCTAAGTGTCAGTTATCAACTTTCACTTTGAGTACTCCCCAGGGTGTGTCTGACTCTCTAGCGAGTTGTTTTACCCTATTTTGTCTGTTTCTCTGTGGGCCATCAGTATTCCCCACAAATTGGTTTGTCTGGTATAACATCTCTTGTTAAGGGTATCGTATCATATCGTAGCATTTTCATTTCAGGATCAAAATCCGGGTCTTCTTAGTATTTAATTATCTCCTCCTATGATCATATGAAGGGTGTCCTACTTCATATTCTCTGGTTGAAGATACTTAAATAGGGGCAACTGTCACACCCCGATTTTGACCCTGAATCGCCGATTCAACACATTCATCATAACCATTGCATTTCTACATAGCATAACATGCATTCCATACCGCATAATGCTTAGAGTATCAGTCGAAATATTTATTTTGGAATTACAGGCGAACCGGTTGAATTAATTGACAGATGTGCATCAAATCAGTAGACGCAATTTTTTAAAATCAAGCTTGCAGACATCGGTTTTATTAATCTACGTTTCGTCTAGTTTAATCTAGTATGCTCGAATTTTTGTTCGACTAATGTTTTGGCCACTTTTAAATCCGCTCGAGCCCGTTCAACCGGTCAGAAATTATTTCAAAATTAAAAGAAACGCTGTTTTTTTTTCAATAAGTATATTTCGCGCTGATCGTTGTGGTACAATCATTTTAATTTTTTGAGCACTTTTACGCCCGATTTTTTATTCATTTGTGACCCATTCATTTCCTTTTTTTTAGTCAAAATAATCAGGCCAATCAGTTAGAATTATTTGTGCATTTAGTTTGATTTTAGATTGAGCATTTTTATTTATCATATTTTATGTTTCAAAACAATTAATAAGAGAAACATATCTCTCATTTTTCCAACATAAGTGTGACGTGTGCCTCACCCAATAAAAAGATTTTTCCCATTTTCAAGAGGAGTCACAAATAGCTAGTGGGACTTTATTCACACCTTGAGACCACTTAATCTCCACGCGACTGCGGCTTTGGACTTTTTTCCAATTTCAAAAAACAATAAGAGCCAGCAGAGAAGAGGGGAAATGGTTTTTTTTTTGTCTTTTCTGTTAGGGACCACTCACGTGGCCAGCTGGATATCACCCGTTCACCTTAGGCGGCACTAGCAACGATTACACATTTTTCTTTGTTTTATAGTGGAAGGAGATACTAGAGAAGGAATAAATAAAAACATAAATTAGAAAAGGGGAGACCCCATTCATTCATCCCATTATTATTTTTGGGCATGCAAATAACAGAGGAGAAAAGAGTTTGTCCTATTCACTTTTAATAATAAAAAATCCTTCTTTTTTCATTCCATCGGTACCCAACAACCTCTCCAGTGGATTTTTTAAAAACAAAAACGCATACCATACTCCTTTCATTTTCCTACCTCCAAATACCCCACTCTTATTCCTCCGCCGTGCTACCGAAAAAGTATTTCCTACCACAACAGTAAACCCTTACTACCATGAGACCAAGCCTTCATAAACCTCATTTTTTCCTCTCTCAACCTTTGAACCCCTTGCGGTAAACAACAAAACGCAATACCTTCCGTTCAATTTTTTTTCTTTTTCAACTCAAATGTTTCTGGAGCATAAACTGGCCGTGTGAAAAAGTGAGCATTTCCATTTGCGTTTGCTTTCTGGGTTTATTGTTTTGTTTATATCCACTTATTTATTTTTTGTTTTCATTTGCTATGATCTTATTGTTTCTATTTATTTTGGTTTATTCTTTATTTATTTATTTATTTTATTTATTTATTGTTGGGCCTGAGGATGTAGATTTTTAGCCCATCTAGTAACATAGTAATGCATTGTTGTTTGTTTACTGGTTTATACATATTTTGTTTCTATCCACTTATTTATTTACGTTTCCATCCACTTATTTTGTTCATTTATTGGTTTATACAGTAACGTAATACAAATTATATTTTCTATACGTATTGCAATTATTATATATATATATATATATATATATATATATATATATATATATATATATATATATATATATATATATATATGTATAGATTATACTGTATATACTTAAAAAAAGGGTTTGTATATATTAATATTGTAATTTTCTTATATATTAATATTATTAATATAGTAAATCAATGATGTATATATATGGTGCATGTTCAATTCAATTTTAATTTTCCTTATTCTCGTTTATGCATTATAATCTATTTTAAATCATCTTTTAATCATCTTTTTACATAGTGCATGTTGACCTTTTATTATTATTATTATTATTATTCAAAATACAAAAACATGATAAAATTAAAAGGACAAAAAATAGCGGACTTAGAAGATTGTGGTTTCATCCCCATTTGATAAAAATGTATCCTACTCCCTATTATTGTAAATAATTCTACTCTTTACCTTTTTTATCTTTGTTTGATTATCTCTATCATGCATAAAAAAAAACTTTTTCAAAAGAACTAATACTCGATTACGAGTCATCTTCTACCATAAGTCGATCGCTTTTAAGCATCGCAACCAACTGCACGTAGCTTCCTAGATGCGCACACCACGCTTACTCTTAGGTCTTCTTACAATGATACGTTACTCTTGCACCTACACGCATGCATTGCTTGTTTGTTGATTGGGCTCGACTTATTTGTTTCACTATCTTGAATCCCCATTCGACCAAATGTACCCCCATTCCCATGGCATGTAATAATTTTACTGTTTTTATTTCTTTATTGCTTGATTGTTTAGCTAGTTACTAACACAAGAATAAAATCAATTTCTTTTCAAAAATATCAAAAATAATGACTCGATCCAACGTCGAGTATTTTCTCAATAAACAAATCCATCCATTTCTATTAATAAGTTTCTATCTATTCCATTTCTTTCAAACTGTGTCATTCAAATCTTTCTCAATCGCTCATCAAATGCTTGATCCGACATCAAGCCATTTTCATAATAAAAACTCAAAAATAATTAATTCCTATTTAACACTTTTCAATAAAAATGGAAATGGAACGTGGTGGATACCACGCACTCCTAAGACTAGGATTCGAGATGGATATCTCGCTTATCTTAGCTCTCGCCATCATCCAAAATTGTCAATGAGGTTTCTTCAAACCCTTTCTCAATTAAATTCAAAAACACTTAATTCTTATTAAAATACTTTTGCAAATAATATGGAAATGGAACGGGGTGGATACCATGCACTCCTTAGACTAGGATTCGAGATGGATATCTCGCCCATCCAAGTTCTCACCATTACTCAAAACACATTCAAACCAATCAAACCTTTTCTCTCCGTCGTGCGATTGACCCTTAAACCCTTTCTAAAACGAAAGGTATTTTGTTTCAATATTATGCAAAGCAATGTTTCATCCATTTGAACGTGTGAGCAAGCTTGTGACGTTGCCCGCGAATGATGATTTATAAATCCATTCGGCCGTGATGCAAACATCTCCTTCTCCACTTGTTTTGGGTAGTCCAACAATGTTTTCATCGATTGACACAAAGTAGATTTCGCTAAAATCGACCAACAAACAAACATTTTCTACCCAGAACTACGTAAGCCTTGAGTTCTTTATTGCACCGGAGATACGTAGGAGCAGGATTTGTAAATCTTGTCAGGCCCATTAATAAAAAATATAGCTTTAGCCTCCTTCTATTCTTTCTTTCCCACCTAATAACGTGAGAAGCCTAACATTACAAACTAACACTAACACGCATAACTAACCTAACGATTCTCATTGAGTATAACGGACGTGAGGGGTGCTAATACCTTCCCCTTGCGTAATCGACTCCCGAACCCTGATTTGGTTGCGACGACCATAATCATTTTCGTTCTTTCTTGGGTTTTATCGATATTTCCCCTTTCCTTTTAGGAATAAATAAAGTTCGGGTGTGACTCTGTTCAGCCCATCATTGCGAGCGTGTGATTCCGATTCGCTAGGTCGTGTTCTCACATTTTTTCGAGGTACGACAACAAGCAGAAAATACAATCCCTCACCTTATCCAACATTTAATATAACTAACTAGAAAATAGTCTTGGATCTTCCTAGCCTTCCGATCTTGCTGACGATCTCTTCTAAGAGAGCTATGCTTTCTTCGAACAGGGTGATCAATATTTCTTCCTACAACCTTGAAGTGGGGGCATATTGCTTGGTGGCACAATCTTCAATAGGTTTCAGCTTCTCCCTTATGGGTTTCACGCTTAAGATCATACTCATGGTGTTTACTCCCTACACATTTTACTATTGAGCATGGACCACAACCATCATCGCCCTCTTCAACCTAAACCTTATGATAACATCTTCACAATGTTTCCAGGTCTCCATAGGTACACTATTGATGTGGAGGCTTCAAAAATAGTGAAAGAGCATTCCCTTATTATTATATTGTATAAATAAGGGGTCTCTACCACAAGATACCATACGTTGATCATCTTTACAATTCCTTCAAACTCGAAGACAATTTTGAGGGCAATGTATCCATTTACTTGCACATATGAGACATGGAAAGCCCTTAGGTCTTTTGGTTTTGAGAAACCAAAAAGTGAACACTTGATGCCCTAAGGTTTTATGGGTCCAGTTTTATCCGTTCAAAAGCATCCCAATAAATATAATCAGGTGAACTACCTGATCAATAAGAACGCACTTGATTTCTCAATCGTCACAATGCATTGTTATCACCACATGATCATTATCATGGGGATGTTTTCCTAATTCACCCTTCTTAGAAAAGGTGATTTTGGATCCTTTGTATTTCTTCGGCCTTAGCTTGGTCTTGACTAGAGATTCTTCTACTTCCATAACATAGTGAGCATACCTATTTTGAGAGGAGTGAGTCTCTCTTTCCTTCGTGAAACCTATTGATATGGTATTGATGGTATGGAGGGAAATTCTATCCTCATCACCCCTATCCAACTCTTTGAACTTCCTAGACCCGAGGCTCCTACGGTGTCTCTCCCTTGACTTATGGATGTACCTGATGATTGGTGGAAACCATCCCAAACATACCACTTAAGATGACTTTCCAGGATAAGTCGTTTGATCTCCTTATACTTTTGGTACTAATCCACACAGTGGGGTCCTTTCATATTATAATATTTTCACTATCTTCCTGAATCCATCCCCATAATGTCATACTTAGGGGATAGAGGAGGAGCAATGTTGTGAGTATGCAAGACTTCTTATCAAATATGCTCCTGGAAGATATTAAATGGTGTGAATCTCTCTATAGGTCTGCCACTGTACATGAAGGTCACCCTATCTCTTATGGACAATGGGTAATTGCTATTCTGCTGTTGTTTTGATGAATCAAGAGATCCATATGCCCGCTTCTTGGTATCACTTGCCTTTTCCTCAAAATTACTCTCCTCATACTTAGTGAGCATTTAGCGTGCGTCACGACTTCTATCATGGATGCTGCCGGTTCCTGGACGAGTGATTCATTAAAGTGTCGAATCCTTCATCCATTTTTTAAAGCCCTTACAAACATCTCTCGTTAAAATAGGTGAAATAATTCTTGAAGTATCATGAAAATCCCTAATGGACATTGAACAAGCTGGTGGTGGCCATCTTCTTGTGCTTTCTTGCCTAGAATTAATGAGCTAGCTTCTTCACCAGCTTGTATAGCGGGTAACTAATAAGTTGAGTAAGCTCATAAATCTCCTTAGTACACCACCCCTCAAGGCACTGGAGAAGAATCTTTTAATTTAGAGAGTCTAAGGCTCCAATGATCACCATATGTGTGATATGGAGGCGACATGTTCCCGAGGGTCCCTTCTTCCATCAAACTTTGTGAGTAAGGGCGGCTTGAAGTTTTATGGTATGAGGGATCCCTAAATCTCATCAGAGATAGATTAGGGATACAAGATTTATGTCTCCTTCATAGGATCATTCTCTTATTGGAGTTGTTGGAGGTGGAAGACATCACTCTCCAACGCCTCGTTGTGGCGACAGAAATCATCCATAACATCACTCATATATGATATAGGCTCACAATCACTATTAGAGCTACTGTCGACGGAAGTATTGGCTCGTCTAGTCACAATACCGACGAAGGTGATAGAGGGGTCCTAGGAATTGATTGTTGGTTACGGGTGTAGCCCATGTCTATTTTACCAGGCTCTAGAATGAGCTCCAATTGTACTTGATAAAAAGTACAGTGAAGGAATATCCGTGTGTTTTAAGGGTTGTCTAAGTGCTTAGGGTATTTAACTCGTTAAGGGCTAGCTCTCGTAAGTTTATGACAAACTTTGTATATAATTTCCTTTGTAAAAGATGAAGATACCTTCTCAATCTTAAGGATGAGGTATTTATAGAAACTTCTTGGTTGGGGCTAGAGAGCAGACTACCCTAGCTCCATGACTAGGAAACATAACAAAAACGAGATTCATTCCCCATAGAATCAAGGGAAAATGTTTATCCTTCCTTGACTCATCCTTGATAAATTGTTGCTAGGACACATCATCTTCCACATTTATTAAGTAAGTAGATAATGAGAGTTAGTTCAGGAGGCCTAAGCCCAATTGGGCGATTTCTCACCCGGATCCAGGCATTCTCATCCACGTATTAGGAGATCTACCCGCATGCGCTAGGCACCTGATCAATATTGAGGCGATACGCTTTCATATTGTATTTGTGGTCCTTCCTTCTTATAGTCAAATAATACTATTGTAAGACCCCAATTTCGACCCTAAAACCCCTCATGCAATTTCATCATAAGCATTAGCATTGGGATCATACCCTGACGTCCTCCTTACCCCTCTTTCATTGGGTTTTTTTGGGAGAGATCACCAAGCACCACGTGATTGTATCATACTTGTATATTATCATTTTTTTTACTAACCAAAATACCAAAAATGTGTTTGTACATTTGCCTAACTCTTTTGTAAGTAGGGCATGATCACCATTGATCTATCAAGTTCACATATAGGGTTTAAGACCCTCATGGCTAAGAGCACTAACCAAGGAATGATCCACATTGTCTCTAAGCATCATATATGAGTCCCAATGATCTTTACATGTTAGTTTGATCAATATTTCTTCAAGAGTTTGGAATTGATTTGTCTTGGAAACCCTAGTTCATCTGGGTATCTTGAGTAACTTCTTCAACAAGCTTCTTCACCAATTGATAAAATTTCTCAAGATACACTTTAAAATTCATCATCTTATGCATATATGATCTACCATGATCCTAAAAGTCAAGAGAATTGCATGTTAGCAAGTTGGTTGATGGTGGTTGGCCAGATGAATTCATCTAATAAAAAGTGGGTCTCCCTAGACCCTATCTCCTACAATTTGCATCATATGAAAATGATTACAAGAGCAACGTTACTCTAAATGATATTACAAACAACTTTAATGTTGAGGTCTAGAGCTAATTTTGCTTGTAAAGTCATTTTCTATGTTGAAACATTATAGGCCATTTTGTCTAAACCCTAATTTGAGAGTCAACTTCCCAAGGCCATGACTTGCTCATTTTTTATGAGATGAAAGATTTCCAAGTTGCACAATCAAATTCGAGGTGTCTACTTCAACTTTTATGTTTGGAGTGAGAGCTAAATCAACTTTTATGAGCATGTGATATGAGGATACATTATAGGTCATTTTGGACCAATATCATTGAACAAGTGATTTTCCTCAACTTCAAAAATGCATAACTCACTCATTCTAAATCTAAATGATGTCAAATTGGTAACCATTTTGAAGGTATTTAAAAAATCTACAACTTTAGGAAGACACTTTTCTCATTAGGAGCTCACATAAAAAGTTAAGCAAGGTGGAATGATGAAGTATGTGACTTGACACTTAGAAAAAATTTCAACATGTTAAAATTTACAAATTTCCACCTCAAAATTCACCATGATACAAGTTCCAAATGGAAAAGTGTTCAACATAAGACTTGTTCCTCTTAATCTAAGCTTTCCAAAGAGTCCTAACTCATTCATTTTGGACAAGGTTGGATAGGGTTGCGCATGATGTTAACAGGCCTGCATCAGTTGGAAAAATCAAATATTCAATTGATCACATAAGCTTGCCTTGCCATTCAAGCTTGTTTAAAACCTCGGTACAATTGATTTTGTACTTAATTGCATTGCTTCATGGGCCTGTACACGCCCATGAAAGCATGAACATGGCATTGCTAAATTTGGACAAAATTTCAAGTGTGCAAATAACATTCCATTTTGCTATAAATAGAGGCCCTCTGTGCTCATTTCCAAGGACCCTTGCGTGCTAGCTTTGCCTCCACTCTTCAAACCCTCAGATTTGAAAGGAAAATCTGAGAATTTTTATTTGAAAATTGAGTTTGAATCTCACTGTTTGGAGATTCAAAAACTCCATGATCCAAAGCTTTGTACCAATCCTAAGCCACTTCTGCAATCTATTGGAGCAAGATCAAACACGAATTGAAGCAAGAGAGATCAAGTTCTACACATCATTGAAGGTATTTTCCAGATTTTTTCTTCTCTTCGATTCTCACTCAATTCTCATCAATTCTCTTGGATCTTTGGTTGTCTAAATTCCTACCAATGTAGGCAAAAAGATTGAGTTGCTTTGAGGTCAAATCGAAGCAACTCAGTTGACACACCTCAAAATTCAACTCCACATATCTCTCAATATATTTAGAGTTAGTTAAAATTGAGGTGATATTCGTGATCTACGCCATTTTATCTTTCAGATCCTGTCCTCTTTTTTCATTTAAGTCATGGTGATGTTTGAACCAGTCCGGCCAGGGTCATTGGAGAAGATGACCGGCCTTTGACTCCGGCAGTGATGTGGCACAATTCAGAACCATTGATTTGGTTTAAAATGTTTTAATCATAAGCGTTGGTTTGGATGACCATTGTTGTGGAGCGCTGACTAAGGACTATCGTGGATTGCGCGTTTCAGACCACTTGATTTACCACCTCAATTAATGAGGGAGATCAAGTGGTCCACGTTTTTTTGATTTTTTTATTTTAGTTTGTATTCCTTTGATTTTCATTAATTCATATTAATTTTAATATTGATCCAAAAAATATGAGAGTTTCACCAATTTTTTTAAAATAAAATCCTCTTTTATATTTTGAATTAAAATTGTTTTTTGGATCATTATTAATATTTTTCATGATTTAATTGATTGTGTGAATATTTTTAATTGTTTAAAAATACTTTAAGTTTCCAAAAATTCTGAAATTTTTTCTCCAAAGTCCTTTGACCTTGTTTGGCCTATGATAAATCTCATGGCTATTTCTTTGGTGTTTTGATGAGGTTTTAGGAAATTGACCAACCATTTTTAATTTAATGTATTATTTTTGGTATTTTTAATTGAATAAATGCCAAATAAATTGTGTAGAGCCATTTTGATTGACTTTGTAAGTTTGACTTGTGTTGTTGGGCATTGGTCAAGGTTGATTTGACTTTGTTAAGTTAAGATCATTGGATTTAGGGGATTGATGGAATGTGCATTCCATCTCCCAAAATGAATGAATGATGTTAATTTGGTAAAAGTCCTCCTTTGTCCAATTTGAGTTTGATCTAATTCTCCTCCCTCTTCATCTCATTCCCCTTCTTTATGCATTCATGTCATGGACCTATGATATCTCAATATCCTAAGGCTAGTTGATTGCAAAATCAACATAAATATGGATGATATTAGGCACCCACTTTTGCATATTCTTTTTGTGTGTGGTATGTTTCATGAGTATAGTTCATTATACTATGTCTCTAACATGCATTAACACCAAAATTTTATTGTCCTTCCTCAAATAGTTGTGACTTCTACATAAGTCCAATTACGATTGCTTAATATAGTGCTAAATTTTTGACACAAAAGGCATATCATTCTAGTTAGTGAGATTGTAAGTCTCCCCTCTTTCATGGTATTGTGTGGAAACTTGGCCTTTTTTCCTTCCTTTGGAAGATGTTTTAGTTCAAGGGTCCATGTTTGTGATAAGTAGGTTGAGTGTTCTCCAAAGAATTACTTAAAAAGAAAAGCAAAAGCAATACTAACTTCTAACTCATTAACAACTAACATTTAATTTCAAGTCATTTACTTTTAATGCACTTTATTTTTAAGCCTTATTCATTTGCCATTATTCATACCATTCTAATTGTTTATGTTAATGTCATTTTTTACTTTGCCCACTTGGACCATATTTTATGATATATTCTGTTTGTGTTTGTTTATGTGGTCTTTGACCATTAATGTACATAATAAGAACAAAACCCCTAAAAACTATCTTGTGTGGACTGTTGGTTTGATCTGAGACAATTGGACTTAGAATTTAGGCAACACTCCCTATACAAAGGACTTAGCCAATGCCAACTTTTATGTAACCAAGTGCTTGTGATTTGAAACTTCATATGATACACCATTGAAGATTCATTTGAGTTCATCTGCAACATGATCATTGTGAAGCTGTTATTCTGAACATGTGACTTATGGCATCTTGAGATTCACCTGCTACTTGGGCAAATTTGAAGAAGATCATGGAGTTGCTAAGCTTGGATGGGGTTATCTTTATTTGATGCATTGCTCTTCAAGTTGATATTTTGGGCATTGTTTGCTGCTTGACTCTAAAGTCCAACGGAATTGTGGGTTTCTATATGACATTCTTGTCTATTGGATTGCAGCTCATTGGTCAGATCATTTCAACTCTCAACTTTTAAATTTACGCTTAGGATTAGTCTCTTCATCTTCTCCCCACTTCTTAAATTTCAAAATCTCTCCCTTCTTTAAAAAAAACTTATTTGCTTGTGTTTGTGTTTTCTAAACCTAGACCATATTGCAAACTAGAAACTTTTGCCCTATGCCATTTCATTTTTAAACTTCTTTTCTTAATCAAACTTGTAAATAGACTTAACTATACTTGACTTAAAATTTTCAAAATCCAAAAAGAACTAACACTCATTCAAACCATTTTAGGCCTTTGTGTCTTTCAAACCTAATTTTTGTTAAAATCAATGCATCCACTTTGAAATTTATACCACGAACTATGAGGTTTTGATCCCTCATTTTTATGTTGGTACGTAGGCACAAGTCCGAAGGTCTTGTCAAACACAAAAATATAATTAATGAATTCTTTTCTCATCCTCCCATTCTATTTATTTGCAAACATCATTTGTACAAAAACACATATGCACACAAGAAAGGGCTCCCTAGGAGTACCTAAGACACTTTGGATGCTAACACCTTCCCTCTGTGTAACCAACCCCCTTACCTGTAATCTCTGACATTTTATTAGTTTTGATTTGAAAACTTCTTATTTATGAGTTTTGTTCATACTTTTCCCTTTTCCCTTGGAAACAATAAAAGCACGGTGGCGACTCTTGTTATTTATGTCTTGCTTATCCATAACTTGATGATCATGAATTTACCGCTACAACTATCCCATTACATAATAAAATACCACACTGAGGAGGATGTGGTGTCCATGATTAAGGTCGATCTATAAGAATTCTCATTCTATTTTTTTTCTTCCATCAAACTCCACTAAGAAAAATTCACTAACAATATAGAAAGTTTGAAGCGGAAAAAAATGTCATAGAAAAGGTTTGAGACTGTTAAAAATGGAAGAATCAATTTTCATCAAACGAGGAGAAAATAGTAAGAAGGATGAAAAATGCATCAAACATATAATTATCAACCTTATAAATGTATGAGTAGGTTCAAAGTCGACCCGAGAGAAACAAAAAATGAGGAGAAAATAGTAAGAAAGAGGGAAAATACCTCAAGCATATAACTGTCAACGTTACAAATGTATGAGAAGCTTCAAAGTCGATTAGAGAGAAACAAAAAAACGAGGGGAAAACAAAAAGAAAGAGGAAAAATGCCTCAAACATATAACCATCAACCTTACAGATGTATGAGCAGGTTAAAAAATGATATGGGAGAAACAAAGGGCATAGAAAAATAAAAGAAGAAGATTGATGAGATACTAAGTAAAGTAGATCGTAATATATTGACACAATTATGGTAGATCCTGAAAATCAGGATATCAAATTATTATGTATCTCATTAAACTTAGACTTAGTGTTAAGTAGTGTTTTAAAAATCAAATTGGTCATCATATCGGGGAAGATACTGGGTCACTGGTTTATTAGTCGAACCACATGGTTAATCTGGACTAAATCGAATAACTCGGTTGAATAAAGCGGTCGGTCTATATAATAAAACTATATAGTTATTAAACTGATCGAACTGAATGACCCGATCTCTAAAAACAACACCTACAAAATTCTAAAATTTCAAAATATCATAATTTTACAAGTTCATTTTTTAAATTTAAATTCTAATCATAATCATCACACACAACAAAATACAAATTCAAAAAAGAAATTGAACAAAGTTTAATTGTAATATCAATGGAATAACAAAATAATTAGATATATCTAATAAATTTAATTTAAAGGAGAGAAAATTGTTCCAAATAAATTTTAAACAAAGTCTATTTATGTTTTTTTTAATTATAAAAAAGCCATCATTTTGTCTGAGAAAAAAAATAAGCATTTCACCCGTCAATTTTTCAAAATCACTGATTTTTCGATTTTTATCGATTTTGTCTAATTCTAGCCGGTTTTCATTGGTTCAATAACTGATCCGATCCAATAATTAGATCATACTAATAACCCCTTCAATACTCGATTCAACTGGTATAACCAATCAATTCTCTTTGATTTTTAAAACAATGATGTTGGTGTCAGGTCTAAAATAATATAAACTAGATTCATGAGTAAGAAATAGAGGATCAACAAGCACGTAGATAATAGGATTTGAACTAAATAAATAAATAAATCTAAATAATATTATTTCTTCCCTTTTTCATTGTCATCATCTTAGAATACAAAATCCATAACAACAGGGTTCTAAAAATAAAAATAAAAAATAAAAATATTCTTGAATTCCCAAACTATAACTAAATGAAAGCTCATAGAAATTTCTAGCAAGAGACTTTGTACACATCTCTTAACCACATGCACATGTCCCGCTTATACCAGATGGAGTTTCCAACATAAAACACTTCGGTTTTAAAGGAAATGGACACATATTTTTTGGACAATCAGAATCGCGAGTACATTTATTAAGCGCTGCAATGAATAATAATAATAAAATAAGTTATTAAAATGAGATAAAATATTACGTAGAAAGTAAATAAAAAAATTTAAAAAACTGTTAAAAATTATAGTTACTGTCAGTCTTCATTGCAAGAAGAATTTGGCAAAGAAAGATGATGATAACATAAATTTTTTTTACAAGTTCACCCATAGTTTCTCCTCTTTGCATGCAAGTTTTATTATGTGGTTTTTATCTCTTTATAAAGTTTATTCTCTTTTTACATAGACTAAATAGGTTTTAGTGATTATGAAGTTGTAAAATACCTTCTTAAAGTTAGAGTCATGATTATATATCTTTAAGTTTATCTAAGTGTTGTGTTTGTCTCTTCAGTATACTTTGTAACGAGGCCATATAAAAAAAACTTAACACTCATTCTTATTATACACATTTTCTATTATTAGTAGAAAATGGACGATAAAAAAAAAGAAAGAGAAATAATATCTTTAGATTTTATGTCAGCCGTACGCTTTAGCAAAACTATAGCTATTTCTGTGATAGATTTCAAACTCATTAACAAATCCTCAAGCGATCACGAAAGGATTATGATTTTATATATATATATATATATATATATATATATATATATATATATATATATATATATATATATATAATATATATATATATATATATATATATATATATATATATATATATATATATTATATATATATATATTATATATATATATATATATATATATATATATATATATATATATATATATATAAGGGGCGGTCCTGTGGAGGTGCGAGGAGTGCTACCGTATAAGGCCTCCGACTTTTTAGGGCCCCGAATTTGATAGATAGGATCAATATATATAAGATTAACGAATATATATCATTAATTCCATTTTAATACATGGTTGTAGTGTAGCTTGGCGATGGCCAAACTAATTTGAGGTTAATATAATCTGGGTTTGATTCTTTGTTTTTACATTTTATGTATATTTTTACTTTTATAAAAAAATGCCACCATATTGTTTTTAAATTTAATTTAATGTTGCAATTAATTTAATAAATATTTTCTTTTATTAATATATTGAAGTATATCATATCCAGCAGCATATAATCTAAATAAATTACATTTAAATTTATTTAAAATTTAATATCACATTTAACCTAATTAATTTTTTTTCTTTTATTAATATATTTTATAGATCTATGAAAAATTTTGAGATGTAATTTTGAAAATATTTATATTTTTGTATCATTGTGAATCGCTACATTAATAAATTTGAAATAGTAGTTGTGAGACTTTGAAAATTTATAATTTTACATTGTTGATTGTTTATTAAATAAAACACTTCATTATTAATATTGTGGAAATTGTTCAAAGAATTTTTTTCTTTTATTAAATGGTATGAACTTTTTTTTATAAATCGAAGATGGTAAGAGAAGAAAGACGCAAATAACTAAACTTTGATAAATCAAATTTTTACATAGTATTTTTTATCATCTTTGTCTCTATATATTTCATTTTATTTAGAATTAAATAAAAAATATATTTTTTAATTTGTTGTGTTTTCATCTATTAATAATCTAATTTTAAAATAGAACAGGGCCTCCAAATTGATTGGGACGTCCCTGATATATATATATATATATATATATATATATATATATATATATATATATATATATATATATATATATATATATATATATATATATATATATAATATCGGAACCACCGTTCGAAGTCGACAATTATGCATCATTCATCATTTCTAATTCCTTCGTGAAGCAAAAACTTCATTTTTAGTTCTTTCTTGAAGATGAAACATCCATTTTTGTTTCTCGAATGAAACCGTAGCGTCGTCTATAGGAGCGACGTCTGATTCCCATGTTCTCACAAAACTCATGTTTGCTTTGCAAACATCATCGAACGAACTCAGAAGTTCTAGATCTGGATTTTTGGGGTCCAGATCCAGATCTAATACTTATTAATTCGTAACCTCTCCAAGCCACTGAATCACGAGGAATTCAACCTTCTTTTTTGTGTTCTCCTTCTTTATCATACGCAACCTACGTAGACCTCAAAATCAAGGGTGTTCAGAGGTTACCACAAAGATATACCGTTTTGTTTAGGGTATCAGGTTCAGACCCCCAAACTCCTCGAGAACTTTGCAGAATATATAAGGGAGGCATTCATACCCAGATCTAGGGTTGCACCATGGTCTAAAGATAATCTCCATGAAGATTGGCATATAAGTTCACATTTCATCTCCCGACCTAGCACCGTCATCGTGTTTCCCTCATGTCGCAGTCTTTACCGAGGTGGGACCTTCAAGATACCACGAGTTCATAGTTAATGACTTTTGGATACTGCAAGCTCATAGTTATGGTCGTGTGTCGATCCAACACTTAGGTGCATCATAGAGATGCCATAAGATTTCCACGTGATGCACCGGGGATTCCACCGATCACATCATAGATAAGGGGTCCACCAAAAGTGTTTGAAGAAAGATACCATGTATTTCAATTGCAAGGATATCGGTCGGTGACACGCCGCAACTCCACGATTCTGCAATGTAGTAAAAGATTATTGAACCATAAGCACCAATGGATTGAGTACCGAACTCCATTCTATTGGTGTATATCTAGAGAGATCAAATATTGATATTTCATAAGAACAACTTAAATAAAAAGAACATGAAGAAAAACAACTTAATAAAAAATCACTTAAACCACAATGAAGACAAATTGAACTTAGGGTCATGGTTCACACTCTGACACATTCGTATAATCCGAGCCACTTTATTACAAGAGTTTTTATACAATTTATAGAAAATAGATAAATCTGGAGAACAATCCAAGTCACTTTACTTTCATGCAAGGGTTGGAATGCATGAACTCATGCATTAAAATAAATACAGACAAAAGCCTCTTGTAATCGACTTGTGACAGGTCATACAAATAGTCATGAGATAAGACCCGTGACCCCTAGTCCCAAATGGACTACTCACTTATGGTGAGGACTAACACAATCAAAGTAGTGTTCACAATCGAATTCATAATAAACAATTGAAATAGATAAGAAATTGGATTGAAATATAATAAGAATCCTTGATTGATTAAGCTTTGATCCCATGCTCCAATGGAGACTTGAGTACAAAGAGAATGCAAAATACGTATAACTTAGAAAAATAAAACTTTGATCCCTAAACTCATAACTAACTGTGAGTTTTATAGAAAATCCTAAATTGGGATGAATATCTTACTGATCAGTAGTCATTATATAAGAAAATATCACATCTAAACATGCCAAATTCCAAAAATAGATGAAATCGATCTAAAAAAGGAAAAAATCAAGAGATTGCGTGCCCTCCTGCTACAGGTGGCTATAGCGGGCTCTGTTTCTGTATGGCGCTTTAAAATTGGAGGAAACCATATGCCCTGTTTGCTACGGGTGACGGTAACAACCCTTTGAATTTTTTATGCGGATTTTCCGACTTTTGAGTTTTTTTGTGCTTTGCTCGTTTTTGTTCCTCTTTCGCCTCAGATACTTATTAAAACCTCAAAAATAGAAAAAACACGTTACCGAAGCATAAAATATGACAAACGGAAGAAAATCATACAAAAAGCGATAAAATACTAAGGTAAATCAACTAGGAAAGACGACACAAACCACTTATTAAACTCCCCTAAATTTAGATCGTTGCATGTCCTCAAGCAATAAAGCTTGCTTATGCAAATTTTCGAATCAAGCGGTATACTACATGAAAAATCATACAAAAATGACGTGTATCCCATACCGTCATTGAGTCATGGAACTGATGAAGAATTTCCAAGAAATCACCTTTCACAACATCCCCTAGAAGAAAATCATATGGATGACGATTTGGCTGTATTACCATCAATGTACAAAGTGAACTCCCATGATGAAGCCCTAATCATAAGAATATGCCGTAGAGATGAACTAGCATGTTGTACAACAAATGAAGAGGGGCCTAACAACAAGCCCTGGTTCTGTGACATCAAGTGTTAACTTCAAAAACAATAGTACCCTGGAAATACATCGAGTGCGGATAAGAAAACTCTAAGAAGATTGGCATCTAATTTATTCCTCAATGGTGATGTGCTCTACAAGATAAACCATGACATGCCCCTACTCAGATGCGTGGATAGACACGAAACAAACATGCTCATCAAGTAAACCCATGAAGGATCCTTTGGAATTCGTGCCAATGGACACGTAATGTCCAAGAAGATTCTCAGAGTGGGGATACTACTAGTTGACTATGGAAACAACTGTTTCAAATACGTTAAGAAATGACACCTATGTCAGATTTATGCGGATAAAGTTCATGTACCACCAACTTTCCTGAATGTTTTGACTACTCCATGACTTCTTTATATGGAGCACGAACATGATTGGGATGATCAAACCAAAAGCTACAAACGGTCACTGGTTCATACTAGTTGCCATTGATTACTTCACAAAGTGGGTAGAAGATGCTTCATACGTCAGCGTGTTAAAGTAAGTGGTCACCCGATTCATCAAGAAAGAGATGATTTATTGCTACGGTATTCCCAATAAGATTATTACTGATAACAGACTGAACCTGAATAACAAGATGATGAAGGAGTTATGTGACAGTTTTAAAATTGAACACCATAACTCGTCACCTTACAGACAAAAAATGAACGGTGTCGTAGAGCAACCAACAAGAATATCAAAAACATTATCCAGAATATGGTGAAAACTTACAAGGATTGGCACAAGATGCTATCATTCGCACTACATGGCTATAAAACTTTAGTTTGTATTTTGACAAGGGCAACCCTTTTATCTCTGGTATGTGGCACATAAGCGGTACTGCCAGCAGAAGTGGAGATCCCCTCGCTAAAGATCCAAATAGAGACTAAATTGGAAAATAAAAAATGGGTAAAAATAAGATTCGACCAACTAAACCTCATAGAAGAGAAGTGTATGACTGCATTATATCACCAAAAATTATATCAGCAAAGGCTTATGAAAGCTTTCGACAAGAAAGTTCATCCTCGTCAATTCGAAGAAGGTGACTTAGTGCTAAAAAGATATTATCCATCCATAAGGATTATCGTGGAAAAAGGACCCCAAACTATTAAGGGCCATACGTTGTTAAAAAGGTCTTCTCTGGCGGATCCTTAATCATCACAACCATGGATGGAGAGGAGTTACGACTACTGATGAATTCCGACGCACTTAAAAAAAATTATGCCTAGAAAAAGAGGATAAAAAGATCTATAAGTTGAAAACCCAAAAGGGTTTCTTAGGAAAAAATTAGGGCGTCCCGGTAGATTCAAAACTCGAAAGAGAAATCCAGGAAAAAATTAAGGACTTACAGAAAAAATAAAACCCGATAAGTCAAAAACCCAAAATGGCGATTTAGGCAAAAAATGACATATCATCCCGGTGGACTAAGACTCACAAAGAGAGGTCCAGAAAAAAGTTAGGGATATCCAAAAGGCATATGACTGCAACGCTTGAGCCTATACTATGACATAAACTCAGATGGAGAGGATCGGTTTAATTTTTATCTCCAAAAGTGAAGTATTGCTACTTTGAAGTCATAGGGAGAGTAACATGTGTTGTAACTTAGGGGGGACACAATCCCATTGCCATTTTGTCTTTGTTTTTAAGTAAGTTACTCTTATAGGAGTTTCCTCTTCATGTACTATTATCCATTTATGAGATTAAAAATTCTCAATAAAAACCTTTTTTCAGACATCTCTCATTACTCTTGATTTCTTTGTTTGTTAACAAGATGTCAACTATTTTGATATATATTAAAACTTTGGGTATGATAAAAAATCTTTCAAAAATATAATTTACTTTGATTTGGAAAGATCAAAAGAATCCTATCAGCTTCTAGTATTGCATCTAAAGCAACGAGCACGAAAATCTTTTATCAATCGCCACAACATGGCCAGTGCGATAGTTCCTTTCAGAGAAAAGCGTCCGACAAGTGACAAGTTGTGAATCACTTACAAGCATATATGGGCACCTCAATCTAATCCGTAAAACAGAAAATAATAATGATCTCCAGCGTCAAGGAGAATCGAGGTTTCAGTAAACTGTGTCTCACACATTAACATCCCTAAAAGTCATGTCCCATTTGAAAAAAAGAGCAAACCACAAGTATCGATCATGCATTTCATTACATACATCATTTCTAAAAAAGGGAAACATGCATACATCATCCATTAGCCATGAATTAACACACATGCATGTCGCAACCTGAAAAATACAGTGCGCGAAAAAAACAACCGGTGAAAGAAAATGACAGAAGAGTCGCCACCGTGCGTTATTCATCCCAAAGGAGGGAAAGGAAATGCTCGAAGTAAACCTGAAAAAAGGAAAGAACAAGACGGGGTCTCGCAACCAAATCTTGGGTTCGGGAGTCGGTTATGCGAAGGGAAGGTATTAGCACCCCTACGCATCCATAGTACTCTACGGGATCCACTTTTGTGGTTTTTGTCTAAAGGGTGTGGGTTTACCTAATGTGTTTATTTACTAAAAAGGTTAAGAGAAATGACTCGTGCGGATGTCGCATCCACTGCATACGTATCTCATATGAATATGAGAATCAGAGTCTTTGTAGCTCGGCTGACCTATGGGTTGGGGGATGTGTGCTCGCTAAGACATCGCGTCTTATGCCTACGTATCTCATCTGGAATGAGAATCAGAGCAAGCCGTAGTTCGGCTAACTACGGGGTTATGGATTGGGTTTTGGACGAACGACGTCACTACGCAATCTACCGGATGCTCGACCTTTGGAGACTTACTCACCTGTAGTAGAAGGAGTAAACGTGTGTTAGGGAGAAGAAAAATCAATGAAGGGTTTGTTTGCATTGTAGGAACGCGCATGCAAAAGGGTAATGAGGATAAGACCTCATAGCTCTTAACCCTGGGCAACGGAACCTGCATAAAGTAAACACAAAATCATTGCCTCCTATCGAGGTCTTCCAACTAGGAAAGCAGTAAAATGCGGGAAAAATGTAAAAGTACCACACGGATAAAGATCCGAAGTAACAACAATTAAAGGAACGATAAACCCTGAGATCCTTCTAAGCTAACATCATCAAAGAAAGTGGGTCAGTATAGGTAATCGGAATGAACCTCCAGGGGGTATCCCACAAATAAAGTGGGAAACCACGCAAGTTATCCCTGCAAACGTCATGTGAGCCCTCACAAAAAAAACTCAACAAATAGGTTAGAGAAACAAAATAGGGTAACCAAGAGTTGCCCCTAAATCAAAATGTAACCACATGAATAATTCCATCAAAATTCACAAAAAGCTCACAAAAAGCAATCAAGGGTAGGAGGCCTAAACCTCTTGTCAAACACATGCATCAAAAGGGTATCAAATTCACCCATAATACCTCATACATTTAGAGCATTCAAATTAAAGGCATAAAGATGATGGATATATGGCAAACTTGATTGGAGAGCTTGATTGAAATTGAGTTGCACCCGTGAGGTTTACAAAACAATCTTTAGGGTTTATGTGAGGCAGAGGTGATTCTGTGCAGTTGAGTTCCCTTCAGGGTTTGGAGGCTGCTCTGAACTCTGTTAGTTCTTCTCTCACTATCTTTTTCCTCAGGGTTTTGTTCCAAGGAAACCTCAGAGTATTTTGCTTCCCACAGTGTAACTCCCAGTGTAACTCCAAGTGTGTTTTTCCTCTACTGAAACTTCAGTATTTATAGACTGATTTTCGTGGATAGTGGGCTCAAATGAGGGAGACCCAAGTCCAAAAAAATTTGTTATATTTTATTTATTTATTTAATTAATTTTATTTATTTATTTATTTTTAATTTTTTTTTCTTTTTTCGTTTTTTTTTTGTTTCATTTTTTTTTTTTTAAGTTTCTTGGATCTAATTCTGATTGACATGATGAAATGCAATGTATCTAATGTTAAATGACCTAAAAATAAATGCATGCATGAGGTGTAAAGCGTATGCTTCTAGGAAAAATGAAGGGTAAATTTTGGGGTATTACAGCTGCCCCTATTCAATCAACTGGAGACCCGGAAAGAAGATGGCAGTTGCTTTTGTACTTTCGAGGTATCAAGGGATTGAATACAATAAAAGCCCAAAAATTTGCACTGAAGTGAAGTGAAGTGACAATGCCTATCAGAATCGGCAAAGAGGTGGCCTTGAAAGAAGAATCCGTCTGGTACGGTGAGAGTCAGTCTGAATACCTAAAAAGAATGTTAACCTGGATACCAAAATAAATGGTAACACAGAAATAACCATGGCCTGAATGCCGCTCATCAGTCTGAATACTGGAAAGGACTTCGATCTGAACATCGGAAAATTGGCCTGAATCCCACAAGTCGCATCGACCCGAACGTCGGAAACTTCTTCGATCTGAACATCGGAAAGACTTGGCCTGAATGCCACTTCGATCTGAATATCGGGAAAACTGGCCTGAATGTCACTTCGATCTGAATATCGGAACACTGGCCTGAATTCCACTTCGATCTGAATATCGGAACACTTGCCTGAATGCCACAAGTCGCATCGACCTGACCGTCGGAAACTTCTTCGATCTGAACATCAGAACACTGGCCTGAATGCCACTTCGGTCTGGATACCGGAAAACTGGCCTGAACGCCACTTCGATCTGAATATCGGAAAGACTTGGCCTGAATGCCACTTCGATCTGAATATCGGAAAACTGCCTGAATGCCACTTCGGTCTGGATACCGGAAAACTGGCCTGAATGCCACAAGTTGCATCGACCTGAACGTCGGAAACTTCTTCGATCTGAACATCGGAAAACTTCATGCCTGTCAGCATTGGCAGAAATAGGGAATGATAATAGAGGCGGCGCAATGGGCCAATGACACTTGCTGGGGATAACCAAGGTGAGTCATGAACAATCTTCAGTCTGAGTACTGGAAACAACTTCTAGCTTATCACTTGGGATACCGAGAATGTTTTATGCTTACGTGCGTATGTTTGAATCTTTCAATGGCGTAATGCTCCATGAAAATGGAAATGCTACGCGATTTGGGAGGATGCAATGCAATATGATTCTACATGCAATGCAATATGATTCTACATGCAGGGATGCGAAATGCTGGGTAGAATGCCAAGCTGAGGCAAGGGGATCTACTGGGGAAATGATCATCATCCTTCTGGATCCTGGCAAGGCTGCTGGAGATGCACATCGCAAAGAAATATGTGGGGAAATGACCCGCCACACGGTGTTCTAGCAATGACGAAATACTGAGATTCTGACTGGGGAGAGAACGACACTGAAAACCTGTTGTTGGGGAAAGCGATAGTGGTTCTGGAAACCACGATCAGCGAGAGATGACTCAACAGGGGAAGCAAACACTGATACGGTACCGAGGTTCTGCTTCAAGGAAAGAAACCATGGATCTGGCATTGGGATTCTCGATCTGGCCTCAAACTCTAAGGAGCAGCCACTTCTGCTGGAAAGATACAGTCTGGCACTGTCAACTCCGCTGGGGATATATAGTCTGGCACTGTCAACTCTATTGGGGAGTGTATGTCCTGAAGCAAACGCTTGGGGAAGTACAGTGGTGAGAACCTGCTGGGGATTGAAGAATCCAACACTCTGATCAGCTCTGCAGGGATAAGACACAAGATTCGTCTGTTGGCGACTTCACTGGGGAAGATATTCACGATCATCTGCAGGGGATTTTAAGGAAATGCCCCGAGGGTATCTGTTCTGAATAGACGATCCAAAGCACTTAAGATTTACAGCAATTTTAAATTTTTATTAAGCATGTACCTGTAAAGCCCTTATGTGTCATGATGCAATGTTTATCAAAAATTCGGACGTCATTTTTGCAAACAAAATAGTAAAATGAAAATGAAAACAGAGATATACTGAATAACATGATTTTATTGATTGAATGGCCTCTGAATAGGCATTTACATCAGGAAGCAATCCCTGGAAAGAGGTAATCGCACAAAAGATAAAAACAGAAATTAATCTAATGGCAATGTGAAATGGATTTCTATTGGGTTCTAATTCTGCTATGACTTGCTCGTCTTCAAGATCCTCCAGATGATCAGCCTTCTGAAAAGGTGATTGGACTGTTTCCTACCTTTCGAAAATTTCCAGTCATCGACATGAGATGAGATTCAGAACTAACTCAGAACGCAGTCATTCGCTTAATCCCTAACTTTTGCCTGGATCGCCCTTTTCGGGTTTTCAATCCACCGGGATACCCATTTTTGCCTAAGTTGCCTTTTCAGGTTTTCAACTTACTGGGTGTACGATCATTTCATTTTTAATCCCTAATTTTTGCCCGGATCGTCCTTTTCGGGTTTTCAATCCACCGGGATACCCATTTTTGCCTAAGTTGCCTTTTCAGGTTTTCAACTTACCGGGTGTACGATCTTTTCATTTTTAATCCCTAATTTTGCCCGAACCTTTTCATTTTCTTGGTTCGTCGGGATGCCCATTTTTGCCTGGACTATTCTTTTTACTGTCCAGCGGGTCTATTTTATGCGAAGTATTTTTTAACTGCGTCTGAGTTCACAGGGGAAGTGAAGTTTTCACCATCCATAGTTGCAAGCATTAAGGCCCCACCATCAAAAACCTTGGTGACAATATACGGTCCCTCATAGTTAGGAGTCCACTTGCCCCTGTGATCTGTCTGAGGAGGAAGGATCCTTTTCAACACTAAATCTCCGACTTGGAAACAACGAGGACGCACTTTCTGATCAAAGGCTCTCTTCATCCGACTCTGATACAACTGCCCATGACAAATGGCTGCCATTCGCTTCTCTTCGATAAGACTCAACTCATTGAACCTTGTCTGAATCCATTCGGCTTCGTCTAACTTGACATCCAACAAGACTCTTAGAGAAGGAATCTCCACTTCAACAGGTAGGATTGCTTCCATACCATACACCAGGGAGTAAGGGGTTGCCCCGGTCGATGTACGTACTGAAGTGCGGTACCCATGCAAGGCGAAAGTTAGCATCTCATGCCAATCTCTGTACGTGACGACCATCTTCTGCACAATCTTCTTTATGTTCTTATTTGCCGCCTCAACAACGCCGTTCATCTTAGGGCGGTAAGGGGAAGAATTGTGATGCTGAATGTTGAAGTTCTGACACAACTCCTTCATCATTTTGTTGTTGAGATTAGAACCATTATCAGTAATGATTCTTTCCGGAATCCCATAGCGACAAATGATTTTTTTCTTGATGAAACGGGCAACCACATGTTTGGTGACATTCGCGAACGACGCTGCCTCGACCCACTTGGTGAAATAGTCGATGGCAACAAGGATGAAGCGATGCCCATTGGAAGCAGTCAGCTCAATCTTTCCAATCATGTCAATACCCCACATAGAAAACGGCCACGGCGAAGACATCACATTCAGAGGATTCGGCGGTACATGCACCTTATCAGCATAAATCTGGCATTTATGACACTTCCGAGCATATTTGGAGCAATCTGATTCCATGGTCATCCAGTAATAACCCGCTCTCAACAATTTCTTAGCCATTGCATGTCCGCCGGCATGAGTACCGAAGGAACCTTCATGAACTTCCTGCATTAACATGTCCGCCTCGTGTCTGTCCACGCATCTGAGCAAAACCATGTCGAAGTTCCTCTTATACAGCACATCGTCTTTGTTCAAGAAGAAACTGCCTGCCAATCTTCTCAAAGTCTTTCTGTCGTTGTTGGATACCCCTGCAGGGTACTCTTGATTCTTCAGAAAGCACTTGATATCGTGATACCAGGGCTTGTCATCGATTACCAGTTCAGCGGCAAACACACATGCGGCCTTATCAAGGCGTATAACATCGATCCTGGGAGCATGGTTCCAACGAATTACCTTGATCATGGAGGATAGAGTAGCAAGTGCGTCTGCCATTTGGTTCTCATCACGAGGTATATGATACAATTTTACTGTTGTGAAGAAAGTCAACAGTCTTCTCGTGTAATCTCTGTAGGGGACCAGAGTGGGCTGGAGAGTATTCCAATCACCATTCACTTGATTGATCACCATAGCTGAATCTCCGAAGATGTCCAAAGTCTTGATTCTCAAATCAATGACTTGCTCAATACCCAAGATACAGGCCTCGTACTCAGCTTCATTATTTGTGCACTCAAAAGTCAAACGAGCGGTGAAAGGTATGTGGGCACCTTTCGGAGTAGTAATAACAGCGCCAATTCCACTTCCTCTAGCATTGACAGCCCCATCAAACAACAAAGTCCACTTTTCGTTTGGATCAGGTCCCTCCTCAACAACTGGCTCTTCACAGTCTTTCATCTTGAGGAACATGATGTCTTCATCTGGAAAATCAAACTTCATCGGCTCATAATCATCAATCGGCTGCTGAGCAAGATAGTCTGACAGAATACTCCCTTTGATGGCTTTCTGGGATGTATACTGGATATCGTACTCTGTTAGTACCATTTGCCAACGAGCAACCCTTCCGGTGAGAGCTGGCTTCTCGAATATGTATTTGACTGGATCCATCTTAGAAATCAACAAGGTAGTATGGTTCAACATATACTGCCTCAGTCGGCGAGCAGCCCAGGCCAAAGCACAACAAGTTTTCTCAAGCTGCGAATATTTGACTTCACAGACGGTAAACTTTTTGCTAAGGTAGTATATGGCATGCTCTTTTCGACCAGACTCGTCATGCTGTCCCAATACACACCCCATCGAGTTCTCAGTCACTGATAGGTACATTATCAGAGGTCTCCCAGGAACTGGAGGTATAAGGATTGGAGGTTTCTGTAGATACTCTTTTATCTTCTCGAAATCCCTTTGACAATCTTCATTCCACCTGATAGCCTGATCTTTCTTCAGCAATTTGAAAATTGGCTCACACGTGGTTGTTAGGTGAGAGATGAACCTTGCAATGTAGTTCAACCTCCCTAAGAAACTACGGACTTGCTTCTCTGTTCTTGGCTCTGGCATTTCCTGTATCGCTTTTACTTTGTCGGGATCCACCTCAATCCCTTTTCCGCTAACGATAAAACCCAACAATTTTCCCGATCTCACCCCGAAAGTGCACTTGTTCGGGTTAAGTCTCAGTTTGAATTTCCTCAAACGCTCAAACAGTTTCTGCAAATTCACCAAATGTTCTTCTTCTGTTTGAGATTTGGCAATCATATCTTCCACATAAACCTCGATTTCATGATGAATCATATCATGGAACAGAGTCACCATAGCTCGTTGATATGTTGCTCCGGCATTTTTCAGACCAAACGGCATCACCTTGTAGCAGAAGGTGCCCCATGGGGCTATGAAAGTTGTCTTTTCCATGTCTTCTTGTGCCATCTTGATTTGGTTATAGCCAGAAAAGCCATCCATGAAGGAGAATACCGAGAACTGAGCTGTATTATCCACCAAAACGTCGATGTGAGGTAATGGGAAATCATCTTTAGGGCTAGCTCTGTTCAGATCCCGGTAGTCGACACACATCCGTACCTTTCCATCCTTCTTAGGTACTAGGACGATGTTTGCAACCCATGGCGGATAATTGGTGACTGCTAGAAACCCTGCATCCAACTGCTTTTGCACTTCTTCCTTTATCTTGACAGCCATCTCTGGTCTTGTTCTTCTGAGCTTCTGCTTGACCGGAGGACAACCTTCTTTGAGAGGCAAGCGGTGTACCACGATGTCTGTGTCCAGCCCAGGCATATCCTGATAAGACCAGGCGAAGATGTCAACGTATTCTTGCAGCAATTCAATCAGCCCTTTCTTCACATTGTCTTCTAAAGCAGCCCCTATCTTGATTTCTCTCTTGGTGTCCTCGGTGCCGAGATTAATCACTTCAACAGACTCTTGATGCGGTTGAATAACCCTTTCCTCTTGTTTTAATAACCTGGTAAGCTCTTCAGGGAGTTCACAGTCTTCATCACCCTCTTCTTCAGCTTGAAAGATTGGATTTTCAAAGTCGAAACGAGCCGTAGCAGAAACGTTATCAATAGGATCCGGTGATGTGCATCTGCATGAGTGATGGTATGTGCTTATGAGTGTGAACAAGAAGTGAAAACTAAACAAAACATTGCCATTTTTTTTATTTTGAAAAACTGCAAAAATAGAAAGACAGGGAACGAAATATTTGAATGCAAAAATACGTCCTTTATTTATGATAAAAATGCAAGTGTCACATAGACGGGCCCTACAATGAGTCATTACGCCCTGGGCGGAACGTAAGACTTGGATATGCATGAATAAACAAAGAAAATTACTCTTCAAGAAGAGTGACTTGGATAATCTCTTCAGAAGACCAATTGTTGATGACTTCACCCGGGATCCTCGGACGCACCCAGTTGTCAATGTCACAATCACTATCCCCATCTTCTTCATTGATTGCTGATATCTGGCCAGCATTCTCAAACGCCTCTTCAACAACCTCTTCCACAGACACTTGGACAGACAAATCTTCAACCTGGAGGATACCTTTGTCGAGCAAGGCCTGGATACCCTGCTGTAGCTTCAAACAACCTCCACTCTGAGTGGCACAATCCAAACAACCCTTCCCACAACCGGGGAAAACATCGGCCTTCAGCAAGCATCCTTTGATATCCAACAATGGAGTCTTCAACTTCAGCACATCCCTAATGGACTTGGCTTTTCCCTCTATCATGTTAACGTTCGCACCACCATGCTGGGGCATGGGATTGTTAACGACATTCGGAGCCGGTGCAAGGTCGATGGCCTTTGAATCTATGAGGTCTTGAACTACGTGCTTAAAAGCTTTGCAGTTCTCAATATTGTGGCCAGGTGCCCCAGAGTGGAAGCTACACCTAACGTTGGCGTCGTAACCCACCGGAAGTCTACCAACAGGAGGAGCCAGAGTGCGCAGTTGCACAAGTTGTAGTTGTTGAAGACTAGAAAGCAACTGAGCGTACGACATTGGAAGGGTGTCGAAACGCCGGTCCATCATCCTTTGCCTCTGTTGATAAGCGGGTATGTTACCCGGTTGCTGCTGCTGTTGATACTGAGTTGGTTGACGCTGCGGTTGTTATTGTTGTAGTGGTGCTGCAGCTGGAATGGTCACAGCCGCAACATACGGTTGCTGATGATAATTTTGAAAATTATTCCTCCGGTTATCCCTGTTCTGATAAGAAGATATGGCATTTGCATACCCTTCTCTCCCCTTCTGTCCCTGAATGAACGGCTTCTTCACCCCTGATGAGGATCCATCTCCACTCTGGCTCTTATAGGTCTTTAGGTAATTCTCCACCCTTTCTCCAGTAGAGACCACATCAGCAAAGTTGGAAGCATTGCACCCCACCAGACGCTCCAGATAAGGTCCAAGCAGCGTATTCATGAACATGTTGGCCATTTCCTTTTCCAACATAGGAGGCTGAACACGGGAAGCTGTATCCCTCCAGCGTTGAGCGTATTCCCTGAAGCACTCATTACTTTTAAGAGACAGATTCTGAAGTTGAGTTCTGTCCGGAGCCATGTCTGCATTATACTGATACTGCTTCACGAAAGCCTCTGCCAAATCCCTCCAGCAACGGATGTGGGCTCTGTCCAGCCTCATATACCATTCCAAGGATGCCCCAGCTAGGCTATCCTGGAAGAAGTACATAAGTAGCTTCTCGTCATCAGAGTATGCAACCATTTTACGGAAGTAGGCTTGCACGTGAATTTTGGGGCAAGAGCTGCCATTGTATTTGTCAAAGACCGGGACTTTGAATTTCGGTGGCACTCTCACACCTGGGACCAGTCCCAAGTCAACAACATCTACTCCCAGAAGATTCTGTCCTTCCACTGCTTTCAACCTCTCTTCCAATCTTCTAAACATGGGGTCCATGCCAAAGTCTTCCTGAAGCAAGGGGAATTGATCATCCTGACCATCCTGAATGGGTTGTTGATCTAGGTTGACATGCGGGATCGGGATAGGCCCCGGTCCATTGGGACCATTAGCCTCTCCAGCTGGAGGATCAGCCAACGTCTCCGATTGAGTAATAGGGGGATCCCTCTGTACCAACAATCTAAGCTCCTGCTGTCCTTGAGCCACCCCTTGAACCAAATCCATGAATTGATTCATGCGAATCTTCATCTCGGCGAGCTCTGCTTGTAGGCTCTCCATCGCTCTCTGTTGATTCCTTCGGGTACCGTATCGGTGAATGCCTGAGTCAGCTATCCTGCTAGTGGGACACCAAACAAACTGAGAACACTGTGGCGGTACCTGTTATGCAAGACATGCGGATGACTATGCAAATGCAATGACATGTTTATCAATTCCAAAAGGTATTCTACCCCCTTGATTCCAGTCTCTCGTTTGATAAACAGTGTAAGAAGAAAACTCCGACTAGAATCAAGAAGAAGATGTGAACTTCTGGGAATGGATAAACATGTGTTAACTGATATGAATGCGAAATGATGTGATGATGTGAATGCAATGCAGTGGTATGTCAATCAGGATTGCTGTATCTGCTTGAACATCTGTTGGGTTACACTGTCTGAAGAGAAAACCACTGAGGAATATAATACAAGATCAAAGCTCTGCTCCAGAAAACCGGGTTGGTTGGAGGTTAAAGTTTCCTGAATTTAGCCCGCCCCTCACTGGTAGGTTCTAAGAACAGAAGTTCGTCAACTTCAGCTCTTCAGTCGCGAATAATATGTTTACCACTGAAGGTTTGGCATTATTACGGGATAAAAGACCTCCACTGACTCCCCTTAACAGGACATCCTAAAGCAAGTTCCCAGTCTCGGGGTCCTCGGATTGATCAGCGAGAATGCGCCCACCAGAGCTAACATAATCACGTCTCGGAGGAGAGGCCTCGACTGAGTTCTCGGGAAATGGTCACCAGAGTCGACGATTTCTAAAGGAACATCATGTTGTTACGGAACATCCGTAGGACATAATATTTCCAAGAGAAACCTCGTCCGGGTGTGGTTCTTCACGAACGACTTAACGTAGCAACATGCCACGCAAGCCTCATGATCATCCACTCTAAAACCTGTGTGTACACTCAAGCCTGGGTAATGGGCTTATCTCTCATAGAACATCTCATCCCAACAAACAAACAACAGCTCCAACAGATACAGCAGATGAATGCAAGCAAGTAAGTAAATAAATGTACAAAAGCATGAACACCCAATAAACAAGAAATCACACAAGCTAGGAGGGACTCGCTTAGGGAAGATGGACCAGCAAGAGGTCAACTTCTCATGGTCCCCAGCAGAGTCGCCATCTGTCGCAACCTGAAAAATACAGTGCGCGAAAAAAACAACCGGCGAAAGAAAATGACAGAAGAGTTGCCACCGTGCGTTATTCATCCCAAAGGAGGGAAAGGAAACGCTCGAAGTAAACCTGAAAAAAGGAAAGAACAAGACGAGGTCTCGCAACCAAATCTTGGGTTCGGGAGTCGGTTATGCGAAGGGAAGGTATTAGCACCCCTACGCATCCATAGTACTCTACGGGATCCACTTTTGTGGTTTTTGTCTAAAGGGTGTGGGTTTACCTAATGTGTTTATTTACTAAAAAGGTTAAGAGAAATGACTCGCGCGGATGTCGCATCCACTGCATACGTATCTCATCTGAATATGAGAATCAGAGTCTTTGTAGCTCGGCTGACCTATGGGTTGGGGGATGTGTGCTCGCTAAGACATCGCGTCTTATGCCTACGTATCTCATCTGGAATGAGAATCAGAGCAAGCCGTAGTTCGGCTAACTACGGGGTTATGGATTGGGTTTTGGACGAACGACGTCACTACGCAATCTACCGGATGCTCGACCTTTGGAGACTTACTCACCTGTAGTAGAAGGAGTAAACGTGTGTTAGGGAGAAGAAAAATCAATGAAGGGTTTGTTTGCATTGTAGGAACGCGCATGCAAAAGGGTAATGAGGATAAGACCTCATAGCTCTTAACCCTGGACAACGGAACCTGCATAAAGTAAACACAAAAACATTGCCTCCTATCGAGGTCTTCCAGCTAGGAAAGCAGTAAAATGCGGGAAAAATGTAAAAGTACCACATGGATAAAGATCCGAAGTAACAGCAATTAAAGGAACGATAAACCCTGAGATCCTTCCAAGCTAACATCATCAAAGAAAGTGGGTCAGTACAGGTAATCGGAATGAACCTCCAGGGGGTATCCCACAAATAAAGTGGGAAACCACGCAAGTTATCCCTGCAAACGTCATGTGAGCCCTCACAAAAAAAACTCAACAAACAGGTTAGAGAAACAAAATAGGGTAACCAATAGTTGCCCCTAAATCAAAATGTAACCACATGAATAATTCATCAAAATTCACAAAAAGCTCACAAAAAGCAATCAAGGGTAGGAGGCCTAAACCTCTTGTCAAACACATGCATCAAAAGGGTATCAAATTCACCCATAATACCTCATACATTTAGAGCATTCAAATTAAAGGCATAAAGATGATGGATATATGGCAAACCTGATTAGAGAGCTTGATTGAAATTGAGTTGCACCCGTGAGGTTTACAAAATAATCTTTAGGGTTTATGTGAGGCAGAGGTGATTCTGTGCAGTTGAGTTCCCTTCAGGGTTTGGAGGCTGCTCTGAACTCTGTTAGTTCTTCTCTCACTATCTTTTTCCTCAGGGTTTTGTTCTAAGGAAACCTCAGAGTATCTTGCTTCCCTCAGTGTAACTCCAAGTGTGTTTTCCTCTACTGAAACTTCAGTATTTATAGACTGATTTTCGTGGGTAGTGGGCTCAAATGAGGGAGACCCAAGTCCAAAAAAACTTGTTATATTTTATTTATTTATTTAATTAATTTTATTTATTTATTTATTTTTAACTTTTTTTTTCTTTTTTTTTTTTTTTTTTTTTCTTTTTTTTCTTTTTTTCGTTTTTTTTTTTTTTTTTTTTAAGTTTCTTGGATCTAATTCTGATTGACATGATGAAATGCAATGTATCTAATGTTAAATGACCTAAAAATGAATGCATGCATGAGGTGTAAAGCGTATGCTTCCAGGAAAAATGAAGGGTAAATTTTGGGCTATTACAATGCATAACTGTAATCAAGATTCACGGACCTCTCATCCAGTACCATCCCCAAGCAGGAATCCTTACTATTTCTCCTAATCGAATAAATTTCCCCATTGAGTCCAAAAAGGGCTTTGTCCTTAACCATATGAGTACCATGATACCCTACTATTTATTTTACGATTCTTACACTGTTTGTCATTTTATTTTATGGTTCTTACACTGTTTTTCATTCCACTTTGGTTCTCACACCATTGTCATTTTATTTTGTGGTTCCTACACCGATTGTCATTCCACTTCGGTTCTTAGACCGCTATCATTTTATTTTACGGTTCTTACACCGTTTGTAATTTTATTTTACGGTTCTTACATTGTTTGTCATTCCATTTCGGTTCTTACACCGTTGTTTTTTTTATTTTACGGTTCTTACACCATTTGTCATTTTATTTTACGGTTCTTACACCGTTGTCATTTTACTTTACAATTCTTACATAGCTTGTCATTCTATTTACGGTTCTTACACCGTTGTCATTTATTTTTACAATTCTTACACTGTTTTTCATTTTATTTTACGATTCTTGCACCATTTGTAATTTTATTTTAAGATTCTTACACCGTTTTTCATTTTATTTTATGGTTCTTACATTGTTTATCATTTTATTTTACGGTTCTTACATCATTTTTTATTTTATTTTACGATTCTTACATCATTGTTATTTTATTTTACGGTTCTTACATCATTGTTATTTTGTTTTCGGTTCTTACACCATTGTCATTTTATCTCCAGTTCCTACATCGGTGTTATTCCTTTTGGACCTTATACCACTGTCATTACTTTCCGTTCTTACACCTCAATCATTTAGCATCCACTCTCTTGGCGTTGATGATTTATTTAGCACCGGTTCTTACACCGATGAAGATTGATTTTTTTTGTATCCCCGACGTAGCCAGGACTTTGTACAGGCATGTAATGTGCACAACTCTTTTAACAGGAAAAATTTTCGGTTCTCTTGTGTTTAATTATCTTCCACCACGGTCACACGATGACTCATCGTCAATCAGACTTTCAGGTTGAAGTTAATTAAATAGGGCCAGTTGTCATACCCCAAATTTTGACCACTTTATTTTATCCATCTCAATCATTTAAAACCACAATCTGCATTAGGGTGTCCAATATCTGAGTGACTCGGGTCAGACACAATCCACTTAATCTAGTGTATACAGCCTTGTTCTATCAAATTCAATCTTATGCATGTTACCTGACCAACTCCAATGACCTAAAAAGTCAAAGGGGGACAGTTTTAACTTTTATCCTCTTTTAAGGATTTGTTTTCATTTTTGTAGCTAATGTTACTATTTTTGGTCATTTAGTAAAATTAGTCTTAATACTACTACTAATTATTATTATTATTATATTGTTGTTTATTTATTATTAGAGTAAATATAGGTAGCATTATTAGGCTATTACTTAATATTATTATTAGATTAAATATTATTATTTTATTATTTAGACATTTTTATTTATTAGTTAGACTATTATTTATTAATATTATTAGATAATAATTAATTATTATCATTATCACATTATTAGAATAGATTATTATTAAGTATTATTATTTAGGATATTTCAATTAAGTATTATTAGTATTATTTATTATTATTATTATTATTATTAAATATTATTAGTATTATTTGGATTTTATTTTTTTCAGTTATTTTTTTAAGAATGAATCTGGTTAAACATTACTCTAGGTCAACGAAAGTTCAAAGCCCACAAATCACAAACACTAAACGCGTAAAAAAAATTTGGATCAAATCTGAAACATTGAACACAAATCAAATCTTTTTATACAATGATTTTCAATTAAATTTCAAACATTCTAAAATGACACAAATCATATCAAAAATTCCTAAAACAAAGAATCAGAATTAAAAAACTCTAACCTAAAAATACACTATAAATAAACTACCTATTATGTACAAAGGTTTCATCCACGATTTATAGAGTTCTAATCCTAAAAAACTACAACCCCAACTGTGAAGTCCAACCACCAATCCAAGTTGTACATCACAATCAAAAAAGAAGAAGAAAAAAAAGGAGTCAAAGAGATGTTAAAAACAAAGAGGGAAAAGAAAGAAAGAGTTAAATAAAATAAAGTTTACCTTTTGCATACTGGGGGAAGCCACACTCCCATAGGTTGGCCTCTTTCAATACCTTATTGAAACCTCCGTTGTTTCTTTGCATATTTTGATTCATTATTATGCTTGTGTGTATAATTTAGATTTTTTGTTTATGTAGTTTTGTTTGTTGGATTTGTTTTTTTTATGTTGATTTAGAGAAGTTTGAATTGATTTGGGTTCTGATTAGGGATAAACAAAACGAGGTTCTAAGGTGTTAGGGTTCGAAATTGTTTGGTTTGATTTTGTTGTTTTGAGAATGGATTAGGGTTGAAAGGGTCTCGATCTAAGGTTTAGGGATGGTTTAATGTCGATCTAGGTAAGATAGATGCGGTTCTAGGTAGATTAGGGTTTGGGAACGAGGTTGAAGATGAAGATATGAAGGTCTGGCATAGGTTTAGGTCTAGGGTTTGTTGGGGTTCAGTATGCCAGGGTTAGGGTTTGCAGGGTTATAAAGGGTTTGGCTTAGGGTCATGGTTGGAAGAATGTTCATGATGAACATTCATCATGTTCTGGGTTTGAGGGTGGTGTATTGGGTGGTTGGGAGTCAGGGAAGGGTGGAGCCATCGACGAAGGCATTTCCGCCCTGTGGCATGGTTAGAGAGAAGGGAGAGTGTGGTTAGAGAGAGAGAGAGAGGGAGGGATCAAAGAGGGATGAGAGTAGAGAGAAAAAAGAGAAATGGAAATGAGGCATTTTTGAAGGAGGTGGGTTTAAGTACACATTTCGTCTTCCCTCTGATAAGCCACATGTGGCTTCACTGAGAATCACTTGATTAGTCTACTTTGATTGATCACGCACACACACGCCCACCATAATTGCCTTGTCCCCCTAACTTGAACCCTGTGATCAGTTGACCTCCTGATGGTCAACTGATCCAACGCTCCTAGAGGGATCTTGAATGGCCTAGGTATTCAAATAAGAAGGCCTGATTTTGTCACATTTTTATTTCCCTTTCCCCCCCCCCCCCCCCCCCCCCCCTTTTTATTTATATTCTGATATTTTAATGGATTAGGCTTAATCTTTTGATTCATGCACCCCACTTCATTTCAGCCCAATAAATCTTAGTTGACTTTGCACCCCCTTTTTATTTGCTAATAAATTTTATTTTTTATTTTTTTCTCATGTAATTAACCTTAATTATCCCTTAATTAAACTAAGGTTAATTAAGGGATAATTAAGGTTAATTACATGAGAAAAAATAAAAAATAAAATTTATTAGCAAATAAAAAGGGGGTGCAAAGTCAACTAAGATTTATTGGGCTGAAATGAAGTGGGGTGCATGAATCAAAAGATTAAGCCTAATCCATTAAAAATGAGATATAGGGATTCAGAAAAAAAAATACAGGAACCAAAATCAAAAAATATTTCTGAAGAATTTCTCTCTGCCGTCAATTTGAAGTTTATTCAATCTTTTCTCTATGCAACTTCATTATTACAATGATATGGTACTTCCCTATTTATAGATTGAGATTGCTTTCACAATAAGAAATTTTCAGTTAACCTAATTCAACTAAAAACACAAAATAAAACTAAGTCTTAAATTCTGTCGAAGACACATACTTCTTTGATATTTCGACAGCTATACTATTTCTGTATATAGAGCATTTTGACCGCAACAAACTATATCAAAATGACGCTTTGATCCAAAGAATTATATTCTCAAAATTTAAAGGACATTTTCAATTTTACGGGATAAGAAATTCTCTAAAAAGACATTATCGGCCTATCTAACGCTTACATTTTATGTAATTCTTTTAAAATTAACCTTACCGGTGACTACACAACTCTAATAATAATGTTAACTTTCTTAAATTGACTTTAACTTCAGACAATGATCCCTATAGCAGTTTGTTTAATATATTTAACATTGAATAAGAAATAACATCAGTTTCTAACCCGAACCCGAATGTACCGAGTCTAGATTAGTATAGACTTAGACTTATTGTTAGTTCTAAATTAATATAAAAATAAATTCATTAAGAAACAGGGATCAACAATTCAAATTTTTTTAATAACAAAACATATCAATATATTAGTTAGAAAAAGAAATAGGATGAAAAATATATAGAGAATACATCAGAAACATATTGATATATTATTTCTTACTTTATTTCATTATCATCATCTTAAAATACAAAATCCATAATTAAAAGGCCGTTTAAAATATAAGAAAATTAAAATTATTGAATGCCAAAACTATAACTAACTCATGGAAATTTGCATCAAGAGACTATGTGAACATCTCTCAACCACACACACATGTCCCACTTCTAGAACCAGACGGATTTTCCAACCAAAAACACTTGGGTTTTAAAAAAAACGGGCACATAGATTTTGGACAATGAGAATGGTGAGTACAATCTTTAACAGCTGAAATGAAAAATAAAAATAAAAATAAAATGAGTAAAATGAGTAAAATAATATTATATAAAAGTAAATAAAGAAATTTTAAATAATAAAAAATGGCTTACTTTCATCGTTCATTGTAACAAGAATTAGACAAAGAAAGATGATAATAACGTAAACAAATTTGACAACTTCAACCATATTTCTCCTCTTTGCATGCAAATTAAATTGTGTAGTTTTATCACTCTATAAAGTTCATTCCCTTCTTACATACACTAAATAGGTTTTAGTGCTTTTAAAGTGCCTTCTTAAAGTTAGAGTCATATTATTATATGGCTTTTTAGTTTATCTAAGTGGTGTGCTTGTCTCTTTAGCATAAAGAGGCCACATAAAAAAAGTTAACAATCATTTTTATTTTATACACATTTTCTATTATTAGTAGAAAAGAGACAATAAAGAAAGAGAAATAATATTTTTGAATTTTATGTAAGCCGTAGGCTATACCAAAACTATAGCTATTTATATGATACATTTCAAACTTATTAACAAATCCTAAAGCGATCATGAAAGGTTTATGATTGAGAATAAAATATTTGGATGGATGGAAAGGCATTAAGAGATAAGTTGGTTCAAAAGGCAATACATTTAATAATTTTCTAGATTTACAAAAGAATATTTAATTTTCAAATTAAGAAGGTTTATGATCTTGGTGTGTTATCTAGGGATGAAATTGAGACTAGATCCAAAGCAATAGGAGATGTGTTGTCCATCCTTAAGATGAACTCCCAAGTGATGTAAATTCTAGTTCTCTCATGCTTCTTTGAAGGTCAAGAGTATATTTTTAGCATTAAAGGTTGGTGACACTATCACGAAAAACACTTTTTATCTTGCTTAGAAATGGGGTTAATCTCAGTTTCATATGCGAGGTAACAATCGCCAATACAAAATGTGCGTCATTTTTTCCTCAGTAGAAATTCCACCAAAAAAAAAGAATTAATGATCATAGGTTCGATTCACAGTAATAACACTTTTCATAATTTTCAAAATTGGATACCGCATTCCACTTTTTCCATTGTTTATAAGAAACACCGAGGTAATAGTCTTACTACCTCGGTTTATCAAAATAACTTAGGGAAAATCATTGTTATTATTATTATTATTTTAATTTTTCTATATTTTGTTTTAACTTGTATAACAAAACACGTTTTTCCTATTTATGGAATAAAAATATTATACCTTTTGCCCACTTCTAAAATAGAAATATTGTACAAAAAAAAATCATCGTTTACACCAATTGCAAATTTAAAATGGCATACACCTTGTCTTTTTCACAACAAAACTAAAATAAATGATTAACCAACAAAAAAAAATAAGAAATTTAATTCTTGAACGGTCGTCCAAAAGTTTTCTTTTGTGAGTTTGTAGCTGATCGTTAAACACCTATAATTTGTACCACATTTGAAACGAATTATGATAATTAACAACTACAATATTAAAATTTTAAACCATTGATCTCATCAGCAGCAGTAGCAACAACAACAACGTTCAAACTTCAATATCAACAACATGTACCAATCACTACAACTAACATAAATAATTTATAATCATATATGAATGTCACAAAGAAAAAAACTTACTTTAGGGGTTTCTAATATTCTGACTTTTACTTCTAAAACCATGCAACATATGATATCTTTCGCATCTCTATATGTTCGAAAAAAAATAAATGTTAGTAAAACGAAGACAAATGTAAAATGAATAAATATATATTACTAAGTCATAAAATATTTACTTACTGATTCTCTCATATCCCCTATTGATTATTATAACGAATAGCATACACGTCAATTGAATCATTCCATACTATAAATAACACATGCCATGTCGGACGCAAAATAGATTTCACCTCGGTTAAAATGTCGAGGTAACGAAGGGTGACATAAAAAGTGAAAACTTTACTCCTCGGTTTAAAAATAACCGAAGAGTTAGTTTAAATGGTAATGAGTTTGAACCCCAACAATAGTTTTTTTTATATTTTCCAAACTAGCACCATATACGTCTCGGTTTAATAACAAAACCGAAAGGAATATATATATATATATATATATATATATATATATATATATATATATATATATATATATATATATATATATATATATATATATATATATATATATATATATATAATATTAAAGTAAAAGTGTTGTTCTTCATCGTTATCGTTGTCGATGAAGAACAAATGTTGAATATCTTGAAGAAGAGCAAATGTTGGAGATTCTCGTTTCATTGATCTTGAGGAAGATCAAATGTCCGATATAAAACAAAACAAAACGTTACATAAATAAAATAAATATTCACTTAAGAGATTATGTTAGAACACAAACTTTTGAACCAATTTTTTTCTACAGTTGCAATCCTTCACATTATTTTTTGGCAAAGTAAATACGCTCTCATCATCCACATATTAAATAAACCTAAATTTTTCTTTTCATGCAATCTATCACATTAATACTTTTAATTTAAAGTTGGAGCCATTTGTCACGAAAAAGCTGAAGAGGGTGTGGCTAGGTTTACGAAATTGCTTTGATTCCACCTCCAACACTGCGGCATGTGTCATCAAAGTTGGAGTCGTTTGTCACGAAAAAAGATGAAGAGTTTTCTTTTCCTCCTCTATAAATACCTATTCTTTCTCTCTTCTTCTCTTTTCCGCTCATTGTCACTCAAAAACTTTTTTTCCTTTCAAAATTTCATTCCTACAATTAATCAATTTATCATTCTCAACAATGGCTTCCAAAACAAATAACACCAAGGAATCCAAAGACTCTCTTCCTTTAGCTACCAAGCTTCAATCTGCTATTCTTGCTGGGAATCAAGAGTACGTCCCCGAATCAAGAGAAAAATCTCCATATCTTGAAATCTCAGGTATTAGTTCCCTTTTCCATTTATGGTAAAACCTATGCACTTGTGGGTGCAATGCAAGATTCCTCAGTAGATATTACTAAGTTGAAGGAATTTTTCTCTTCTTACCACCGAACAAAACCCATAGTAAGTATTAAGGAACCCATAACGTTAGAGTATTTTGTTAGATGATAGACTTATATCTAGAGGGGGGGTTAAAGTTAAATACTTTGGCAAAAAATAGTTTTAAAAAATTTATGGCGCACAGAAGTAAATGGAAGTATCCCAGATCAAAATCATCTAACCGAACTCGCTATCAAAAAGTTCAGATATGGGTAATAGTAATCACGGTATGATAATGAATCACAAATTGACCAAATATAATTAATCACAACCAATTGAATTCAAAACAACAAGGATAGTCTACTTCCAATGATAATTCACACAAAAAATCAATTGAGATAATTTATCAAACACCTAGTGTGCAATCGATATTATTTGTAATTTTGTATGGTATTGTTAATCTTAAAACCCAATCACAACCTAAGGAATTTTGATCAACTCAACAACACCAATTTTAAAATGTAATTAAAAATATTATCCAAACAACATGATCGATGAAAATAAATAAATAAATAAATAAATAAATATATATATATATATATATATATATATATATATATATATATATATATAGATAGAGAGAGAGAGAGAGAGAGAGAGAGAGAGAGAGAGAGAGAGAGAGAATACACACGCATTTGTTTAGGCAATTCCCCAATCGATCTTGCTATGAGTATGTTTTCCCTTAATTCGAACTCGAATTAAGATAGTGTAGTTAATCTTACTTTGCAAATGTATGTATACAAGAGAGAAGTAGCAATATAATCCTACAAACCCTAAGTTGGATGTTGATTCTGACACCTTCTCTTCCCTTGATCAAAGCTTGATCAAGTAACCCAACAATGCCACTTTGATTCACCGTCTCACACTACTTCTTTGTAAGAAACCCCTTGTTCTTCAAAGCTTTCACTCTATCAAATCCAAAACATGAAATTGTTGTAACCCAAGACTTGCCAATGCGATCCACTGTCCCACGCTACTCCTTTGAAAGAACCTCTCGTTCTTCAAAGACTTCACTCAATCGGATCCGGATTGCATAATCTTGTCAAAAACCTTTAAACTCTAAACAATCATAAAGGAAAACCCCGACACGACTTTCGAATTTAAAAGCCTTAAAGATCTCAACTCAATTTACAGTACAATCAACCTAAATTGGACGTTATCAACCCTAATTCTGGATGGCACCTAATACAAAATGATTATGTGTAGTTTGATTGTGTGTATGCATAAAATGAGGTTTAAGATGATGAGAATGCTTCAAAATCCTGGTTTCATATAGGTTTTACTCTCTTGAAACCTTGCTATAAAATTATGCATGTATGAAGTATTTATATACATGCATGTTTGGAGGCAAATTATGAATTTTTGGAAATTTTCGTTGCATGAGCCGACATGTGAAATCCATAAGCCGACATGTTCGATGCATGTACCGACCTGTATAGGTCATGCATCGACATGTAAAGGTAATGTGTCGACCTGTAGAGGCGGCATATCTAACAGAGTCTACGGGGATTAATAATGCAGTATATGAGTCGACCTATCAAACGAATATGTCGACACATAGAAAAATGTTTCTTCTATGTGTCGACCTGTAGGTTAATTTTTCACAAAAATTATTTTTGATGCATGAAACCTTTTCCAACTTGTTTCCAAATGCTTTTATGCTTCCTAATTCTAAGATGCACATTGAAAATCAGATGATACTGTCCAATATACGTTAATGCTAAAGTATCCTATTTTTGACATCATGCAAAATACATCTAATGAAAGTTGCACTCACATACACCCCCTTTTTGGATGATGGAAAAACTTGAGATGATGTGTACCATATTTTCATGAAGGCTCCCCATGAATGTATGCATCCCAACTTCGTCTTACTTCTGCCCCCTTGACAACATCAAAAAGAAACAAAGAAATCCATGGGAAGTATTATAAATCGTGCATAAACAAATATAACACACAGAGGCGGTTTGAAAAGATAATATCATCAATGCCAAAACACTCACATAAAATGATGTACATATTGAAAAAGAATACTTAAACATAAAAAGAATATAAAGCAACAATATAATATGGTTTCCACAACTTATGCAAAATAACATAATACAAACATGAAAGATGAAGGATACAATGTAATCAAAAACTCTTGAGTTTCTACAAAAGCGACACAATTAAGGGACATATTCATTTGATTCTCCCAAAATGTTGCACACGCATGTCCTCCAGCAAGGCGATATATAGATTTACCCACTCAAACAAAAACGTAGATGTTATCATAACAATGAAACACAATAATAATTTTTCTAACATTATAACATGTTCAACCATAGTTAATGTCGGAATATATAAAAATCCAATGCACCAAGAGCACATTTCAAGCATGAAGAAAGAATAACACAAAGTCAATATAAGAATATAAATTGACATACATCAATAGAAATTTTTGGAAGTGAACATTCATTTTCATACATCAAGAATATCAATCATTTGGAATATAAACAACATGCAAAAGTAAAAGCTTACTTAGAAAAAGGAAAAGGAAAATAGAACAATATCACCTTGTTAATGAATTGATGAATGATGCACTCTTAAGTAATTGAACTTCCAGGGAATGCTAGAGAAAAAGTATATGAAGTGCATGAAACAAATCATATTTAGGCAAGATTTGAGATATCAAGTATCCTCAATTCCCTTCGAATGTTGAAAAACGATCTGGTCGTAAGAGGTTTTATAAAGATATCCACAAGTTGATATTTGTGATCAACATGCTCAAATACGACGTCTCCTTTCTCAATATGGTCACGTAGGAAGTGGTGATAGATCTCAATATGTTTATTGTGAGAGTGTAGTACCAAATTTTTGGTTAGATTAATAGCACTAGTGTTGTCTCACATAATAGAAATACGTTGTAGTTTAATATCAAAATCAAGTAGTTCTTTCTATGCCAACTTACTAAGGAATTTGAAAACATGTGGCAAGTTCCACTAGTATTCTTCCTATCCGATTTGCAACCGAAAAAATCAGAATCCGTATAACCAACCAAATTTAATCGCTTCCCTTAGAATACCAAATCTCATACTTAGAAGTATCATGAAGATATATAAGAATGCGTTCTACGGATTTTAAATGAGATTCCTTAGGAGCCGATTAATAACGAGTGCGCATACATCGCTAAACATAATGTCTGGCCTAGATGCAGTAAGATATAAAAGAGAATCAATCATACCTCTATACTTCTTGACATCAACATCCTTACCATTTTCATTCCTTTCCAAGTTTCCATTCATAGGCATTGGAGTGTCAATCAATTTTGCATCTTCCATACCAAATTTCTTTAGTAATTGGTTGCAATATTTGGTTTGACACACAAATGTACCTTCATTGAGTTACTTGATTTGAAGCCCAAGGAAGTAATTCAACTCCCACATGAGACTCATCTAAAACTCACCCTGCGTAAGCTTAGAAAACTTCTTTACAAGTTGAATGTTAGTGGAACCAAAAATGATATCATCGACATAAACTTGAACTAGAAGAGTATTCTTCCCTTGACGCTTAATGAAAAGTGTAGTATCTACCTTTCCCTCAGAGTATCCTTGATCGATTAAAAACTTACTAAGTCACTCATGTGAATCCCTATGTGCTTGTTTGAGACCATACAAAGCTCGTTTTAGTTTGTAAACATGATTAGGATACTCGTGATTTTCAAAACCGGGAGGTTGAGGTACATACACTTCCTCATTAGTATATCCATTAAGGAACACACTTTTCACGTCCATTTGAAATAACTTGAAATATTTGGAGCAAACATAAGCTAGTAGAAGTCCTATAGCCTCGAGGCGAGCAACCAGATCATAAGTCTCCTGATAGTCAATGCCTTCCTCTTGGTTATAATCTTGGGCCACTAGCCAGGCTTTATTCAGAGTTATCACTCTATTTTCATCGAGTTTTCCAATTACTTGATGATATTTAGGATGAGGGACAAGGTCCCAAACATCATTCCTTTTAAATTGGTTTAGTTCATCTTGCATGGCCATAAGCCAATGCTCATCAAGTAATGCATCTTTAGCATTTTTAGGTTCAACTTGTGAAACAAACACAAAGTGATAACCAAAATTACATATCTTGGAGCTTGTTGTCACACCTTTAGTGATTTCTGTAAGTATGTTGCCGATAGGATGATCTTTGGATGTTCTCCAAGCCAAAGGTAGATCATCCTCTGCAGTTGGACTTTCAACCTTTTCCTCTTCACAATCATTATCTTCTTCTTTCTCACATTCCACCGTTTTAGGTTGATAAATTCTTTTTTCAGGATCCTTGATAATATCTCTTGAACATACACCTACATCATGAAAAGAAACACCTTTCCCATCATTTTTCGGGTAAGACTCATCAAAAGTAACATGAATTGAATCTTCAACAATAACTATTATTTTGTTATAAACCCTATAAGCTTTTCTAGATTTTGAGTATCCAAGGGAGATACCTTCATCGGCTTTTGCATCAAACTTACCTAGATTATCCTTTGCATTGTTCAAAATAAAACATTTGCATCCAAAAACATGAAGATTTGACAAATTAGGTTTTCTACCCTTAAGCAATTCATAGGGAGTTTTGTTTAAGATAGGACATATTAGTATCATATTCAAGACATAACATGTCGTGCTAATGGCACTGGCCCAGAAATATTTAGGTAGATTACCTTTATTGAGCATAGTTCTAGGCAACTCCTCTAAAACATGTTTTTTCCGCTCCACAACACCATTTTATTGTGGAGTTCTAGGAGCGGAGAAGTTATGCTCAATACGATTTTTATCATGATGTTTCTCAAAGAGTTGATTTTCAAACTCACCTCTATGATCGCTTCTAATATCAACAATTTTTAAATTCATCTTATTTTGGGATAATCAAGCAAATTGTTTGAAAGCTGACAAAGTCTCATTTTTACTATACAAAAACATGACCCAACAAAATCTCAAGTAATCGTCTACTATCAAAAAACCATAATAGTTACCACCTATGCTTTTGGTCGTTGAGGGATCAAATATATCTAGATGAAACCATGACTAGGATGGAGGTTCAAGAAATATATAACATCTTTCTGAGGAGTGTAAATATCCTCTGCTGAATAACATGGTGGGATCTTCGCCAAGTTTCTGTCAAAGTGTTTCTTTATAAACCTTGTTGACTTCAGCCATATAATAGCTTTGGTTGGCCTCAATGTTCTCTGCTAAGACATCTTAGCGCCCTATGGCCACCCTTTGGTGCAAAGTCGAAGGGACTGAACCTATGCCATGGATCCATTAACTTCTAAGCAACAAGTTTTACTTTGCATTAGACGTAATTACCATAAACAATGTTGGCCTATTTATAGAGCCAATTGATAGTTCAACCTGGATCACCACCAAGATGTGACTGGTCTTGCCTTCATAATTTAACAGGACCATGTTGTGATGTCAAAGATTTGCATTTGTCTTCCCCATATTCTTAAACAATGAATGTGACATCAAGTTGACAATTTCTCCTTCGTCAAAAAAAAACCTTGTTAATATCCATATTATCTACCATTTCCCTTATGAATAAATGTTTTAGATGATACATCATCCCAACGTTTGGCTTCTCAAAGATGGCTTGTTGTTCCTCGACAACACCATTATTCATGAGGTAATAACATAATGGCTTCTGATTTTCCGCTTCATCTTGTATGTAATCCTCATCCGTTTATGATACTTTTGACACACAATCATATTCTGCCGGGAGAACTGAGACTATGCCATAGGCTATTAGAATATCATCTTCAGATTCTGTGTCGAAGCTATCCTCTACCATCTCATCATCTGGTTGAGGAGTATATTCAGAAGTTTTCTCCTATGGTTTAGGTGTGTGCTCAGGAGTTATTTCCCTTGTGTTAACATCACCCTTCCCCAAAGGGAAATCCTCAAGGATAGTCTATGGTTGGCTATTTTCTTGTCTTTGTCACTCAGCTTCCATGTGAAAGGTTTCTTCAGAGTGTTCGATCTAACCATATCATGTTTCTTCGCATGGGATTCACGCTTCATCGAAAAGGCGTCACACTCATCCTTCTTCTTTCTTTATTGACGCCTCTATTACATCGGTGTCATAGGGTTATTTCCCTTGTAGTTCTGAGGGATATGTGACTAACCCTTTGACACATTGGGATTTTTATGATCTAGAAACCCTATTTTTGAATCGACCACTTTCCACTTTGGCTGATTCGCCCCCCTCTATTTTAGAGGTTTTACCCACTTTCCTTGGGGTACATTTGTAGGAGGTTGATAGTTTCTTTGGTGAGGTTGTCTAAACTTTATCTGGTATTCTTCATTTATGTGAGGAACACCCTGTTTGTCGAAAGTGAGCCTAGAAGTCAAATTTCCTCCCTTGCTCTTCCTGGGATCATGCATTTTGGTGTCTTCCAGTTTCTTTGTCGCCTCCTTGTCGAAAACGACACTAGACCTAGGGCATAACATCGTTTGGGATTCTCTTAGCTTGTAGTGCTCCAAGAAGTCAACTAGTCCCTCTTCAGCCTGAGGGTACACTAGTTGCATTTTTGCATCAACTGCCGGAATATGTTCAGATTTATCGACCTTCATGTTGAAGCCATCAGTAGCTTCCACCATGAGTATCTCGATAGATTTAGCATAGTGAGCCTCTTTAGTTTGAAGTGGATCAACATTCACTTGCATTGACGCTTTTGGTTTCTCGCCAAACTGCAATCATCCTTCTTTCAATGCCTTATGCACCAAATCCCTGAAAATCACACATTAAGAGGTTTTCTGACCCAAAAAGTTATGGTACTTATAAAACCTATCTTTTTTGTTTGTTCTAACGGGGGAGTTTTCAAGCCTGGAAGCACTATAATCTTCCCATCAGTAACTAATAAATTGAATATTTTGTCACACAATCAAAAGTATATGTTTTTGTGACGAATTTATCAGTCTTGTTGGGTTCGACATGATTCTTCCCGTTCGAAGGCTTCAACAATTTACATATGTATGGAGGTCCTGGATTAAGTGTAATGGCATTGACCTCACTCTCTTAGACATACTCATCGCCTAAATCTGAGAGATATTCATTTGTCTCTACATATGCAACTTTTTCTTTTTTATGGTACTTATTCATTCTGGATTTTTCATTTTTCAAGCATTCGACCACGGGAACCCGATCCGCTAATTGTGCCATGTCCCTAAGGTATTGAGTGTCTAATTTCTTCCTGATGGAATAATTTAGGCCTCCCATAGCCATTTCGACTAACTCGTATCCAGGGACTTGTATAAAGAACATTGTTTTAATAAGTTTGAACCTGTTCAAATAATCTTCAATTGACTTAGGGACTTTTCACCTAACACTAGCCAACTCCTTAATGCTTATCTTCAACTAGCCCATGTAAAATTATTCATGGAACAATCTCTCCAATTTACTCCATGTTTGTACGAAGCATGGAGGGAGTATGGTAAACCATGTGAAGGCATTTTTCATTAGAGAATTTGGAAATACCTTATTTTTAAATTCTCATTGTTTGCTATGTTATCATCCTCAGTTTGATACCTAGCTACATGTTTGACCATAAATTCAATGGTGTCACCAGTGAACTTTGTGAACTTGAGGACTTTCTATCCCCCAGGGAGCTCAATTTGTCGAACGTATTCTGACAAAGGAGATATAAAGTTAGGTTTATGGAGCCCCACATTAAGGCCAATATGGGCCAAAGTTTGTTCGACCACATTATCTATATTTTTATGTCCCCCAAATTTATTTTGCTGGATATGTCGAAGCACTTGGTCAGCATCCAAATTTCTCTAGACCATTATAGGCCAACGATTATGATGACCTATGTACTCTTCATCCTCCCTATTTGAGGTGGGTTCTGGTGGTCGAAAACCTTATGTTGGGATAAGTTTAATAGGGTCATCCTGTTTTTGGGCATTTCGACTTGCCTAACATTTGATATATGAGGGTTTGGTTGAGCCTGAACTTGAGGCGTGCCGAAAAAGTCAGTTATTCGACCCATTTGATTGGATAACAACTCATAGGTTTTGTTTGTAATCAAAGGATTAAATATAGTTTCCATTTGTTGTGTCAAAGTATTAACCATTTCTAAGTTGCTTTCACCCATATGTTGCCTCATAGCCATCATAAAAGTTATATTTAAAGATGACGTCACTTGAGGGATATAACCTATCCCTACTGGTTGAAACATATTGTTTATGGCCAAAGCATATGCATTATGGGGATTATATGATGTCCCGGTGGCTATTGGATTGTCACTATATGTCGATAAATTAGTGTGAAGGCCAACCATCATCGATGTTTGCATGCCATAAGGGTAATACTCTGATTTTGTATGGAATGGAAATTTAGTAATGTCGTATGCACTTCAAGTTATTACATTAAACATATGAATATATGACATCCATTTAATTATCTCGGATGCACTAATATCTTTAGAAACCCTTCCATTAACCCAATTTATGAATGTTTTGTTATGCTATATCAACATTAATTTTTCACTCATTCGAGGGAATTTTTCATTGATAATACCTTTGTGACCAGACAAGTTTGGATAAACTTCATCAAAGTTATTCAATATATACAAATGGGCTTGAAGAACTACATCTTGGTCCACTGTCTTAAAATTTAAACATTGAGTACCTCTATCTCCATATCTTCCATCATGATGAGAATCGGGAATTACTATGGATTTTTATTCTAAAAAATAGTTTGTACGAAACTCAATAGATTCGTCAATGATGTACCTTTCAAAGATCAAAACTGCCAGACAATGATGATTCTCCATTTACCCTTTAAAGATCTTCATGTATCTCTCTACCAGATAGGTTTTTCCTTTTTGCAGTTGGTGGGAGAATGTATCATCTTCACTATAGGACACACTTTATATCCCTTGACGTTGTACCCAGACAAATTGCCATATGCATGAAAGTCATTGATTGTGAAAAACAAACATGGCACACATCTCAATGTTATCACACGTGTATGCATCATCAACATCAATGATTTCCTCCCACAAAACTCTTAAATCTTCCATAAATGGAGTTAAATAAATATATTTATGTAGTTCTCGATTTTTTTTTGGGACCTGAAATCATCATTGATAACATCATATATGTGTACTTCATACACAACCATGAAAATAGGTTGTAAATCATGAGAAGAATAGACTATGAAGTATGGTTAGTACTCATATTACCAAAATATTTCATTTTGTTGATGGAGAGTCCAAGCCTAAGGTTTCTTGGCTCAAGAGAAAATTTTGGAAACAACAAACATCACAACAATATTCCCTAAGTCTAAAAAACAACAACAATAACGACAATAACAACAATGACGATAACAAAAACAAAATTATTGGTACAGTCATGGAGAAATTTTTACATACCAGAAATGTGATAAGAGAGTCAAATAAATACATTGGTTTGAGGTTCGAGTTTTCTTATTTGATCTTCCATCCTACTTTTTTTACATTTTTTTTTACTTAGAGAAGATTAAGAATGGTGTTTCGGTTTGTTAGGTGGAAGAGATGAAGAATGGCTTTTTGTTCGTTTAGTCGAGAAGATGAAGAACCGCGATTTCTTTCATTCTTTATGGTGAAAAACATTTATAGGAGTCAACAAAAGTGCGAGGTTTGGATTGAATGGGTCTCCGATATTAGACAAGAGGTTGTGAATCATTTCACTGAAATATTTAGAGAACTTGATGTTGATAGACCCTATCTAGATGGTAAAGCCTTCCGCTCTCTTTTGGATGATGATAACCTTTCCTTATAGGCTCATTTAGTTTTTAAGAGCATGGCGTTGGTTTTTCTCAGTGTCAGGGAGATAAAAGTTTAACATCTCTCTTTTGGGTGATGATAACATTTCCTTAACGGCTCCCTTTAGTTTTCAAGAGCTTGAAAATTATTATCTATGTATAAGTGAAACTTCTCTCATTTCTGTATAGAATAGTCGTAGCTCTCCTAATGTAAAACCCTAACATCTCTCTCATGCCTTATCCCGAAATCCATTAACGTTTGCACATCACTTCTTCACAAAACTACAACATATCTTCTTTAACTTGTATGGATCAAGGAAAGTTATTACAAAACATGCAACACAGAAACACCAAACTCATTTCTTTGACTTCCTCTTCATATTTCAGATACGCAAGACATTTTCAACATTCATATTTTCTTGTTGTAAGTGATTGGTAACATCATTTTATGTTGGTTGTATTTTGTGTGTGTCTTTCTTTATCTTGTTTTCTTGTTATCAATCCCTTATAGGTTGTAACTGTTCATTTTTTGTTTCGTTATTTCATAGCTTTTGTTGAGGTTGTATATTTGTTTTGTGTCATTTTTGATATTTTTGTTGAGGTATGTTTTTTTTTTATATCTCATATGTTGTTGTTTGTGTTATTATGGATGTTATTGGTGAGGTATGCTTATGTTTTTGTTGAGGTATGTTTTTGTTTTGTTAGGTAAGTTGTTATTTTTGTTTTTGTATATGTTTTTTGAGGTTTGTTAATGTTTTTTGTTGAGGTGTGATATTTTTTTGTTAAGGTACACTTTTTTGCTGATAAATGTTGTTGTTTGTGTTATTGTGGATGTTTTTTGTTGAGGTGTGTTATTGTTTTGTTAAGGTACATTTTTTTGTTGATAAATGTTGTTATTTGTGGTATTGTAGATGTTTTTGTTGAGTTTTGTTGATGTTTTTGTTGTTTTATTCGTGTTGTTTTGTTAATGTAAGTTGTTATCGTAAATGTTTTTTTTATGTATGTTGATAATTTGGTTGAGCTAAGTAGTTGTTTTTGTTGATATATGTTTGTGTTATTTATGATGTGTTTTGTATAGGTGTGTTATTGTTAATGTTATTCATTGGATATTGCACCTTTAATTTTATTCCGCTAATATATCATAGAAGATGAGTTTGTTATATCATATGTGGTTTGAGTGTTTTACCAACCCCTCATTAAATATATAATCTTTTGAATTTAACTATGAAATAATTCTATGAAAAATAGATTATATTAAAAAACAAATTACATTTATAAATGTTTTTTGTGCTTCCTAAAATCCATTATTTGCTTCTCTCTCTATGAGAGTTAGAATTTGATTCAATACTTCTAGTTCTTCAGCCATCACTTCTTTCTCTACTAGTTTTTTCTGCAAAGTTAATACTTTGCATAATGAACTAGTAGAAAAAGAAGTTTTGGTTGAAGAATTAGAAGCATTGAAATAAATTATAATTATTAAAAAGCAAGATATAGATAATGGGTTGCCGAAAGCTTAAACAATATTAATTAATGTAACCTGTTCTTCTAATATAACTTAATTTTTCACATTATTAATTTCTAATTCACATTGAAATGTTATATGATTAGTGAATAATTGGTGAAATAAGCATTCCACATAAGTTATAATAAACTCAAATGAACATATCACCATTGTTAGTAGTTTTAGCCTTGGTGAAATGTTGTGTCTTGACTCTTTGAATATGGTTAGAACATACAATTGTGGTAAAATATTGTGAAATCCCCAAAATTCTGGTGTTGTGCATCGAATCCATGGTCATTCAACCTTTTACTACGATTGATTTCTGTAACCATTGTGATATGTTACACCCTATTGTGTTTTTATCATGGCTACCAACCCAAGGTTCTAAAGAGGACACATACTACCAAATCCTTTGTTATCACATACATGCAACCATGGAAGTATCTGTCTTTAACGCGTGGTAAAATGTGCTTTTTAAAGAAGTGTTTGATCCATAACCAATCACCTTTTCTTAAGGGGAGAATGTTGGTGGATGGAGTTATGTCTAATAATTAGGTGGTTGACTTAGCCAAAAGATCTAAAAGACCTTGTTATATTCTTAATGTGGATTTTGAGAAAGCATATGATTCCGTTAGTTACAATTTTCTGGATTATATGTGCTTGGATTTTGGTCTAATGAGAAAATGAGGACTTGGATGAAATCATGTGTCTTTGTTGGGAATCTTGTGGTGCTGAAAAATGGATGCCCTAACCAAGAAATTATCTTTCAAATGGATTTGAAACAAGTGGAGCCCTTTTACCCTTTCCTTTTTCTCCTTGAGACAAAGGGGATTAGTGGTTTGGTTGTGAGGGTCCAAGAGCTTGGTCTTTACTCTAGGTTTAAAGTTTGGAATTCTGGGTTTATAATGTATCTCCTTCTATACGTTGACGACACTCTTATGGTGATTGATCCATCTCTATGTCTTAAGGATATTATTAGATGTTTTGAGAGGGCTTTGAGTCTTCGTGTTAACTTCTTCAAGAGTAGTCTTATTGGGGTTAGTGTATATTTAGTCTTTCTATCTTCAGCCAAAGACTTTATTTTCTGTGAGATTACCTCTCTTCATTTCAAGTACCTTAGGATGCTAGTGAGGTTTACCCCGTCTTGATCCTACTTGAGATCCTTTAGTTTCTTTGTTGGATAAAAGACTCAACTCTTGGAATCATAAATATATGAGCCTGGGGGATATAGTGGCTCTCCTTAATTTAATGCTCAATGTTATTCCTATCTTCTTGTTCTTTCTGAAAATACCGGTTATGGTTTGGAAGAAAATTGTGGCTTTACTAAGAAGATTCATTTGGGGGGTTAATAATGTGTCTAAGATTCCCTGGGTGAATTGGGATAATGTCTGTAAGCCTAAAAGAAGAGAAGAGGGGAGGGGGGGTAGGAGTGAGAGATCTCTGGTTAGTTAATTATGCTATTCTAGAAAATTGGAGATGGAGGTTGATTGTAGGGGATTTAAGGCTTTGGATAGATATTATGATATCTATATATAGAGATATCTCTTTCCTCTCTCATTATTGAGGTAGGGGTAGGGGTTTCTTTCTTCGTCTTGGTGGAAATAGATATCTCTGATTGTGACAAAAGATGAAGGTAACTCTGGTTTTTTTTATGGCATTGCTAGAAAAGTGGGGTCGGATCTTCATACTTCTTTTTGGGAGGACCCTTAGTTAGGGAGCATACCCTTAAAGCATAAGTATCCTAGTTTGTTCTCCAATTCTCTCAAACCTGAAAGGTTGGTGGGCGAGATTGGGGAAGTCATCAACATGGTCTTAACCTGGGACTTTAGATGGAGGATATCCTTCTTCCTTAGAGAGTTTCCCGTTATTTTGGAGTTCCATGTTTTACTTAGAGATGTTATCCTTACCTTGGACAAAGATAAATTGATTTGGAAGAATTCGTAGGTTGGGATTTTTTTAGTAGCTTGCGCTTACCTCATTCAGTAGGGGTGTATAACCTCTTTTATGGCACTACTTTTGTTTCAAAGTGATATTCTCTCCCTTATTTTAGGTAGTTGAGCTTCGTCCAAGATCTTGGTTTTTCTTGGTAATTATTGCCGGATAAATTCCCTTTTAAATTTAACCTTTTTAAAAGAGGGGTGTTATCGGAAACTAGTAGGCTTTCTTGCCCCTTTTGCGGGTTTACGGATGAGACTTCTTCTTACCTTTTTATTACTTATGAGATTTCCTCGTTAGCATGGTATATTATTTTCAGTTGTTTGAGGTGGCACATAATTATTCACCAAAATATTAGGTTTCTTTTTTTAGTTTTTTCTTTCTTTAGGAGTGTGGGAAAAGTATATGGGTAGTTACCTTATCGTTTTTGACATGTTATAATCTGATTGATTTGAAAAGTCCGAAATCATGTTATCTTTAATGGAGTCACAAAAACAGCAAAAGAAGTGGAGGAGAAGAGCATATCTTTTACTTGGAAATGTTTTTTGGTAGGGCTGGGGAGAAGTTTTGCACCTTTGCTTGATTCAGTGTGTAGTGGTTGATCTCTACCATGTTGGAATCTGATTTGTTGATGGTGAATTTGGTTGTTTCGAGCTCTACCATGAGAGTAGCGAGGTGGTTTTATAGCACTTCTGATTTTTCTCCTGGTTGTCCTCTCCTCCTTTTTTAGGCTTCTTGTTTTTTTCGAGTTTTTTACTTCTTAATTATTTTTTATTTGGGCACCTCTTATGCTTTGTTCTTATTTGTTGTAAATTGATTTTTTTATTAATATATTTATTTTTCCATTTAAAAAAAATTCAAATTAAGATGGATAGGATATTTATTTTATCAGGCCATGCATGATATTTAAAGGATTAATATTGAAAATATAATAAAAATAGCGGGAAAAAAATAAAGTATTCGAAATGAAGAAACACAAATGTACCTTTCTATTGAAGGACAAGTTTAATTCATGTTTTGAAGAAAATAGTATTTATAAAAGACAACATATTTTCAAATGATATATATATATATATATATATATATATATATATATATATATATATATATATATATATATATATATATATATAGAGAGAGAGAGAGAGAGAGAGAGAGAGAGAGAGAGAGAGAGAAGACAACATACTTTCAAATAATATTTAGAAAAGACAACATACTTTTAAAATTCAAAGCACAGAGCAGTTTAGAGGTAACAACCATAACTAGAAGAACAAAACTCACATATACAACCACACAATAACTACAAAGTACACAAAAAGGAAAAAGAAAAAACAAAACAACAACAAAAAAATAGCCCAAGTAGAAAGAAAGCGCGACCAGTAGTAACATTCAAATGATAAGATCCTTCTGCCCCTTATAGTAGTAACAAGGGTATTCAAACGACATGCCTAGATATCTCTTCTAAGAAAAGAAGATACATTGTTCGAACAAGTCCTCCACATATACCACTTCTTTTGAACAAATAGAATCATTTTGAGATTTTTAAATGGGAAAAACCTATATTTGCTAAATCAAAGTCAGGTCCGATCTAGACTTCCTACTAGCCCCATGGATTTAGAAAAATATAACATTGTAGAAAGCTCACTAGGTAACAAAAAGTGTTAATCAAACCCCCTAAAAATCTAACCTTAGAGATGACACCCTACCCCCACGAAGAGACAAGGAAATATGAGGACATAATCTAGAAACAAGGACCAAACACCACAATCTAGGAGCGTCAACACCATTTCCTAACTATAGCCAAATCAAATGGATGAAGTTTGCGAATTCCTAACCCATCATTCGACTTTGGGTTATAGATAATACTCCATGCTCTGAGTGAGCCACCCTTCCTATTAGGCAGCAATCCATACTTTATTCGTAACAATTGCTTTCTAGACCTTAATGAAAATTTTTAAGAAGGAAAGATTGAAAGATTATGGGCAGGGATGACATCAGGCAGGGTACTACAATATTCATTCTTATGCTCGAGGTTGGAAATAATTCCTATACTAATCCCATAATCGTAGTCATTACCCACATTTCTAATAAAAAGAAATAAATCAATTATAAAATATCATATCATTTTATGTTTTTAAAATTCTAATAAATTATGAAGTAAATAAACACTTATCGTAAATACGTTATGGTTTAACTTTGATGTTTTTTTTAATTGACAGACACTCATTTTTATATAATGATATAAATTAAAATAAATAAATATATTTTTTGTGGGTATATACTAGGCGTTTTATACGCTTATTTTAGTGGATAATTGATGACTAAATTAGCAAGTGTACTAATTTCGTTGAAGTAATAAAATAATTCGCCTTCACATGAATTGCAAATTAATACAAGATGATACTAATGTGAATTAAAATAAGTAACAAGGGTTTTTAATTATGATGGGTATGAAATCAAGTTCGAGAAAACTTATGGAGTAAAGTTAGATAAAGAAAAGCGATTAGATCTTTCTATCGAGTCCCTTAGTATACCCATTGATGAATAACAATTATATGATAATTATATAGCGAATTAACAAGACTACTACACCCGATTTCTTGGTATGAAACTCACTAATTTAAATGATAACTCCCTATTTTGTTAGGCGAATTCAAAGTTAAAATAGATATTACTAAGTTTGTTAAACCTAAAAATGCAACTTATAATTACTCATTCCTAGTTAATTACTAGTTTGAACACATGCCCTAATTTAGACCAGTAGACTTACGACCAATAATCCTTACTCATCTAAAATCACTTTTTGCACTCGTCAACACACAAAGAGCAGTAAACACAAGAACAATTGAATAATAATTATAACATAAAAGTATTCAAATAATCTCAAACTTTCATATGATCTAACATAGTAGAGTTAAGATCGTCTCTAAAGACCTAATATAAAATATCCTAGCTACTCATCGTGAAATTAACAATTACCATGAGTTGATAAGAAGTATTAATGAAATTAATGAAAAATAAGCTCTCTAATTACTCCAATGTTCTTCAAGATCGGTCACAAAAGCTCATTGCTGTCATTTCTTCGTTTTTCCTTCCATTTTCTTGTTATTTTTTCTAAGTCCCAAATCTCTCCACCTTTTGTCATTTTATAATTTCTTCATCTTTTGGGATTGACTTTTTCTCATTATTCAACTTATTATGTCGAAAATACTCGCAAAAACTATGTAATGACTGAGGGTCGTCATAACCCCAAACTTACTTTGTTGCTTGTTCTCGAGTAACATGTCAGCACACTAAATTTTTTATCAGAATTAAAATGTTTACCCTTACCAATGAACATTACCTTTCTTTTTTTATCAACACATATTCCCTATGCTCCAATCTAAATAACTTCGAAAAAAATCTACCAACAACACAAATGCTCAACTTGTGTCTCATCTCACATTTTTCACTCAAATTGACAGGGTAATCACATAATCCATGTACAAAAGCATTTAAAAATGAGTTTGAAAATCTTATAACTAAGTCGATCAAAGTCATATTTTAACACACACTTTTGGGGTCTTTTTAAGCTTGTAACGTGGCTAATGTCATAGTAGGATATATTGAGATAGTAAGCTTAAACCTTTTGAGTTAGGTACCTAGTTTACCTTATGTTACCTAGTTCATTCCACATCACTCTTTTGTCTGGTTAATCAGTACTAGAGAATGCATTTTGAATTTTGTTGGTCCTATTCATCTTTCTTTTCTTTTTTTCAAAATTATTTCAAGAAACACAAGAAATGGGGGTTTGAATTTTTTCTGTCTGGTTTCTTTTTTTTCTTTTTCTTTATTTTGATCACTTTCTCGAGTACCCTAACTCCAAACTTAAACATTGCTAACTTACAAGAGAAACCCTATGAAGGTGAAAGAAACACAATAAATGGGGATTTAAATTGGGCTTGTGGATTTAAAAAAATTTACGACCAATATATCTAACAGCAAAGATAAAGATAAAGATATGAACACAAGTATATTTATCCTGGTTCACTATTAACAAAGCTACTCCAGTACATCCACCTGAGTGATTTCTCCTTCAAAAAGGACTTAATCCAATAATCAAATTGATAGTACAACCACAAAGACTGGTCATTAATGTCTTTTTGAGTACTCAAACTAACACTACTCACTCAAGAAAATTAGCAACAGTTAATATAACAAGTTTTTGTGTTTACAAGATGCTTCAAAAAGCAGATACACCAGTTTAAACAAAGTATTACACTTAACAAGAATATTCAATGAGTTTTTGTTCTAAGTGTATAAGTGTGAGAAACATTTCTTTTATATTTTTCTATACATGTATCTTGAGTGTAAGCGCTGATGATTTTTTAGTGTGTGTATCTTAATCTTGTTATTTTCTTCAATCTTCAAAGACCTCTTTACATAGATGAAAATAGATCCGTTTGGAGATGAATATGGAAGATCATATATGTACTATATTCTTTTAGCTATGTTTAGGTTACATTATAGTCACAATATATATCCAAATCATATTCATTTTCTCCCCATTTGACATCAATCAAAAAGATAAAAACATAATAGCAAAAGAAAATAAAATACAGAATAAAGAGTAAAAACGAGAGAAAAGAAAAATAATTTTTCATTGATAAACAAAATAATACCGAAGAAGATAAGAAACAAGAAGACACAAAGAAAATAAAACCCATAGAAAGGAGAAACTAGAGCAGAGAGGATCCAATAATAGAGGGTCTTAAGATGCTACCAACCTCTGACTCTTGGTGGTCTGCAGAGCCTCTATTAACCCATCCTACTACGAACTATCAATAATACCTTGTTGAAAGAAAAGTTTAGAAATAACTCTTTAAAAGGTTTGAGAGAAGATACTCCCCCATGTGAGGCAACAATCTTATGCCTCAAGAACTTGAAGATTGTGAGGGGGAAGCTTAAGCCCAGTCCTCGACAAGATGAAGAAGATAAGATGCTTGTCAAGATAGGTGAGTGTTTCCAACGCATCTTCTCGTCGATGAAAGTTTGACACTATCAGTTGATGCCAGATCTTCACCTTGGAAAGAAGAAAGGAGACAATTGACAAATTATTCTTGGTAGAAAGGATGTTATTTAGAATTTTGTCAAGGAATGGAATTTTTTATGGGTACACGTCTGTAAGACCCCAATTTTGACCCTAAGATCCCTCATGCAATTTCATCATATGCACTAGCATTGGGATCACACATTGACATCCTCCTTACCCCTTTTTCATTGGTTTTATTTTGGGAGAGATCACCAAGCACCATGTGATTGTATCATACTTGTATATTATCATTTTTCTAACCAAAATACCAAAAATATGTCTTTGCATTTGTCTACTCTTTTGTAGATAGGGCATGACCCCCATTGATCTATCAAGTTCATATATAGGGTTTAAGACCCTCATGGATAAGAGTATAACCAAGGATTGGTCCATAATGTCTCTAAGTATCATATATGAGTCCAATGATCTTTGCATGTTATTTTGATCAAGATTTCTTCAAGAGTTTGGAGTTGGTTTGCCTTGGAAACCCTAGCTTGTCTGGGTATCTTGAGTAACTTCTCCAACAAGCTTCCTCGCCAATTGATCAAATTTCTCAAGGGACACTTCAAATTTCATCATCTTATACATATATGATCTACCATGAGCCTAAAAAAGTCAAGAGAATTGCAAGTTAGCAAGTTGGTTGATGGTGATTGGCCAGATGAATTCATCTTATCAAAATTGGGTCTCCCTAGACCCTATATCCTACACTTTTCACCATATGAAAATGATTCCAAGAGAAAAGTTACTCTAAATAACATTCCAAACAACTTTTATGTTGAGGTCTAGAGCTAAGTTTGCTTGAAAAATCACTTTCTATGTTGAAACATTATAGGTCATTTTGTCTAAACCCTAATTTGAAAGTCAACTTCCCAAGGACATAACTTGCTCAATTTTTATGAGATGAAATATTTCAAAGTTTCACAATACAATTCAAGATGTCTAGTTCAATTTTTATGTTTGGAGTGAGAGCTAAATCAACTTTTATGAGCATGTGATATGAGGATACATTATAGGTCATTTTGGACCAATACCATTGAACAAGTGATTTTCCTCAACTTAAAAAATTCATAACTCTCTCATTCTAAATCCAAATGATGTCAAATTGGTTACCATTTTGAAGGTCTTTGAAAGATATACAACTTTAATGAAGACACTTTTCTCATTTGGAGCTCACATAAAAAGTTTAGTAAGGTGGAACATTGAAGTATATGACTTGACACTTAGAAATTTTTTCAACATGTTGAAATTTCCAAACTTCCATCTCAAGATTCACCATGATCCAAGTGCCAAACGGAAAAGTATTCAACATAAGAGTTGTTCGTCTTGATCTAAGCTTTCCAAAGAGTCCTAATTCACTTATTTTGGATGAGGTTTGTTAGGGCTGCACATGGTATTAACATGCCTGCATCAATTGGTAAAATCAAAACTTCAAATGATCACATAACATTGCCTTGCCATTCAAACTTCATTCCAACTTCAGAACAGTTGCATTTGGACCTAATTGGATTGCTTCATGGGCTTGTAGACGCCCATGTAAGCTTGTGCATGACATTGCCAAATTTGGAAGAAATTTCAAGTGTGCAAATAACACTTCAAATTGCTGTAAATAAAGACCCTCTGAGCTCACTTCAAAGGATCCTTGCCCGCCAGCTTTTCCCCCACTCTTCAAACCCTCACATTTCAAAGGGAAACCTGATAATTTTTAATTGAAAATTGAGTTTGAATATCATTGTTTAGAGATTCAAAAACTCCAGGATCCAAAGCTTCTTACCATTCCTAATCCACTTCTGCAAGTCATTGGAGCAAGATCAAACAAGAATTGAAGCAAGGAAGAGCAAGTTCTGCACAACATTGAAGGTATTTTCCAGAAATTTTCTTCTCTTCGATTCTCACTCAATTATCATCAATTCTCTTGGATCTTTGGTTGTCTGAAGTCCTACCAATGTAGGCAATAAGATTGAGTTGCATTGAGGTCAAATCGAAGCAACTCAGTTGACACACCTCAAAATTCAACTCCTCATATCTTTCTATATATGTGGAGTTAGTTAAAATTGAGGTCAGATTCGTGCTCTACGCCATTTTATCTTTCAGATCATGTCCTCTTTTTTTATTTTAATCATGGCGATGACTGAACTAGTCCAGCGAGGTTCACCTAAGAAGGTGACCGGCCATTTGCTCCGGCAGCAAGGTGGCAAGGTTCTGAGCCATTGATTCGGTTTAATTTGTTTTAATCTCACGTGTTGGTTTGGATGACCACATGTACAGCGCGCTGACTAAGTTCCATAATGGAACGCGCGCTTGTGACCACTTGATCTGCCACCTCAATTAATGAGGGAGATCAAGTGGTCCACGTTTTTTTGTATTTTCTGATTTTCATTTTATTCCTTTGATTTTCATTAATTCATATTAATTTTAATATGGATCCAAAAAATATGAGAGTTTCACCAATTTTTTTTAAATAAAATCCTCTTTCATATTCTGAATTAAAATTATTCTTTGGATCATTATTAATATTTTTCATGTTTTAATTGATTTTGTGATTATTTTTAATTGTTTAAAAATTCTTTTAAGTTTCCAAAAATTCTGAATTTTTTTCTCCAAGGTCCTTTGATCTTGTTTGACCTATGATAAATCTCATGGCTATTTATTTGGTGTTTTGATGAGGTTTTAGGAATTTGACCAACCATATTTAATTTAATGCATTATTTTTAGTATTTTTTTAAATTGAATAAATGCCAAATAATTGTGTTGAGCCATTTGGATTGATTTTGTAAGTTTGACTTATGTTGTTGGGCCTTGGTCAAGGTTGATTTGACTTTGCTAGGTTAAGATCATTGGATTTAGGGGATTGATTGAATGTACATTCCATCTCCAAAAATGAATGGATGATCTTAATTTGGTAAAAGTCCTCTGAAATTCTGGCGTAGTCAGTATTCAGATGTTCTACTTCAAGTCACGACATCTGATCTAACATTGTACCTATTACAGCAAGACAGTTATTACACTCTGTACTAATGTGCACCTTTTCACAGTGTCACGACCTCTCCTTCTATGTCATCCTAGAAAGGAGGAACCCTTAGTTATGTGCACCATAACCTTCACTTCTGTTGTTTTCCTACACAGATATCAGCACGATGTCTCAATCCTGTTTTGAACATCATCTGTTACATTGTTCCAGTTTGTTGGTCATGTACTTGTATTTCCTAAATTAAAGGTTGTAACAAGTTAAACTAATCTTCACTTATTAAGGAGCTAGCAAATAGATTATTTGCCAGGTTCATTAATTGTAGCTTAGTTGTTAGTTTCCTAGATTTTAGATCAGCTGGTGGATTCCTGAAGAATAGCCTGAGAAAAATCCTGAAACAGAAAACTAACCATCCAACAATTTAGCATATGCAGTGAGGAGTGAATGTCACAACATTCCGTTTGACATCCAAGTCCAGAACCATATGCTAAGTCTGTTTGGTTCCTGAAAACAGACTGAGCTAAATTTGCTGTACTGTAAAAGACCAACCAGTCTCTACATCAGTATTAGCTTTCTGGAAGAACTGTCAAGACACCCAGTTTGACAGGTTCACAATGATCTTTTGGCCAGGTCTGTGATGATTTTGAAATCCAGACTTCACTACATACTGAACTGAGATCATCAGCTTATTATACAGTATGTGCTGTTGTTGATGAATGTCAAAACATTCTGCTTGACATTCCAACAGAAGGCTATGTATCAGGTCTGCTATTATCTTGCTGAACAGACTGAATTACATGCTCAGTTTGGCAGACATGATTATATCATACAGAAGGAAAACAAACACAGGAAATTGTTAACCCAGTTCAGTCCAACATGACCTACATCTGGGGGCTACCAAGCCAGGAAGAAGATCCACTATTAGTAGTATCAATTCAGAGTTAAACTCCCCCGTTTACAACTCATCACTTAATCCCTACCCAATGCAATCTATACCTAGGAACTCCTAGATAGAAACCTCCAGTTTCCATTCCTATCACTACAAATACAATGTAATGTGCAAACACCTTGAACTTGCTTCACAGCTTCATTCAAGAACATAATTACTCTTGCCTACAGGCTTTGAGTAACAAACACTCTCAGGTTTACCACTGAGAAACACATGGTACCCTTCCCACAGATTGGGAGGTTTACCTTACACACACCCCTAAAAATTCATTCTAAGAGGCTTACAAAGACTAGATTACAATCAGCTATTTATAACCTAATCACCCAACTGGATTTGGGCCTTCAGAAAATTGCAGCAGACTTGTTCTTTGCTGTTGCAACTTCAGCAGAAAAATTCTGCTACAAACAAGGTCTTCAAGTTCCTAAACTCTCTCCATATATATCTCCATATTTAGAGCCTATATATATTCTGATTTAGTCTTCAAGACCTCCACAAGGGAGTTAGGATATTCACCAGATATCCTTGCTGATCCCATGAAATATACTGAATTAATTAATTCAGTTTCCTACACATGTGCGATGTCACAGACCTGATGTCGTGACATCGTACATGACATGTTGGTCCAGATGTTGAATTTCTTCAACCCAACATATTAAAACAACAGAGATGATTACATTATTTGTTTTCTAAAATTACTGCCAATCCTAAGGAATCAACAATCTCCCCCTTTGGCAAATTTTAGCTAAAACAAATAAACAATACACTGGACAAAACATCCCAATTTGGGAATGCTCTTCATCTCCGTCATTGGCTCCACCACCACACACACCAAAGTTGGTGTACATGGGGAAGAAGAGGGACAATACTCAGTTGTACCAGAACCCTTCCCCTCAACCGGAGAGCTTCCAGAAGAATATGTAATGCTGAGTACTTAGACAATGTAACTCAGATCACAAGGCACAACTGTCTTCTTAACTCAGATCACAAGACACAAGTGGAAACCCCAGTTGGTGGATTTTGTGCCTGATGCCAACTTCTGTTTGCTGCCACCTCCATAGTTGGCTTTCTTCTGGTACATTCTCAACCCCAGGACTATATTTCTCTCCCCCTTTTTACCTAAACATTTGTAAAGGCACCCTTCACAAAACCAGATCCAGGCGCAGCTTGCCCAAACCTTAATATACCCCATGATTCTGAGAGTGGAGTGTTTTTCTTGTGAGAGGAAGAGGGCTATTGCATACTTTAAATAGTCCTGCCCGTGCCTAGGAATTTCCGGTAGAAATAAATGCTTGGTCAAGATGCATTTATTTTTGCTGAGAAACAGTCAGAGACTCACCAACAAAATCTCAGACTATCTTTGAATACCTTTTATAGCTCTTGACTGTTTCTTTTCCAAAACAGCCGTTCCAGTGCATGGAGACCATTCCATATATGCAGTCAGACACGTTGCACGCGATGTCTTAACATTCCTGCATTCAGCCAGTATTCAACATTTCCCAAGACCTCTGTCATACCTCCAGTAGAGACTTGACACCTAGCACTGCTACATCCAACTTTTCACACTTCAGTTGATGGTTACTCCCCCTGTACCACACAGCTGTAGCCATCAGGCTTATTCTGGTTTATCAGACTTAGCCACATCACCCTCATAATTCCTACTGACTTTAAAATTCAGGAGGAATTAACAGCAATGTCCAGGGCAATGTCATGACATCCGGTCAGACATTCTTCTGCTTACTCAGCCTTGACATACATCACAGCATCCTGATAACTACCTAGTCATCTGGGAACACATAGACCACAAGCTTGGTGATTGCTTGCAGCACAAAGGCACAACTCCCCCTGTCATGGACAACCTACTCTCTTGGAGGTCACACATATCCAACATGGTTGGACCTTCACCTTCTTCCTGATTCAAAAAGAACTCAACCCACTTGATGAATGGAAAACATAAGACTCATCTTCATGTCTTCAAGAGCGCACCCTCTGTTCAACCCTCTTGGTTGAACACATCCACACTCTGTGTCAATCTCTCTTCTAACCAGAACAGAAAGCCATTTCACAAAATGTTCTAACATTCGTTAGGACATCCTTCACATATAACAGGGAACACCATCTGATAGTCTTCAAATATCACTGAGTCACCAGCTTGATCAAGAAGAACCCAGACATAAATTGGGACATATGCCTTTTCATCCCATTACATGAGATAATCTTCCATAGATGGCTCAGAACTCCTACCACAAGCTCCAAGGGATGAATAGAAGACACCTCCTTTAGTCTTCAACTTGCTACTTTTCTGCTCAAAAGTAATTAGTCTCAGACTTTCCTCAAGAATAACCAGCTGCCTTATGTTGATTATCTTGATTCTTCGAACTCACTTCTGAGATAGACCAACTGCCACTGGTTGATTACCTCCTTCATGAATTCTCATATGAAAAGGTCAAATGCTGCTTTTTGACCTCCCCAAGTTTATCAGACTTCTCCCAAAGATATTCTGACCTTCCAAGTGAGACTTGAACTTCAAGCTACATGTTAACCAAAGCTTAGCTCTTCTAAGACATGCACATGTACCATCCTTTCTATCCAGCAACTCCAAAGTACTGCTACGAGGACGACCCTTTTGAAGTATCCAATCTACAACCCTGTAGACCCTTCTATCTCAAGTTGATGTGCCACTTCACCAACTAAGAGTCTGATGTTGAGCCAAATGTCATAACATTGTGTTTTGACATCTAGCTGTTGAATTCAGCTCCTTCTTCTGCCACTTGAAAGAACTTCCTCCCTTCACAGAACAAGAGTTCAATGTTCTCATAGACTTGATTGTGGAACCAAGTTTGAGTAAACAACCTCCATCCTGCAAGTTTGCAGTTAAGTCATCCAAGCTCACACCTTGATGAATCCCTGCTTCTTTTCCAAAGACATCAGACACTCTGATGCATGAGTCTTCAGACGGACCAGTTGGAAACTAACCCTTCAGCTCTGCCAAGGATTCCACTTCCTAAAGCAAGGTTGTTTCCATGAGGTTAAGAATGATGCCACTTGTTCTTAACTCCACAGTGTGCATTAGCCAATGCACTTCCTCACCTAGATCAGAAATAAACTGATCCAAGTAACCACCATCAAGACTGTGATGCCTTCTTCTTCTTGTACACACTAAGGCTGAACAAGTTTCTTGCCAGGAAACCTTTTCAGAGATCATATGCTTTTGCTGCCACCAACGAGCTAGATCATACCCCAATGTACTATCCTTCCTGTGATTCTGCACAGGGTCTTGAAGAAGAGATGTTCCAACATCTTTAAGAACATCAGTTATCTTGAGCTCCAAGGATAATCAATTAAATACTTGTACTTGACACAAGTAGACATTGATCTTAAATCCTTTCCCAATTATCCTTTCAGATACTTCCACCATAAGAATACTTTGAAAATACTCTTCTAGTGTCAACATCTTCTGCTTGCAAGCACATTAATAGTCTTGAGACTCTTTCCAGATTAGATTCACCCTTAGGAATGAGAGAGATGAATCCTTCCTTGCAAATGTGTCACACATCAACCAGAACCCATGTGACACAGGTCAACAGCCAACCTGACCCTAGGCTGACCAAACGTGAGGAGGTTAACCAAAACTCCTCCTCAAATTAACAATCATGGAAACTCCACACCAATATCCATGCATTGTACACAAATGTCTCAACACGACATCCACCATCCCTTACCAGTGGCAACTAACTCCTCCAATCACACCAATCAGACTTCAGCTGACCATAAGTACTAGTGAGACAGACATCACCAGTCAATAGTAGATATGCATTGCCAGAGCATATTACCTCAACCAACCTCTGAATCTTCATATTCTCACTCCTAGTAAGAACTGCCACTTCTGAACGTGGTGTTTGAATAACAAGATTCATGGTTCCAACCCCCTTTAATGATATCACAATCAGGTTACCCCATTATTGACTGCTAACATCCAGGAGACTTGTCTTCCAACACACCATAGTACTTTAGGGAACAACTATCCAATCCTGATCAAACTGCAGGAAGATGCCTAACAGCAGGAGATTGCACAATGTCACATCTCAACCAGCTCAACTTCTAGGGATGACCTTCTTGAGCACACACCCAGTTGACCCTGCTCTTGTCAACTTAGCACACACAGATGTCTCCTCTTCCAGGTCAGGAGTAGGTTCCAAACAGAATTATCCCTTTGTTTGAACCCTAAAAACATCTGTTCTTCAACCAGTAGCTGCATACTTGTTGAACAACATGTTCTAACATCACATAGAACATTGGTTCCACCTCCTTGGAACAACCCTTCCTTGAAGGTCTTCAAGGTCTTCATATACACTACTCAAGAGAGTAAGAGAATCAGTGATTGAGTGACTCTTACCATCCTGAAGTGAGAACGTCATGATGAGTGGACTTGAGGAGACTCAAGTATCTTTGACATCTTCAGTAGATTATGATGAGATCTTGAACACAGCAGCCTTTCATCCACATGAGGGGAAACTACATTAGAGTTTGAGTTTTGCCATGTATTATGCAGCGGAAATCATAATACAACTCAACCTATGAACACACACTTCACCAGATTGGCCTCCAAGACCATACCAGGTTTGAATGTGATTTAGTACTGGCACAGCTGTCCCACACACAGGCCAATAGCCAACCTCCAGAGACAGGTACACACCATTCCTGTCATGAACAGTCCATCCACCTACTTCAAGGGACCATTCAGGGAATTACAGAACCTTACACAGGTTCCAGCATCAGTACTAACATAACTCCTTGCCAGCTACCAGAAAGTATCACCCATGGATCTCATCCAGAGACAGAACAGGATGCCTGCTCTGATACCAATTGAAATTCTGGCGTAGTCAGTATTCAGATGTTCTACTTCAAGTCACGACATCTGATCTAACATTGTACCTATTATAGCAAGACAGTTATTACACTCTGTACTAATGTGCACCTTTTCACAGTGTCACGACCTCTCCTTCTATGTCATCCTAGAAAGGAGGAACCCTTAGTTATGTGCACCATAACCTTCACTTCTGTTGTTTTCCTACACAGATATCAGCACGATGTCTCAATCCTGTTTTGAACATCATCTGTTACATTGTTCCAGTTTGTTGGTCATGTACTTGTATTTCCTAAATTAAAGGTTGTAACAAGTTAAACTAATCTTCACTTATTAAGGAGCTAGCAAATAGATTATTTGCCAGGTTCATTAATTGTAGCTTAGTTGTTAGTTTCCTAGATTTTAGATCAGCTGGTGGATTCCTGAAGAATAGCCTGAGAAAAATCCTGAAACAAAAAACTAACCATCCAACAATTTAGCATATGCAGTGAGGAGTGAATGTCACAACATTCCGTTTGACATCCAAGTCCAGAACCATATGCTAAGTCTGTTTGGTTCCTGAAAACAGACTGAGCTAAATTTGCTGTACTGTAAAAGACCAACCAGTCTCTACATCAGTATTAGCTTTCTGGAAGAACTGTCAAGACACCCAGTTTGACAAGTTCACAATGATCTTTTGGCCAGGTCTGTGATGATTTTGAAATCCAGACTTCACTACATACTGAACTGAGATCATCAGCTTATTATACAGTATGTGCTGTTGTTGATGAATGTCAAAACATTCTGCTTGACATTCCAACAGAAGGCTATGTATCAGGTCTGCTATTATCTTGCTGAACAGACTGAATTACATGCTCAGTTTGGCAGACATGATTATATCATACAGAAGGAAAACAAACACAGGAAATTGTTAACCCAGTTCAGTCCAACATGACCTACATCTGGGGGCTACCAAGCCAGGAAGAAGATCCACTATTAGTAGTATCAATTCAGAGTTAAACTCCCCCGTTTACAACTCATCACTTAATCCCTACCCAATGCAATCTATACCTAGGAACTCCTAGATAGAAACCTCCAGTTTCCATTCCTATCACTACAAATACAATGTAATGTGCAAACACCTTGAACTTGCTTCACAGCTTCATTCAAGAACATAATTACTCTTGCCTACAGGCTTTGAGTAACAAACACTCTCAGATTTACCACTGAGAAACACATGGTACCCTTCCCACAGATTGGGAGGTTTACCTTACACACACCCCTAAAAATTCATTCTAAGAGGCTTACAAAGACTAGATTACAATCAGCTATTTATAACCTAATCACCCAACTGGATTTGGGCCTTCAGAAAATTGCAGCAGACTTGTTCTTTGCTGTTGCAACTTCAGCAGAAAAATTCTGCTACAAACAAGGTCTTCAAGTTCCTAAACTCTCTCCATATATATCTCCATATTTAGAGCCTATATATATTCTGATTTAGTCTTCAAGACCTCCACAAGGGAGTTAGGATATTCACCAGATATCCTTGCTGATCCCATGAAATATACTGAATTAATTAATTCAGTTTCCTACACATGTGCGATGTCACAGACCTGATGTCATGACATCGTACATGACATGTTGGTCCAGATGTTGAATTTCTTCAACCCAACATATTAAAACAACAGAGATGATTACATTATTTGTTTTCTAAAATTACTGCCAATCCTAAGGAATCAACATCCTCCTTTGTCCAATTTGAGTTTGATCCATTTCCCCTCCCTCTTCATCTCATTCCCCTTATTTATGCATTCATGTCATGGTTCTATGACATCTCTATATCCTAAGGTTGGTTGATTGCAAAATCAACATGAGTATGGATGAGATTAGGCCACCACTTTTGCATATTCTTTTGTGTGTGGTATGTTTCATGAGCATAGTCTATTATACTATATCTCTAACATGCATTAACACCAAAATTCTATTGCCCGGCCTCAAATAATTGTGACTTCTACATAAGTCCAATTACAATTGCTTAACATAGCGCTAAATTTTGACACAAAAAGGCATAACATTCTAGTTAGTGAGATTGTAAGTCTCCCCTCTTTCATGGTATTGTATGGAAACTTGGCCTTTTTTCCTTCCTTTGAAAGATGTATTGGTTCAAGGATCCATGCTTGTGATAAGTGGTTTGAGTGTTCTCCAAAGAATGACTTAAACAAAAAAAAAAGCGAAACAATACTAACTTCTAACTCATTAACAACTAACATTTAATTTCAAGCCTTTATTTTAATGCATTTTATTTTTTAATCTTTATTCATTTGCCATTATGCATTTGCCATTATTCATACCATCCTAATTGTTTATGTCAATGTCATTTTCACTTTGTCCACTTGGAACATATTTTGTGATATATTTTATTTGTGTATATTGTGTTTGTTTGTGTGGTCTTTGACCATTAATGTACATAATAAGAACAAAAACCCTAAAAAACATCTTGTGTGGACTGTTGGTTTGATTTGAAACAATTGGACTTAGAATTTAGGAAACACTCCCTATGCAAAGGACTTGGCCAATTCCAACTTTCATGAAACCATGTGCTTATAATTTGAAACTTCGTCTGATACATCATTGAAGATCCAGTTGAGTTCATCTGCAACATGATCATTGTGAAGCTATTATTTTGAACAAGTGACTTGTGGCATTATGGAATTCATCTACTACATGGGAAAATTCATGGAGTTGCTAAGCTTGGATGTGGCTATCTTTATTTGATGCCTTGCTCTTCAAGTTGATATTTTGTGAATTATTTGTTGCTTGATTCTAATGTCCAAGGGAATTTGGGTTTCTATATGACATTCTTGTCAGTTGGATTGCAGCCCATTGGTCAGATATTTTCAACTCTCAACTTTTAAATTTATGCTTAGGATTAGTCCCTTCATCTCCTCCCCATTTATTTAATTTCAAAATCTCTCCCTCCTTTTAAAAACACCTTCTTTTCTTGTGCTTGTTTTCCAAACTTTGACCATATTGCAAATTAGAAACTTTGGCCTTATGCCATTGCATTTTCAAATTCATTTTCCTAAATAAACTTGTAAATAAACTTAACCATACTTGACTTTAAATTTTCAAAATCCAAAAAGAACTAAGACTCATTCAATCCATTTTTAGGCCTTTTGTGCCTTTGTTAAACTTAAACTTTTGTTCAAAGCAATCCACTCACTTTGAAGTTTATACCACGACCTACGAGGTTTTGATCCCTCATTTTTATGTTGGTATGTGTAACACCTCAAAATTTTCCCTCCTCTTCTTGAGGCTAGTTTGACACATTGCATTTCATGCTTAGGGCATTAGGCATTGCATTTTGCATCTCACGTGAAAATAAGAAGGTCATCCTCCAAAGTCATTTCAAAAGATGAAGAAGTTACATGATTCAAGCCTGAGGGTCTCTATGAATTGATTATCAACCATCTGAGGGTATGAGCTTCAATTAGGGTTTCTTGATTCTTCAAAGGTCTTGAGAATCATCTTGTTTGCAATGATATATTACCATCATCATGGTTCTATCATCATCAAGGGTTTCAGAGTTCTTCCTCAAGTTCCTTTGGATTAGGGTTGTGACCTCTGGTCAACCCTAATCAATGCCATTCTTCCAACTAGGGTTTCTCAAAGAGATGAGGTATTTTCATGGGATGAGGATCACATGGTTATAATAAGGGGCTTAAATGAGCTAGGGTTTCATTTTTGAGCAATTTCCCCAAGTGGTAGAGGCTCAAGTGGATCAAGGCATTTCAAGGTCATCTGAGGACCAAAAGGTCAACTGTGTAGTCAACTGAGGGCTATGAGGTGGGGAAATAAGTTGAGACACCTCAATCATGTTCAACTTGACTTGTCAATGTCAAAGAAGTTTCAAATGGATTTTTGGTGAACGTGAAAGTTGTAGATCTTTGTCTCCCATTTCCAAAAAGTCCTAATTCATGTTCATATGATGAATGGTTGAGAAGTTATGGTCATTTGATCACAAGGTGTGCATGGAAATTCAAAATGGCCTAACTTTTGATACAAAGCTCCAATTTGGTCCATTCTTTTTGCAAAATGTTTCTCTTGATCAAGACATCTCAAAATAGCCTTTGCCATGCATGGGAAAAGTGTGTATGCTCATCATTTCTCATGTGATCATTTTGGAGGGAATTTCCACAATTCAAATTTGGCTTATGATACAAGCAAAACAACAATTCCATGGTGATCCTTGGTTGATTTTAAGTGGATTCAGACTCTTGCATGAGGAAGAGCACGTGGATTATGGCCATGCTAGCTCAATGTGCAAATTTGCAAATGGCTTCAAATCTCCTTAATCATGATTAGTGAAGGGCTTAAGTGATTAGCATGGTCATTAGCATGAGATATAAAAGGCAAAACCCTAATTGTAACTGCCATAACAAACTTTTGAGATCAAAATTCAAGAAATTCTCCAAACTTTCTCTCTCTTCGAATCTTCATTTTCTCCACACAATTCTCAAATCTCTTTGCATATTCTTGCTCCTGGTGCTTTACTGATCAAGAATCACCATCTGTTTGGATCAATTCATCAAGAAATCATGCAGTTCATGTACATGAGCATGTGGATCGGATTTGCAAATTGAAGAAGATTCGAGTGGTTTCAGCTGATTCTCTTTGCACAAAGCTTCAAGGCAGGTTCAGAGGAGTAGATCTGGAGCTTTTGAGAGCTTGAGCACGCGTGAACAGAGAACTGCACTTCAAGGTGATTCAAAATTCATCATCTCCTTTTGCTGATTTCATGATATAGATGTGTAGATCTTGACTAGTGGAGCATGTAGATATGTCTAGATTTGAATTTGGTTGAGAATTGAGGTTGTATGATGAACTGAAAGTTTTGATTTCATAAATGTTTTGCTTCGATCTGGAAAATACATGAGGAATTAGGTGAAATTGAATTGATATTTGGATTGTACATTGCAAGAGGATTCGATTGATGTATGCATTGTTCATTTCTGGAAATTTTTCTGTTGAACTCGCCGGAACTTGGCCGGAGAAGACGACTGGAGCTTAGCTCCGGCGTCTCTGTAATTGTTAGGGTTTTGGTGAGTTGGATTCCACGCGTGCCTTGCGTGTACAAGTGATTGGTTCAGTTTTCTTTGACCATGCCATGCGTACAGTTGAATGTTGAGTGTGCTGATGATGTGTTTTAATGAAACGCATCGTTTCATTTAGTTGAGTTGGCTTCTATGTGTACGCTTGCGTGTCTGTTTGTTTGGCTGTGATTTGCTTGACCTTGCCACGCGTGTTTGTTGACTACTGAGTGTGTTGCTGACTGTTTAATGAAGTGATGCGTTTTGGTCTTTTAAATGTGGACCGTGGATGTGATTTTCGCGCCTCATCGTGTGGTTGATGTTATTTTTGAATTTAATTCAAATAATGCTTTTCCCTCCATATTTTTGTGCTTATTCCATTTATTTTGTTCATTTTAGAAAAATCATAAAAAATAGAAAAATGATCCAAATGAACTCCAATTTTTTTTCATAGTTTTGTTTTGATGTCTAGATTTTTATGATATTAATTTCATGATTTGTTGATGCCTGGTTTTTTAATTGTGAATTTTTCAATCCATGTGGTGCTATTTTGATATGTTGTGTTCAATGCATTGTGAAATCCTTATCTTTGAGCCAATTGATCTGATTTTTTGTGTGCATAATGATCATACATGATGTGAATTGTTTAGCACTGGTTTGGAATTTTTCTCATATGCTATCATTATTTTTGACACATGGAGATAAATGTGACAATTTGTGTCACATTTTTGACATTGGATTGTTGCATTTTTGATCATCTATCATTTGAACCTTTCTGGATTTGATCTTTTGCATAATGATTGTTCATGAAATAAGGAGCTTGCATAAAAAATCTCAAAGTCATTGCATGCATTTCTATTTTGATTTGAATTTTCTAAATTGGAAGTTCAGTTTGTGTACATTTTGTGATCATTGCATAGCATAGACCATTTGAGATATTTGCTTATTGAATTGATGCTGGTCCTTTTGAGGACATTAAATGGAATGTTTGAATGTGCATTATGTGGAAGATTGAGTTCTGTTTTGATAATTTGGTTTGGTTTTGAACTTAGTCTTTGCACTAGTGTTTTGTACATAAACTAACCTTGTTTTGTGTTTCAGGTTTGGACATTTAGCATTGATGGTTGATTTGTTCTCACTTTGTGAGATGCAAATGATTTGAGTTCTAACTTTTGTTTGTTTTGTAGGATTTTAAGTGATGTGCTTGAGCTCATGAGTTCATTTGAGTGCTTGAGCATTGTTCATTGAGTTGTGTAACTGTTGGAAGGTTTCACTGTTTGTCTGTTGGTTTAATAACTGAAGTATTGAATGGTTAGTCTTTGTACAGGTACCTTAGTTGCTTGCTTGCTTTAGCTCTTGCTTGAGCTTTGGATTGTGGTTGATACACCACTCAGGTAGTTAGCTTCTTACTTCATGTAGTCTGGAAGTCCTGTCACCTTTTTGGCAGACATTTTGCTGGCAAGTCCTCCTTCAGAGGCTCTGTTTGTGTTTGTTTAAAATTGTGCCCAAAGACCTCCAAGGAGAGGCATGTGTTATTTGATAAGACCTCCAAGAGAAGAGGCAATTGACGGATAAAATGGATTAGCAGCCAATCCCCCGTTATTCAGTGTGTCGTTCTTTATGCTCGCACTACGTGCTGATGCTTCTGAACATGTGCCTCATATCTTTTGTCCAGAGTCTGTCAAGTGGAATAGGATCCCACTTTCTGGATCCCCACGCTTTCTTTGTCATGAGCTCACCCTGGCCAGGGTTAAGAGCATGAGGTCTCATCCTCATTACCATTTTGATCTTCTCACCCTGACGTTCAATGTCAGTGGTTAAGAGCTATAAATTACCTATTACAGTTTGGCTTGTTTGTCGAGGTTGATATGAACCCTCTTGACTAAAGCCCACCCATTGTTTGGGCCTCTTGTATGGATATAGTGTGTGATGCTTGTTCACTTATGCTGGTGTGTTTATCTGCTTTCCTCTTCTCATCTCCATTTCTGTAGGAGTCGTATGATTGATTTCTGAGGAAGTTGAATGCATGTTAGAGACCTCTACTTAGGGATATTTGATTGCATGACAACTATTAGGCTCGAGTCTTGGTCTCCCTATTAGTTTGTTGTCTCCCTGGTCTCTGGTTAGGAGAGTGTTTTACCCCTGTTAAGGGGAACTACGTCGCCCTGATTCTCATACCAGATGAGATACGTAGGCAGGAGGTTGCGAGCAATCTCTCCGGGCTCCCTTTTTTTTTTTCACCCTTTTGTTTTTTTGTGTGTGTTCACCCTTTCCTTTGTTTCTTTGGTGTGAGTATTTGTTTGTTTAGCGTGGACATGTGTGGTATGTTCATACCTTAGGGGATTTCTTCTGTTATTAATTTGGGGTTCATCTTCGGGGTTCATTTATGATGGTTGTCATTCATATTGGGGTTCATCCTTGGGGTTCATTTGTGACGTTTGTGATGATTATTCACTTGGGGTTCATCTTTGGATATTTGGTTACTTTGTTGGGGTTTATTCTGATAACCTTTTTCTTTGGTGTTCGCTGGTTAGTGTTGGTTATTGTTAGGAGTCGGATATAAGTCCATGTATTGGCATTCTGTTTCCTGTTTGTTTGTTATTGTTAGGAGTCGGATATAAGTCCATGTATTGGCATTCTGTTTCCTGTTGAGTGTTTCTTTTGATGTCTCAGCGTCCCTTTTTGGCGTTTTATTTCGGCGTGTGTTAGCCGAGCTACGAGTGCTCTGATTCTTCTCCGGATAGAGAAGATACGTAGGCATAGGACGCGATGTCTTAGCGAGCATGTCTCCCCTTCCCCCGAACTACGTCGACTCTGATGTTTGTTTCTGACAAACTACGTAGGCCCGGGATGCAACATCCTGCCGAGTCCTTTTCCTCCGTCTTCTTTCTACTCCCCCCTGTTTATTATTCCAGTTTGTGCAATTTCTTTGAGAAGTTTATTAGCAACCCTTTTCCTTTCCTTTGTGCTATCTTTTGAGCGTGGATCCCGTTGAGTACGGCGGACGTGAGGGGTGCTAACACCTTCCCCTTGCGTAACCGACTCCCGTACCTTGTAATCTCTGGTCGTAAGACCGTTCCTTTATCTTTCTTAGGTTAGTCCTGCGCTCCCTTTCCGTCATAGGATGAATAGCGTCGGTGGCGGCTCTGTATTTTTTCTGCCGGTTGTTTTTCGCGTTGCGACAGTATGTAGGCACAAGTCCGAAGGTCTTGTCAAACATAAAAATATAATTAATGAATTCTTTTCTCATCCCCCCATTCTATTTGCTTGCAAACATCATTTGTACAAAATACATATGCACACAAAAAAGGGCTCCCTAGGAGTACCTAGGACACTTTGGGTGCTAACACATTCCCTCTGTGTAACCAACCCCCTTACCTGTAATCTCTGGCATTTTATTATTTTTTATTTGAAAACTTATTATTTTTTGGGTTTTGTTTGTACTTTTCCCTTTTCCCTTGGAAATAATAAAAGCACGGTGACGACTCTTGTTATTTGATGTCTAGCTTATCCATAGCTTGATGATTATGAATTTACCACTACAACGTCCATATCAACCCTAACCTCCTCGCACACGATTTCCTTAACAATTAGAGCAAGAGTTATAGAAATGGGAATTCGAAAAACATTAGACTTAATGCATAAAGCATCTTATCTAAGCTGCAAGAGGGATACTTTTGTATAGACTTCTCTAATGAGAATATGATAGATGGATCCTTCAAGCATGTTAAAGTAATTTACCCATTTTTGGGATCGAACATGACTTAGAAGACCCAAACAATTATTTTTAAATTCTTCGAAATCAACAAATTTTTTCGAAACAATGGTGAGGGGGCAGGCAAATCCATAAACAGTAGACAGTTTTAGAGTTTTGAAAGGGTGAAGGAAGATGACGAGACTCAAACTCTGATAGAAATCATATTGAATTCTCGATGGAACTCAATTCTCTAAATAACTTCCTTGGGGGAACCCGTGCAATACTCTGATGGACCCCGAACCTCTTATGGGACCCACATAATACCCTGTTGGGATTTGTGTAATTCCCCGATGGAATTCAACAACGCTTGGTGAAATCCGTGTAGGACCTCGGGGATACTCTAATCACGCTTGCTGGACCTCAGGTAGGACTCTAGGGATACCCTGGTCACTCTTCATGGAACTCAGGTAGGACTCTACAGATACTCCAATCACTCTTCTTAGAACTCAGGTACGACTCTAGGGATACTCTAGTCACTCTTGATGGAACTCAGGTAAGACTCTAGTGATACTCTGATCAATATTGATGGAACTTATGTAGGACTCTAGTGATACCCCGATCACTCTTGATGGTCTCAGGTAGGACTCTAGTGATACCCTGATCACTCTTGGTGGAACTCGGGTAGGACTATAACCATCCTTGATGGTATTTACGTAGAACTCGGGTCGAACTCAAATGAAACTCATAAAATTGATTTGTTGGAACTCAATATATTTGATGGGACACATCCCAGGTGAGGGATTAAAATCTTCTGACAGGCCTTATCCTGGGTGAGGGATGGGTGTTTTTTCGAGGATATGAATGGTGAAAACCTACTCACTGGTTGGCCTTGATCAACCAAGACGATTATCTACTAGGGAGATTTCCTTAAAACTCACATGGGAGTGAGCTTGTTGGGGAATTTTTTTGAAATAACACTTTGGGGATGCTTACTTATTGGGAAGGCCAATAAGCATTCCTGTTTGGGGGATTGTATTGGTATACCTGGAGATTAAACTTCTAAGAGTGGTCACAAATCCTTTTTTTTATGTTATGTATGCATCTTTGTTTGGATTCATGTTTCAAATTGATGCATGTGGTTATGCATGATGTGTTCTTTGGGCTGACGCCTCTTTTTATGACATGTACAATGAATGCATGAAATTGAGGGAACCTGTGTTTCTGTGCTATTTCGAATTTCCAACCTTTGAGACTCTGATGTGACCGTGGAGCGGGTCGTGATGCTCTTGACGTATGGGAATGTGCCATGTGACTTGAAAGGAATAAACTTTTGTGTTGATTCGGTCGTGGCTGTTGATTAGAGACCTTGTGTCTTGCTTGGGCTGCAACGTTGGAAGCCTATGGTCCCTTCGATGATTTGAAATCAAAGTAAAATTCATTTTCAAGATATGTTTATAATGCCTAATGTTTCAATGCATTATTCAAAGTTAATTAAGACTTTGTAATCAAGTAGAAAAAATTCAAAAACAAAGAATAAGGCTTGAAAAAATAAAACATTATTTATTGAGAATTTGACCCGTAAGTGGGTGATATTGCATGACAAAGAAATTCCTGTAAGAGGATATTACCAAAAAAGGTGAAAATGGAAATGAACATATTATTCATGTTCTTAGTTGTCGCTACGCGAAAATTAACTGACTGAAATGCTTTAGTAAAAAGCACACAGAGTCTCCACCAAATTTTATATATTCTTATATGAGGAGGAAAGGTAAAATAGTCGATAAAACCCTTACAAAAGAATAAAAGAATAAAGGAAAAGGATTGGTCTCGCAACCAAATATGGGTTCGGAAGTCGGTTATGCAAGGAGAAGGTATTAGCACCCCTCACATCCATGGTACTTCATGGGAACCATTTATGTTGTCTATGTGCGTGGGTATTTATCTTAAAGTTTTCTTATTATCAGAAAAAAGGGGAAAGAATGAGATGGAATTTTTTATTACTGTGCTCGCCAAGGATTGGGATCCTTGAAGCTACGTATCATCATCGGGGGATGAAGAATCAGAGTTTCGTAGTTCAGAATAGAAAATGATTGTTTGTTGGTTGATTTTACCTTGAAAAGGGTTTTCGGAGTGACACCCTAAGGCGCAAAAAGTAAGGTTTGATGAGTTGATGTTGATTTTATGGTTTTTGAAAAGATTGTTTTTTATTAGATTACACTAAAGACTATGGGAAGAGGAGAATATTTCAGAGAAACAAGTCAGGCGTCTTGTGTCCAAAATAATCAGAGTAAGGGTAGGAGAACATATGACAGATGCTAGGGACAGATGTCAGACACGATGTAAGGTAGACCACAAATATAATCGTGTCTGACATTTGTCCCTAGAATCTGTCATATGTTCTCAGAATCTGTCGTTTGTCATAAATCACTTAAGGCTCGTGGCGCACAAATATAATCGTATTTTTATTATATTTTAAATTTGATTAAGAAAATGCCACTTGACGTTGGATCAATGGTTTATTGCTTATTGATTTTGAAATGGTGAGTGTACAACATAATATTTACAGATAAATAATTGTGAGAAATAAAGGATCTCATTGTAAGGTAGCCCAAGAGAAAGCATTGTGTGTGAAAAATGACCTATGCTAACAAATGGAGGATGAACTTAAGAGTATGTCTCCCTAGGGTAGTGCCATGAATTCCTTTCTTACAAGAATAGATTACAAGTTACAGATGAAAATCCAACTCAGAGAAATAGGTCAAGAAATAGGGTAAGGTCTAAATGTAATGAGTCCTAATGAATCCTCTAAGTATAATAGTGGGCCACAAATGAATGCATTTTTTTCTTTTGATTTTATCATGTTTTTATTCTTTTTGATTATACAATGAAAATAAGTAAATGACAAATGAAATAAATATGCATGAGAATATACACAATGATAATGGATATGAGCATAATGTGCTTGGAAATAAATGACATTGAAATAAATTGACAAGAAGATAAATCACGACATGGTAAATGAGATCAACAAGTCAATGGTTAGTGATGAAAGTTAGTGGTTAGAAATCAAATTCCACAAAGTAACTACCTATGTATTATCTATCCATAAGTCAAATGAATCAAAATATGGTGCATTAAGGGATAACCTATCATTGATGCAAAGTATCGAAGATGATTCATGATCATCTATCAATAGATTTGGATCAAAGAAAGTTATAACAATCTCAAGTCCATCTATCAATAATTTGAAGAGTGGAAGATTGTATCACCCAAATAATTACAAGTTAAAAGTCAAATAAGGTACAAGTTAAACATCTAAATCCAAGTGTTAATGGTTAATGATCAATGGATACAACGTAACATAAATAGAATTAGAAAGTGAAACTCAAGTAATCGTAGGTCTCATCTACACATCAAGAGGTTCAACCATGATAAACTAAGGGCAATCTATCAACACCTTAAAATATCAAGAATGATCCATTGATCATTCATAAACATATTTGAAGTGTTGAAGATTTAATAAACCCTAGAATCAATTACCAATGATCAAGAGATTGTCATCAACCATCACCAAACACAAGGGCAAAAAGGTCCAATTAAAAGTGATAAAAAATAATTAATGGTAATGATAAAAATATTTGAAGGAATGTATTTAACAAAGTATTTAATCAAAAGAAAATAAATAAGAAAAAGAAATTAAAATGGAAAGGGTGTTAATAAAATGAAGAAAATAAAAAAGAAAGAACATATAAAAGAAAATTAAGTGAGAAAATGGAACAAAGAGGGCGCTTGGATTCGAAACCCCAACCTTGGGGTTACAGGCCTAGCCCTTTACTATTGGTCCAAGTGTGTCTGGATGGTAATAGAACACGCGCATGAATATATATATATATATATATATATATATATATATATATATATATATATATATATATATATATATATATATATATATATATATATATATATATATATATATATATATATATATATATATATATATATATATATATATATATATATATATATATATATATATATATATAAGATACAACAATTGGAAATAATAAAAAGGACCAACCACTACCCTTTGATCTAACTACTTAAAATAAGTATGCATAACGGAAGGCCCTAATCATGGGGAACATCGCACACACACGTTGACCAGCACACATACAAACCAGGAATCTAAGTCAACTTAATCAACCAATAAGAAAACGTCATGCGATTTTTTAAAATCAAAATTTAAAAGGAAAATGCGGGGAGCAACAAACATGTATTCTTCTTCATTCTTGGAACCACGAAAATCATCAACTTGTAACTCAAGGCTTAAGTGGAATCAAGCATGGATTCCACTTCCCTTTTGGTCATCATTGCCTCCTCCATACTCATGAGCCATTAATTGGCACTAAGTATGGGTAATTTTAGACAAATATAAATGAAAACTTAAAGAAAAACTAAAAATTAAATAGTGTTGGTGCAGTGATTGAAGCTCAAAATATGGGGTTAAGCTTCAGTGGATCATGAGGAACGACTTGGTAACTTATTTAAAACAAAATGATGGTGCTAACTATCTTATCGGAAAAAGGTTGGTGGTTCCGACGTATATGGGGAGCTTAGGTGAAGGTGTCTCAGCCGCTTATATGGATTCAGTTAGCTTCAGGAAGGTTCGTGGAAGGTGTTTGAATGCTTTTGTGGTGTTGAAAATGGCTCAAACGTTCCAACGGAATACTTTATTTTTGAGGGAAATGAAGGATGTTTTTTGCAGAATTTCGATGGCTGTCAAGCTTCCTCATTGAAGGGAGAAGTGTACTCTATTTATAGGGAAACTAGGGGAGTGATTAGGGTGAAGCTTTAGAGTTGAAATCTCTGATTTGGGTGGAACCCAAAAATGTGTCAAAAACCAAACTTGTTGGCTAAGGGTGAGTGATGCGTCATCTGCAATTCCTTTTCCACCACTTTGTTTTGAATACATGATACTTTTGGTGAGAAAATTGTGGTCCCTACACCTGCTGAAGCTTATTGACTTGTATCCAAATATGGCAATTTTGTGCTTTTTGATTTTCGATTTGTTGCACATGTATCCCTTTGTTTCCTTCACTTGGGCCTGCATTTGATGCCCTTACTTGTTGCAGCACATACTTGGTTCAAATGGAAAGGGGAGCACATGGATTAGTGACTTGGTGCATGACATAAGTCATTTTGGTTGGTCTGGTGTTGTGATGTACATCATGACAAGGCACAATTTTTGCACTTGGGCCAATTAAAATTGGCTCGTGAATTGTTGATTCCTTAGGATTGGCAGTAATTTTAGAAAACAAATAATGTAATCATCTCTGTTGTTTTAATATGTTGGGTTGAAGAAATTCAACATCTGGACCAACATGTCATGTACGATGTCACGACATCAGGTCTGTGACATCGCACATGTGTAGGAAACTGAATTAATTAATTCAGTATATGTCATGGGATCAACAAGGATATCTGGTGAGTATCCTAACTCCCATGTGGAGGTCTTGAAGACTAAATCAGAATATATATAGGCTCTAAACATGGAGATATATATGGAGAGAGTTTAGGAACTTGAAGACCTTGTTTGTAGCAGAATTTTTCTGCTGAAGTTGCAACAGCAAAGAACAAGTCTGCTGCAATTTTCTGAAGGCCCAAATCCAGTTGGGTGATTAGGTTATAAATAGCTGATTGTAATCTAGTTTTTGCAAGCCTCTTAGAATGAATTTTTAGGGGTATGTGTAAGGTAAACCTCCCAATCTGTGGGAAGGTTACCATGTGTTTCTCAGTGGTAAAACCTGAGAGTGTTTGTAACTCGAAGCCTGTAGGCAAGAGTGATTTTGTTCTTGAATGAAGCTGTGAAGCAAGTTCAAGGTGTGGTAACATTACATTGTATTTGTAGTGATAGGAATGGAAACTGGAGGTTTCTATCTAGGAGTTCCTAGGTATAGATTGCATTGGGTAGGGATTAAGTGATGAGTTGTAAACGGGGGAGTTTAACTATGAATTGATACTACTAATAGTGGATCTTCTTCCTGGCTTGGTAGCCCCCAGATGTAGGTCATGTTGGACTGAACTGGGTTAACAATTTCCTGTGTTTGTTTTCCTTCTGTATGATATAATCATGTCTGCCATAACTAAGCATGTATTCCAGTCTGTTCATCAAGATAATAGCAGACCTGATACATAGCCTTCTGTTGGAATGTCAATCAGAATGTTTTGACATTCATCAACAACAGCACATACTGTTTAATAAGCTGATGATTTCAGTTCAGTATGTAGTGAAGTCTAGAGTTCAAAAGCATAACAGACCTGGCCAAAAGATCATTGTGAAACTGTCAAACTGGATGTCTTGACAGTTCTTCCAGTAAGCTGATACTGAAGTAGAGACTGGTTGGTCTTTTACAGTACAGCAAATTTAGCACAGTCTGTTTTCAGGAACCAAGCAGACTTAGCATATGGTTCTGGACTTGGATGTCAAACGGAATGTTGTGACATTCACTCCTGACTGCATATGCTAAATTGTTGGATGGTTAGTTTTTCTGTTTCAGGATTTTTCTCAGGCTATTCTTCAGGAATCCACCAGCTGATCTAAAATCTAGGAAACTAACAACTAAGCTACAATTAATGAACCTGGCAAATAATCTATTTGTTAGCTCCTTAATAAGTGGAGATTAGTTTAACTTGTTACAACCTTTAATTTAGGAAATACAAGTACATGACCAACAAACTGGAACAATGTAACAGATAATGTCCAAAATAGGATTGAGACATCTTACTGATATCTGTGTAGGAAAACAACAGAAGTGAATGATAAGGTGCACATAACCAGGTGTCCCTCCATTCTAGGATGACATAGAAGGAGAGGTCGTGACACTGTGAAAAGGTGCACATTAGTACAGAGTGTAATAATTGTCTTGCTGTACAATGTTAGATCAGATGTCATGACATGGAGTAGAACATCTGAATTCTGACTACACCAGAATTTCAATTGGTATCAGAGCAGGCATCCTGTTCTGTCTCTGGATGAGATCCATGGGTGATACTTTCTGGTAGCTGGCAAGGAGTTATGTTAGTACTGATGCTGGAACCTGTGTAAGGTTCTGTAATTCTTTGAATGGTCCCTTGAAGTAGGTGGATGGACTGTTCATGACAGGAATGGTGTGTACCTGTCTCTGGAGGTTGGCAATTGGCCTGTGTGTGGGACAGCTGTGCCAGTACTAAATCACATTCAAACCTGGTATGGTCTTGGAGGCCAATCTGGTGAAGTGTGTGTTCATAGGTTGAGTTGTATTATGATTTCCGCTGCATAATACATGGCAAAACTCAAACTCTGATGTAGTTTCCCCTCATGTGGATGAAAGGCTGTTGTGTTCAAGATCTCATCATAATCTACTGAAGATGTCAAAGATACTTGAGTCTCCTCAAGTCCACTCATCATGACGTTCTCACTTCAGGATGGTAAGAGTCACTTAATCACTGATTCTCTTACTCTCTTGAGTAGTGTATATGAAGACCTTGAAGACCTTCAAGGAAGGGTTGTTCCAAGGAGGTGGAACCAATGTTCTATGTGATGTTAGAACATGTTGTTCAACAAGTATGCAGCTACTGGTTGAAGAGCAGATGTTTTTAGGGTTCAAACAAAGGGATAATTCTGTTTGGAACCTACTCCTGACCTGGAAGAGGAGACATCTGTGTGTGCTAAGTTGACAAGAGCAGGGTCAACTGGGTGTGTGCTCAAGAAGGTCATCCCTAGAAGTTGAGCTGGTTGAGATGTGACATTGTGCAATCTCCTGCTGTTAGGCATCTTCCTGCAGTTTGATCAGGATTGGATAGTTGTTCCCTGAAGTACTATGGTGTGTTGGAAGACAAGTCTCCTGGATGTTAGCAGTCAATAATGGGGTAACCTGATTGTGATATCATTTAAGGGGGTTGGAACCATGAATCTTGTTATTCAAACACCACGTTCAGAAGTGGCAGTTCTTACTAGGAGTGAGAATATGAAGATTCAGATGTTGGTTGAGGTAATATGCTCTGGCAATGCATATCTACTATTGACTGGTGTTGTGTGTCTCACTAGTACTTATGGTCAGCTGAAGTCTGATTGGTGTGATTGGAGGAGTTAGTTGCCACTGGTAAGGGATGGTGGATGTCATGTTGAGACATTTGTGTACAATGCATGGATATTGGTGTGGAGTTTCCATGAGTGTTAATTTGAGGGGGAGTTTTGGTTAACCTCCTCACGTTCGGTCAGCCTAGGGTCTGGTTGGCTGTTGACCTGTGTCACATGGGTTCTGGTTGTTGTGTGACACATTTGCAAGGAAGGATTCATCTCTCTCACTCCTAAGGGTGAATCTAATCTGGAAAGAGTCTCAAGACTATTAAGGTGCTTGCAAGAAGAAGATGTTGACACAAGAAGAGTACCTTCAAAGTATTCTTATGGTGGAAGTATCTGAAAGGAAAATTGGGAAAGGATTTAAGATCAATGTCTACTTGTGTCAAGTACAAGAGTGTAATTGATTATCCTTGGAGCTCAAGATAACGGATGTTCTTAAAGATGTTGGAACATCACTTCTTCAAGACCCTGTGCAGAATCACAGGAAGGATAGTACTTTGGCTTATGATCTATCTCTTTGGTGGCAGCAAAAGCATATGATCTCTGAAAAGGTTTCCTGGCAAGAAACATGTTCAGCCTTGGTATGTACAAGAAGAAGAAGACATCATAGTCTTGATGGTGGTTACTTGGATCAGTTTATTTCTGATCTAGGTAAGGAAGTGCATTAGCTTATGCACACTGTGGAGTCAAGAACAAGTGGCAGCAGTCTTGACATCATGGAAACAGCCTTGCCTTAGGATGTGGAATCCTTGGTAGAGCTGAAGGGTTAGTTTCTAACTGGTCCTTCTGAAGACTCATACATCAAAATGTCTGATGTCTTTGGAGAAGAAGCAGGGATTCATCAAGGTGTGAGCTTGGATGACTTAACTGCAAACCAGCAGGATGGAGGTTGTTTACTCAAACTTGGTTCCACAATCAAGTCTATGAGAACATTGAACTCTTGTTCTGTGAAGGGAGGAAGTTCTTTCAAGTGGCAGAAGAAGGAGCTGAATTCAACAGCTAGATGTCAAAACACAATGTTGTGACATTTTGTTCAACATCAGACTCTTAGTTGGTGAAGTGGCACATCAACTTGAGATAGAAAGGTCTACAGGGCTGTAGATTGGATACTTCAAAAACTTGAAGTTCTAGTCTCGCTTGGAAGATCAGAATATCTTTGGGAGAAGTCTGATAAACTTGGGGAGGTCAAAAAGCAGCATTTGACCTTTTCATATGAGGATTCATGAAGGAGGTAATGAACCAGTGGCAATTGGTTTACCTCAGAAGTGAGTTCGATGAATCAAGATAATCAATATATGGCAGCTGATTATTCTTGAGGAAAGTCTGAGACAAATTACTCTTGAGTAGAAAAGTAGTAAGTTGAAGACTAAAGGAGGTGCTTTCTATTCATCCCTTGGAGCTTGTGGTAGGAGTTCTAAGCTATCTATGGAAGATGATCTCTTGTAATGGGATGAAAATGTATGTGTCCCAATGAATGTCTGGGTTCTTCTTGATCAACCCGAAGACTCAGTGGTATCTGAAGACTATCAGATGGTGTGCCTTGTCCTGGTGTGAAGGATGTCCCAGCTGATGTTAGAACATCCAGTGAAGTGGTCTTCTGTTCTGGTTAGAAGAGAGATTGACACAGAGTGTGAATGTGTTCAGCTAAGAGGGTTGGACAGAGGGTGCGCTCTTGAAGACATGAAGATGCGTCTTATGTTTTCCTTTCATCAAGTGGTCTGGAATCTCTTTGAATCAGGAAGTATGTGAAGGTCCAACCTTGGGGTGTTGGATATGATCATGTGTGACCTCCAAGAGAGTAGGTTGTCCATGACAGGGGGAGTGTGTCTGTGTGCTGCAAGTAATCACCAAGCTTGTGGTCTATGTGCTCTCAGATAACGGGGTATGGCAACCTGTTAGTTTTCAGGATGCTGTGATGTGTGGCAAGGCTGAGTGAGCAGAAGAATGTCTGACCGGATGTCATGACATTGCCCTGGACAATGCTGTTAATTCCTTCTGAATCTTAAATTCATTAGGAATTATGAGGGTGATGTGGCTAAGTCTGATAAACCAGAATAAGCCTGATGGCTACAGCTGTGTGGTACAGGGGGAGTAACCATCAACTGAAGTGTGAAAAGTTGGCTGTAGCAATGCTAGGTGTCAAGTCTCTACTGGAGGTATGACAGAGGTCTTGGGAAATGTTGAATACTGGCTGAATGCAGGAATGTTAAGACATCGCGTGCAACGTGTCTGACTGCATATATGGAATGGTCTCCATACACTGGAACGGCTGTTTTGGAAAAGAAACAGTCAAGAGCTATAAAAGGTATTCAAAGATAGTCTGAGATTTTGTTGGTGATTCTCTGACTGTTTCTCAGCAAAAATAAATGCATCTTGACCAAGCATTTATTTCTACCGGAAATTCCTAGGCACGGGCTGGACTATTTAAAGGATGCACTAGCCCTCTTCCTCTCACAAGAAAAACACTCCATTCTCAGAATCATGGGGTATGTTAAGGTTTGGGCAAGCTGCGCCTGGATCTGGTTTTGTGAAGGGTGCCTTTACAAATGTTTAGCTAAAAAGGGGGAGAGAAATATAGTCCTAGGGTTGAGAATGTACCAGAAGAAAGCCAACTGTGGATGTGGCAGCAAACAGAAGTTGGCATCAGGCACAAAATCCACCAACTGGGCTAACCACTTGTGTCTTGTGATCTGAGTTAAGAAGACAGTTGTGCCTTGTGATCTGAGTTACATTGTTTATGTACTCAGCATTACATATTCTTCTGGAAGCTCTCCGGTTGAGGGGAAGGGTTCTGGTACAACTGAGTCGTGTCCCTCTTCTTCCCCATGTACACCAACTTTGGTGTTTGTGGTGGTGGAGCCAATGACGGAGATGAAGAGCATTCCCAAATTGGGATGTTTTGTCCAGTGTACTGTTTATTTGTTTTAGCTAAAATTTGCCAAAGGGGGAGATTGTTGATTCCTTAGGATTGGCAGTAATTTTAGAAAACAAATAATGTAATCATCTCTGTTGTTTTAATATGTTGGTTGAAGAAATTCAACATCTGGACCAACATGTCATGTACGATGTCACGACATCAGGTCTGTGACATCGCACATGTGTAGGAAACTGAATTAATTAATTCAGTATATGTCATGGGATCAGCAAGGATATCTGGTGAGTATCCTAACTCCCATGTGGAGGTCTTGAAGACTAAATCAGAATATATATAGGCTCTAAACATGGAGATATATATGGAGAGAGTTTAGGAACTTGAAGACCTTGTTTGTAGCAGAATTTTTCTGCTGAAGTTGCAACAGCAAAGAACAAGTCTGCTGCAATTTTCTGAAGGCCCAAATCCAGTTGGGTGATTAGGTTATAAATAGCTGATTGTAATCTAGTTTTTGCAAGCCTCTTAGAATGAATTTTTAGGGGTGTGTGTAAGGTAAACCTCCCAATCTGTGGGAAGGTTACCATGTGTTTCTCAGTGGTAAAACCTGAGAGTGTTTGTAACTCGAAGCCTGTAGGCAAGAGTGATTTTGTTCTTGAATGAAGCTGTGAAGCAAGTTCAAGGTGTGGTAACATTACATTGTATTTGTAGTGATAGGAATGGAAACTGGAGGTTTCTATCTAGGAGTTCCTAGGTATAGATTGCATTGGGTAGGGATTAAGTGATGAGTTGTAAACGGGGGAGTTTAACTCTGAATTGATACTACTAATAGTGGATCTTCTTCCTGGCTTGGTAGCCCCCAGATGTAGGTCATGTTGGACTGAACTGGGTTAACAATTTCCTGTGTTTGTTTTCCTTCTGTATGATATAATCATGTCTGCCATAACTAAGCATGTATTCCAGTCTGTTCATCAAGATAATAGCAGACCTGATACATAGCCTTCTGTTGGAATGTCAATCAGAATGTTTTGACATTCATCAACAACAGCACATACTGTTTAATAAGCTGATGATTTCAGTTCAGTATGTAGTGAAGTCTGGAGTTCAAAAGCATAACAGACCTGGCCAAAAGATCATTGTGAAACTGTCAAACTGGATGTCTTGACAGTTCTTCCAGTAAGCTGATACTGAAGTAGAGACTGGTTGGTCTTTTACAGTACATCAAATTTAGCACAGTCTGTTTTCAGGAACCAAGCAGACTTAGCATATGGTTCTGGACTTGGATGTCAAACGGAATGTTGTGACATTCACTCCTGACTGCATATGCTAAATTGTTGGATGGTTAGTTTTTCTGTTTCAGGATTTTTCTCAGGCTATTCTTCAGGAATCCACCAGCTGATCTAAAATCTAGGAAACTAACAACTAAGCTACAACTAATGAACCTGGCAAATAATCTATTTGTTAGCTCCTTAATAAGTGGAGATTAGTTTAACTTGTTACAACCTTTAATTTAGGAAATACAAGTACATGACCAACAAACTGGAACAATGTAACAGATAATGTCCAAAACAGGATTGAGACATCTTACTGATATCTGTGTAGGAAAACAACAGAAGTGAATGATAAGGTGCACATAACCAGGTGTCCCTCCATTCTAGGATGACATAGAAGGAGAGGTCGTGACACTGTGAAAAGGTGCACATTAGTACAGAGTGTAATAACTGTCTTGCTGTACAATGTTAGATCAGATGTCATGACGTGGAGTAGAACATCTGAATTCTGACTACACCAGAATTTCATGAATTTTGAACCAAAATTAGGCCAAACAATCTTTGCCATGCCCTTAACACAATGCAAAAATAATTAGGTCGAAAGATGTTGCGAGGTGAAAATGGAATTGGTGCAAATAGGTGTTCATGACATGCTTTTAGGCCTGTCTAGGCAACTTGACATGACTTGGCCAATCCCAACTTTGATGTCCTTAGGTGGTGAATTAGGTTCTAGGTCTTGAAACAAAGTTGGAGAGGGGTTCATTTATGACAATTGGATCGAAGTAGATGCTCAAAAGGTTAAAAGATGAAAAAGTTATGGGGTTTGGACCAAATGGTAGGCCAAACTTGCCAAAACATAGCCAAACCAACATGCCCTAAGTTGCATTTTTTATGTTTCTTGAATTCCAAGTCACACTGATGATTGTTTGAAGACAAAATGAGAAAGTCTTGATAAAAAAAACCTATCTGCTTTGTAAGATGATCATGGGACATGCTTATGGATGAAACCATGTGATTTTAAGTTGATGATTTAAAAATCAAACCAAAACTTTCACTTGTATTGCCTTGTATGAATAAAGTGGATGGATGTCTGATGAACGAAGGTTAAAATTGTAGATATTAGGGTTTGGAAAGATGTGTTGACTTTGGTCAAGGTTGACCAAAAAGTCAATTGTTAATCAAAGTCAAACTTTGGTCAAAGTTGATCTCTTATGTTCCTTAGATGGACGGTGAATGGAATGAACTCGAATTAGATGTAAATGAACTGATGTTTGATGAGGTGACCAAGTGCAATCTCCATGAATTAGGGTTTCAAGCACAGAGGCAAAGCATAGAAGCAAAGGGGCACAACTAGGGTTTCTTGGACCAAAAGGTTTCTCAAGGGTCAAAGTCAAACAAACTAGGGTCTGGGTGTGCATGAGGTTCATGATGTAGTTTCACAAAGTTAGAGCATAACCAAGGGTTGGATATTATGGTTTCCTCAAATGCTAACTTGTAGAAGCCACAAAGGATCAAGGGACTAGGGTTGAGGCCTATAGATGACCAGGCGAACAAGAAAAGCCTCCAATCAAGGCTCACCATCCAATTAGGGTTTTAGAGGTGAATGTTATGACTTGTGTGGTCTCAACAAGGTCAAAGAGTGCTTTAAGATGATAATTAAGGTTTAGGGTGGATTTCTCACATGATCAAGAGATCTTGGTGGTTCTCAGATATGAACACCGTGCCTTGAGTCTATGTAGTATGCTCTCTTATTATAAATGTAAATGCAAATGAGATGATGGATGTATGCCTATGTATTAGGGTCATGAAGGTTGTATAAGAGGTATCGTAAATTTGGGGTATGATGCTACATAACCCAACACATGCTAATATCCCAGGGGCTTCGAGATTACAATACTTCACTTCAGAAGATGATGATTGTGTCGATTGCTTCCGTCTGAGTTCATGTTGTAGTATAGGCTCAGGTTCTGCAGTCATATGCCTTTTGGATATCCCTAATTTTTTCCTGGACCGCTCTTTTCGAGTCTTAGTCCACCGATATGATATACCATTTTTTTGCCTAAGTTGCTCTTTTGGGTTTTTGACTTATTGGGTTTTATTTTTGGTAAGTCCCTAATTTTTTCCTGGGTTGCTCTTTCGAGTTTTCTATCCATCAGGATGCCATAATTTTTTCCTAAGTGACCCTTTTGGATTTTCGACTTAGTAGGCTCTTTATCCTCTATTTCTAGGCATAGTATTTTTTGAATGCGTCGGAGTTCAACAATAATGGTAACTCATATCAATCCATGGTTATGATGATTAAGGATCCTCCAAAGAAGTACTTCTTCACGAAATATGGTCCTTCATAGTTTGGGGTCCATATTCCGCGGGAATCCCTATGGATGGGTAGTATCTTTTTAACACTAAGTCGCCTTCTTCGAATTGACTAGGATGGAATTTCTTGTCAAACGCTTTCTTGAACCTTTGCTGATATAATTCTCCATAACATAATGCATCCATACGATTCTCTTTTATGAAGTTCAGTTGGTCGAATCTTGTTTGTACCCATTCCTCCTCTTACACTTTGGTATCCATCAAGATTCTCAATGAGGGTATCTCAACTTCAATATGAAGTACTACCTCTGTGTCGTATACCAGAGAGAAAGGGGTTTCTCCTATCAAAGTACGAATTGAAATTCTATAGCCATTTAGTGCAAAAGGGAGTATCTTGTGCCAGTCTTTATAGGTCTTCACCATCTTCTAGACAATCTTCTTAATATTCTTGTTGGTTGCTTCTATTGTGTCGTTCATCTTTGTTCAGTAAGTGACGAGTTATGGTGTTCAATTTTAAAACTCTCTCATTAATCCTTTATCATCTTATTATTCAAATTCAGCCCGTTATTAATGATAATCTTGTTGGGAATGTCGTAGCAAAAAATCATTTCTTTCTTGATAAACCGAGTGACCACTTATTTTGTCACGTTGGCGTAGGAAGCAACTTCTAGTTACTTGGTGAAGTAGTTGATGGCAACCAGTATGAACTGGTGTCCGTTTGCATCTTTTGGTTCAATCATCCCAATCACGTCTATGTCCCACATAGAGAAAGGCCATTGAGCATACAAGACAATTAGAGGAGTAGGTGGTACATGAAATTTGTCTGCATCAATTTGGCATTTATGGCACTTCTTGATGTATTTGATACAATTGTTGTCAACTAGTAGTAACCTACCCTGAGAATTTTCTTGGCCATTATGTGTCTATTGGCATGGGTTCCAAAGGATCCCTTACGGATCTCCTTGACGAGCATGTCTCTTTCGTGTCTATCCATGCATCTGAGTAGGACCATGTCATGATTTCTCTTTTAGAGTATATAATTGTTGAGGAAGAAATTGAAGGTCAATCCTCTAAGGGTTAACTTATCCCCACTTGAAGAACCTGCATGGTACTCTTGTTTCTGAAGGTAACACTTGATGTCATGGATCCAAAGCTTATTATCAGATCCTTCTTCAATTGTTGCGTATCATGCTGGTTCATTTCTTCGACCTATTTTTGTGATTGGGGATTCTTCGTGGGAGTTCACCTCGTACAATGATGATAATGTAGCTAAAGCGTCTTCCATCTTATTTTATTCTATGGGAATATGGTGAAAGGTAATTTCCTGGAAATTCCCCATCAATTCCACAACTCGGCCGCGGTATGGGATCAACTTATGGTCATGGGCTTCCTATTCTCTTTTGACTTAATAAATGACTAGTGATGAGTCATCGTACACCTCTAGGATCTTGATCCTTAAATATATAGTAACTTCAATACCCATGATACATGCTTTGTATTGTACCATATTGTCTATGCATTTGAAGCATAGTTTTGCTGTGAAAGGAGTATATCCATTCTTTGGAGAAATCAAGACAACTTCAATTCCATGCCCCATGGTATTTGATGCACCACCGAACACAAGCTTCCATCGAGCTTTGGATTCGATTTCTTTGTCGTCACTTGTGACCTTCTTGTTATGTAGAACCATAATATCCTCATCAGGAAAGTCAAACTATATCGGTTGATAATATTTCACCAGTTGGTGGGCGAGATATTTCGGAAATACACTTCCCTTTATCGCCTTTTGATAAACATATTTGATGTTGTATTCAGATAACAACATTTTCCAATGGGTGATCCTTCAAGTGAGAGTCAGTTTCTCGAAGATGTATTTGATGGAATCCATCTTTAATATCAACCATGTGGTATGAACCAACATATATTATCTTAGGCGTCAGGCGGCTCATGCTAGTGCACATCATATTTTCTCAAGTAGGGAGTATCTGAATTCAAAATTGTTGAATTTCTTACTCAAGTAGTAGATACCATGCTCCTTTCCGCCAGTTCCATCTTGTTGCCCTATCACACAACCTATCGAACCATCAAGCATTGTTAGGTACATAATGAGAGGTTTTCATGGAATTAGAGGTATTAATACAAGTGGCTCTTGCAAGTATTCATTGATTCTATCGAAGGCCTTTTGAAAACCTTCATTCCATTCAATAACTTGATCTTTCCTTATTAATTTGAAGATTCACAATTGGTTGTGAGGTGCTAGATGAACCTAGTAATGTAGTTCAATCTCCCTAGGAACCCACAAACTTCTTTTTTCGTCCTCGGAGCTGGAAAATCTTGGATGGCTATTACTTATTCGGGATCAACTTCAATCCCTCTCTAGCTTACTATGAACCTCAACAGTGTTCCTGATCTGACTCCAAAAGAGCACTTTACGTGATTCAAACATAGCTTGAACTTTCTCAGACGATCAAATAACATTTGTAAGTTAACTACGTGGTCTTCTTTAATTTGTGACTTGGCAATCATATCGTCAACATAAACCTCTATCTCTTTGTGAATCATATCATCGACATAAACCTCTATCTCTTTGTGAATCATATCTTGAAAGAGAAATATCGTTCCCCTTTGGCATGTTGCCCTGACATTTTTATATCTGAAAGATATTACCTTGTAATAGAAGGTTCCCCAAAAGGTGATAATCGTAGTTTTCTCCATGTCTGCGGGAGCCATCTTTATCTGATTATAATCGGAGAATCCGTCCATAAATGTGAAGACCGAAAATTGAGCAGTGTTATCCACCAACACATCAATGTGAGGTAGAGGGAAATCATTCGTTTTTATCCATACACATTCTGACTTTACCGTCTTTATTCAGAACTAGCACGATGTTATCTACCCACTGTCGATATTTTGGAATGACTAAGAATCCTGCATCAATTTCTCTCTGACTTCCTCTCTGATTTAGAGGGACATATCGGGTCCGCTCTTCTCAGTTTCTGCTTTATTGGCGATCACTCTAGTTTGAGTTTTAGTTTGTGTACAACTATCTTTATGTTCAATCCAGGCTTATCTTCGCATGACCAAGAAAACACATTTACGTACTGACATAATAGTTCGACCAATATTTTCTTTATTTCCTCATTTAAGGAAGCGCAAACCTTAACCTCTTTCTTGTCTTCTTCATTTCCCAGATTGATCACATCCACTGGTTCCTGACAAGGTTAAATTATTTTATCCTCCTATTTCAACAGTCTTGCTAACTCTTCAGGAAGCTCACAATCATCCTCATTACCTTCCTCTTCTTGGTTAATCGGGAATTCAAAGTTGTATGGGATTGTAGTAGTTTTGTTTTCAATAGGTTCATTTACTAATCTGAATTATGAGTGTTTTTATTATTTTTAGAATGAAGTGCTATGAATGAGGGTGTATGAAAGAATATTTCCATTTTTGAAAAATCTTGAAATCAAAGAAAAGGGAGCTCAAACTAAATGAAATTTATTGATAAGTAAGTCATTGAAATAAAAGGAGGCGCTACAAAGCTTATCCATTTGACTTGGGAAAAGAAAATTATTTATTATTATTTTTCAGAAAATAGTACATTACTTTGAACTAGAAATTATCTCAGGAATCTCGACGGGTTTCCAGTTTTTGAGAGTAGCATCTGGTAAGCAGTGACATTCCAAGTGGAGCATCTCTTCATATTCTTCTCCAATCACAACCACACGACCTTCACATTTGTATCAAGAACTATGGAAAGCCTCCTAGATAGTGGAAACCTCCTTTTGATTGGCCTTCTGAGCCTTTTTATTTACCGGTTTGTAACCCATTCCGAACGAATCCTTTTTCTCAGTTAGTTCTAACACTTTTCTCCAGCTCGTTGTATCTCCTCTCTTAATCAGATCTGACACATTTCCCCCCATGAAGAGATTGACTTCTCATTCTTTAGAGCATCTTGTTTTTAACTGACTGTTATAATTTCCAAGGTCTGAAAAGGTATTTATAGATTTTCACCATCTGCCTCAATATATATGAACGACGAGAGGTGGATGATTAACATGTCCTCCTCGCCCTCAACAATTATCAATTTATCACTCACTATGAATTTGTGCATTTGGTGAAGTGTGGAAGTGACAGACTCTATGACATGGATCCAAGGTCATCCCAGAAGATAACTATAAGATGAGTTAATGTCCATTACCTAGAAGGTGGTAATAAGCATATGCGGCCCAACCATTATTGGTAGATCGACTTCCCCAATTACCATTGTTTTTGAACCGTCAAGAGCTTTGACGACTAACGTGCTAGTCTTCATGAAAATTCTCACAACGTTTAGTTTCATGAGAGTATTTTTGGGTATGACATTCAGAGATGATTCAATGTCCACTAATATTCTCAAGAGGGTATTACCCTATCACTTGACCGATATATGTAGGGCCTTATTATGTGCCTACCCTTCTGAAGGTAACTCATCACTACTGAACCCGGAACAACTGATGGCAGTAATGTTAGCTACTACTTTATCAAATTGATCCATCATAATGTCCTTGGTGACATATGGCTCGTTCAAGATTTTAAATAGAGATACCTTGTGAGCCTCAGAACTTAATAATACAGGCAATATATAGATCTTAGAAGGTGTCTAGTTTAACTGATCCAACACCTTATAGTCACTATTTTTGATGATTCTTAAGAATTCCTCAGCCTTTTCCCGAGATACAGTCTTCCTGGAGGGCCCCTCCTCTGAACCTATTGCTTATTTTACCTTTAAACTCTTGGGGATACTCTATTTTGGTGGTTTTGGGGGGTGAGGACTCTTCCACTATGAGTCATGCCTCTGATGCCATCTATATTAGTAACCTCTAGTTCTAGAGCTAGTGGATTCTCTCCCACACACATCATGGTATTATAGTTTTATGGTACTGATTTAGTGCTTTCAAACGGGAATGGTGCAGGAACATGGAAGATAATAGGGTCTACCAACTTCACTAGTATTTGAATGGGTCTATGAACTAGAATCTGAAAGGATATCATAATAGGTATCTGAACTGGTGTCTGAACCTCTCTTCTATGATAAGGAATCCCATTGGGTATGTGTCCCTGAGATCATCTGCTGAAGACACTTCTTCATTTTCTCACATTTTTCCGAATTAAATAGACAAATTTTATAGTTAAGGTGAAACTTTTCAAACAACTCATAACTAATCAATTTTTCGTGTATCCCAGTCATAGGAGTTTTCGCTTGATCTACCCTCTTGATTAGCAAGTTGTCTCCTGATCCTTCCATGGAATTCACAGTTGGGCCAGCATGCCCTGACAGTGGATTATTCTTCATGTTCAGATTTTCTTCAGTGAAAGAAATAATCTTTCGATCGAGCAAATCATGTACCTTGTATTTGAGAGCCAAATATTTCTCGGTAGTATGCCTCGGCGAGCCAACATTGTAGTCGCATCTAGCATTGGTATCAAAGTTTATATGAGGTAGCGTTGGTACATGCGGGAGGGGTTTAGGCTCCACAAACCCTCTTTGAATTAAATAAGGCAAGATCTGAGTATATGTCATGCGTATGTGGTCAAAATCCTCCCTGTTCCCATGCCTCTATTGATTCCTTTGTGGATACCCATTCTTCTTTAGATGATTTTGTGGAGGCAGCCTTCTGGGTTGCAGGGATTGAGGCATAGGGTATGCCTGATGCGAATATTGACTTGGAGCTACTAACACAACATAAGGGTATGGTTAGTAAAGTATCTGGGAAGACTTGGAAATTGTAACAACATTGGTTTCATTCTTCTTCGGGTTATTATTGTTTGAGAACTTCTTAGCATTATGTTGAATGGTGAATGGTTTTCCGATCTTACCACTCTTCATACCATTTTCGATTCTTTCTCCAATTATAACCAGGTCAGCAAACCCTATTGACACTGTCTTTATCATCTTCTTGTAACATGGGCCTTGTAGGGTTCCCATGAACATATCGACCAGTTCACTTTCAAAAGGAGGAGGTTGCATACGATAAGTCAATTCTCTCCATCTCTGAGCATATTACTTGAAGGATTCACTACTTTTCTGAGATAGATTTTGTAGTTGCATGCTGTTAGGAGCCATGTCTATATTGTAATTATATAGCTTTAGGAAAGTATTATCAAGATCTTTCCAGGTTTTCACATGAGTTCTTTCCAACTGCATAAACTGGTGAAAGGATGCCCCACTTAAACTGTCTTGAAAACAATGCATAATCAGCTTCTCATTTGTCGCATAGGAAGCCATCTTTCTGACAGACATCTACAAATAGCTCCTAGGACAACTGACACCTTTATACCTCTCGAATTCTGGTGCCTTGAATTTTGTGTAAATGACTACATCAGGAACTAAGCATATTTCCAAAGCATTAACTCCAAAGACATTGAAGCCTTCTATAGCTCTTAGCCTTTCTTCTAGTATTTTATACTTGTTGTCGAGCCTTGGTTCTCCAATGGCAGTGAGTGGGTCGGCATTTGTCTTAGTATCTTGAGCCATATACCTTGGATTCTCATCTTCGTACTGCTGGCTTAAGTCTATGTAATTCTTATGTGGAATTGATATCGGTGTACGACGAGGTTCCCCATTCTGGACCGGAGGAGGAACAAGCCCTTCAGGAGGCGGGACATTTGTCTTCAGTTGAGTGGTGTTAGTTTTAGTGTGTTGGATATTGTAGATGAAACCTTGTAAGGGGTTATTATCCATAAGTGGAGAGACAGAAGTGGAAGTGTTCCTTCTATTATTATCCTCATTGTCTCTTACCATTATGCGCATGTGAGAAAGTCCATCTTATCTTTCATATCTTCGACGTTCCCTTTTACAAAGTCTATGTCCTCTCTGGGAAAGGCCTAGTTCTGCTCGAGTTGTTCCGTGATTTTCTTGTAGTGAGCTTGAGTTTGATATGGTGGTTGGAGAGTCAGGTTGTCTCATTCAACGATTCTGTGAAAGATGGGAGAAAATTATTTTCTTTTCTTTTGTGCATGTTGATGTATGTATGAATGTATGAATATTTCTACAAAAATATTTTCACGTTTATTTAAAGGAATCTCAATCGTTTATTTATTGCAAACAAATTAAAGTTAATACTGGAAATCCAAATACTTGTTTATTCCATAACCGAAAAACAACATAAATAAACCTTGTTCGTAATTCAAAGAAGGGAAACACATAAATTAAGTAAAATTGTAAGGAACTGTCTAACAACGTCTTTTCATCCTAGCCCTAAATTCATCCACCAGTATCTACATAGTCCGATAAAGTCACAAATCTCTTTTAGAAGTTTGAGTATGTCCGTTTGTAGTAGTAAAACTTTTGAGATTAAGTTATTGATTAGCTTAACTCACAAAGCAAGAGTCGTCATCGTGCTTTTATTGTTTCCAAAGGAAAAAGGAAAAATTACGAACAAAACTCGAAGAAGTTTTAAAACAAAAATAATAAAAGAGATAAGGGTCTAGGGGTTAGTGATGCAAAGGGAAAGTATTAGCACCCTAAACATCCATGGTACTCCATGGGAACCTCTTTAAAAATGTGTACATTTTAGCTTGAAAATGGGTGTTGTTTGCAAAAGATTTGAGAGATGGGAAAAGAAATATTTTTTATGATTTTTGTATTTGCCAAGACTTTTTGGAGTCTCATGCCTAAATACCAACAAAGTGCAATGGAGGATCAAAACCTCATAGTTCATGGTAAAAATAACAAAGATGTTTATTTTGGTTCATTCATAATGGAAAGACATTTTGTCATTTTAAGGAGAACACTTAACTAGTCACCCACAAGTACGAGAACTTTGCCTCATCATGAGAATGACTCCAACTTGGATAAGGATCAACAAGTATGTCACTAACTCTCTTAGATGGAAAAGAATTATCATCATTACTATTGAGATAGAATAATTATATCTTAACTATAGAATGACTTATGTCTAATACCTTGAGAAACGTTTTAAAAGGAAAAGTGCACAAGGGGCACAAAATGACTGGGTTATGCATTTTTTAAATCTTTTGAAATTGGTCTCAATATGCTTAAGATGAATTAGCATTTATTAGGAAAAGATTTTGAAAATCTCTTGCAAAAGTCAAGGTTTATTGAGAAAGTGGTTCAAGTTTAAAAAAACAAGAAGGTTTTAAAAAAGGGAGAAGATTTTGAAAATTAAAGAAGGGGGGGAGAAGAAGAGACTATCCTAAAGCATAAAGAAGAGACTAACCAAGAGATATAAATCCTTATGACAAAGTCAATCAAGAATTCCCTCCTTTGGATTAAGCCTCAAACAAGCCAAAATCCATGTATCGCAATGAAACCAAAGCAACTCAACCAAGTCTTCAAAAGGAAATCCCAAGTCAAAGGTACCAGATGAATTCTAAGGTCTAAAATCACAAGTACTAAAGAAAAGGTCAAGATCCTAATTTAAGTCTATAACTCCACAATGATGCCAAGGATAGTAACCACAAGCCCATGAATCAGGATAACCAAGTTTCTTTTTAGGTTTTTTCCATATTAGTGTTTTATTTACAAAGATATGAAAGTAAAGTCCAAATGGACAAAGAACAAATGACATAATCACAAACAATATGATATGAAATTCTAAACATAAAGTATAAAGTAAATAACATAAAATAAAAGAGCATAAAGTAAATGACTTAGAAATAAAAGTTAATACAAGTAAAAATGTTAGTAAATGAGGTTAGAAATTATAATGAACGATGGTTTGGTCATTTTTTGGAGAACACTCAATTATTCACCCACAAACTTGAAAATATGAACCTATACATCATTTATAAGAAGGCCTCCAACTTGGATGAAATCAACAAGTATTCCATTAGATCTCACAAATGGAAAAGGAACAATATTTTCACACAATACCATGAGGAGTAGGAGACTTACAATCTCTCTTATAAAAATGTCTTTGCTTTTGGGACAAATTTAGCATTATGTTAAGCAATCATAATTGGACTTATGTAGAAGTTACAACCATCTGAGGTCAGTCAATAATAATGTTTATTTTAATACATGCTAGAGAAATGATATGTAAATCATTCTCCTAAAGTCATGCCACAAAAAAAAGAAAGGGATGATCAAGAACAAAGGCTATGAGGGTGGTTCGTTACTTCAATTCACACTTCATGACACTTAGGAAAAACTTATGCATCAATCCAAAGTACCTTGAATGATCCATGATCACTTAGAAGGTAGATTTGAAATGATGAAAGTTCATCAAGTACCAATCTACACATCATGAACAAGATGGACACAAACGATCCAATTGATCAAAGGGAAAAAGGAGATGAATAAGAAGGAGACAAGAGAAGTCACACCCAAATTGGATCAAAGATTTGATCAAGTCATCATCAAAATCAATCATTCATTTTGGTGATTAGGGTTTTCACCCCATTAAGACCTAAGATCCATTGAGTTTGATGAGACTCATGATCAAAACCATTATGATCAAAGGCCAACAGAAGTTCACAAAGGTCACACAGATATAAAATGCAATTAAATGAAATAAAAATGCACCAAAAGTATTTTTAAATGAATTTTGTAATAAAAATAAAATGAAAAATTGATTAAATCCTTCAAAATACCAAATAAATAGTTAAGAAAATTATGGAAGGTTAGAAATAAAATAAGAAGCATGTAATAATTTTTCCAGAATTTAAAAATGCAGAAAGTATTTTTGAACCAATTAAATCAAAGGAGAAAAGAGAAAATTCATGAAAAATAGACAAACAGTGAAATAAAATGTGAAAAAATAAAAATCAGATGAAGAAATAAAAGAGAATTTTAGAAATTATTTTGGGATTTTTGTGATAAAAAATAAAATTACTATGAATTTTAAAAGAAAAATTAATTAAATATAATAAAAGAAAAATAATTAAAATTAGAAAAAACACGGAGCGTTGGATCACGTCTCATTAATTGACATGGCAGATCCAACACTCCTTAGGTTAGAGAGCACGATGGAATGCGATGCAAGCCGTCGCTACGCGAAAAATACAGAGTCGCCATCGGTTTTTATTTATTCCAAAAGAAAGGGAAAATATCGAGAAAACCCCAAAGTATGGTCGTCGCAACCACGAACAGGTTCGGAAGTCGGTTATGCAAGGGGAAGGTATTAGCACCCCTCACATCCATGGTACTCCATGGGAACCATCTAGGATGTTTGCGCTTACGTGTGTGTTATTTATCGAATGCTTGCTTGCCAAGGGTTTGCGGAGTGGAGGTAGATTTTAAATTAGTGTGTTCGCCAAGGATTGGGTCCTTCTGCCTACGTATGCCCACTTGTTGAAGTGCGAAATCAGAGCTTTCGTAGTTCATGGGTTTTAAAATTATTTGGTTTGTTTTGTTGATTTTATTACCTTGAAGAAGGGTTTTCGATTGTGTCGCCCTAAGGCTCAAACAAAAGGTTTGAATGTGTTGAGTTGTTTTTATGTTTTTGGGAAAACGTTATTGATTTTGGATTGCATTAAAGACTATGGATAAAGGTGAATACCTCAAACGATCAAGCCAAACGTCTTGTGTTTGAAGCATTCAGAATGAGTGTAGGAAAGCTCTAGTCTCATCCCTTCTTTATCGCTTAAGGCTCGTGACGTACGATCCTAATCTCCATTTATTGCGTTTTTGAGTTTGATTTGAGAAAAGGCCGCTTGACGTTGGATCAAGGGTTTGCTTATTGATTTTGATTTGAAAAGACCGCTTGAGGTTGGATCAAGGGTTTGATTATTGGTTGCGAAATGGTGAGCGTTCCTAATGCCTAAGGAGTATCTAATCAAACAATAAAAGAAAGCGAGTAAATGCATACATGATAAAGGAGAGGGGGTATGTAACACCCTTCTAAAATACCCCAATTATTTAATAACAACAACAATATTTATATCAGAGTAATCATGCACCAAGGGTGTCACACAACATTTCACACCATAAAAACTGTCATGCTCTTTATTTAATCAAAATAAACATTAACATTTTTGTTTGCAAAATTCGCAGCGGATAGAAATCAACCAACCAATCAAAACATATAATGGTTTACAGGTAAAAAGGTTCAACAATCAACAATAAACAATTAAAACATCCCGTCCCGATGTTACATCTATCAGAGCACGACCCACTACGTAGACTACACTAGACTCCAGGCACTAGCTTCTACTCACTCACTGCTCGTTACCTGAAAAATAGTTGTAAGGGTGAGTTCCTCAATCGATATAATAAGCATTATAAATCATCATGTTATGTTAAGTAAATTCACACGTTAATCACCCTAATCATATCATGCATTCAGTAACGGCACATCAACTCAAACATCATACTCAATAACAACGTAAAATGCAACTCAATAACGACATAAATTGCAACTCAACAACAACATAAAATGCAACTCAATAACGACATAAATTGCAACTCAACAACAACATAAAATGCAACTCAAATGAGACTCGACTCGTCATGCATGTGGTACCATTCGGAGTAAAACTCCCAACTTAAAATCATTGCCAGTTTAGTGGGCATCAAGGCATAAGCCTTCAACTTTCAACTTAAAATTTTGCCAATCCAGGCCAACGTGGTGTGAGCAAAGCTCCGATTTTTGCCAATCCAGGCCAACGTGGTGTGAGCAAAGCTCCGACTTAATGCATATGAATGTACATGGCATACACGACTTTAAATTCCGACAACATAATAATAACAGCAACACAACAATGTTTTCAACATAATCAACTTATAATCAACGTTGGCTCATCAAGCCTACAGCTCAGTATTTTCAACAACTTAACACAACTTATCAACATATTTATATCAACTCTTCATAACATAAACTCAACAAAATTACTCATCGAAATCAACGAGAATATGCCAATCACCAATTATGTTCACAACATTAAAATATCAAATTTTCCAATTTCCAACAGTGTTAACCGATTAACGCCCTGGGTTAACCGGTTAACGCAGGACAAAATACACTTTCTGGCAAAACGCAACAGTGTTAACCGGTTAACGCCCTGGGTTAACCGGTTAACGCAGGCAAAACAGCACATTTTCACAAATTATAACAGTGTTAACCGGTTAACACCCTGGGTTAACCGGTTAACGCAGGCAAAACAGCAGTCCCTGCGCTAACACAAGGCAGAATGCAGAGTTCTCCGCATTTTCCGCCGTTGGAGGACTTCCGGACCTCCGATTCCAATTCCGTAAAAAGCTATACGTTCGGAAATTCACAACTAACCCAAACACATATTCAATTACAGCCTAAACACAGTTTCATCCAACGTAATTTTCCAGCATTCATAATCCCAATTAGGGTCAATTCAACGGCTATCACTACCCATGACATGTTAATCTATAATACCCATCAAACGACGATAAACCCCCCTTACCTGAGTTAATCCGGCAAATCTTTGAGCTTCAAGCCTTTCCGTTCTTCAACCTCTGCTCTTGCTCTTCCCCTTTGCCCTTTTTCCACTTTTCTATCGCTTCTCTGCTTTTTCACGTAAAACTCTTTACCAACAATGAAAACCCTTTTTCTTATTCCAACTTATATATTTTCCAAAATAATAATAATAATAATAATCCAATAATATTTCCAATTAATTAATTAAATTAATAAATATTATATTAATTCAAATTAAATAATTAGCCTTATTTTATCGGGGTGTTACAACTCTCCCCCACTAAAAGAGTTTTCGTCCTCGAAAACATAGCTCAAGCGAACAACTCTGGGTAAGACTCCTTCATCTTACTCTCAAGTTCCCAAGTTACATTGCCACCTGCTGGTCCTCCCCAAGCTACTTTCACCAAGGCAATCTCTTTACCCCGCAACTGCTTCAACTCTCGATCCTCAATCCTCATAGGCGATATTTCAACAGTCAGGTTATCTCTCACCTGTACATCATCTACTTGGATCACATGCGACGGATCATGAATGTACCTCCTCAACTGAGACACATGAAAAACCTCATGCAAATTCGCAAGTGACGGCGGTAAAGCGATACGATAGGCTACCTCTCCTATCCTCTCCAAAATCTGATAAGGACCAATAAATCGAGGTGTCAACTTCTTTGACTTCAAAGCTCGACCAACACCAGTTATCGGAGTAACACGAAGAAACACATGATCTCCCTCTTGAAACTCAAGTGACTTCCTTCTCTTGTCATGATAACTCTTCTGACGACTCTGAGCAATTCTCATCTTCTCCTGAATCATCTTAATCTTTTCTGTAGTCTGTTGAACAATTTCCGGTCCAACCACAGCACTCTCACCGGACTCATACCAACATAAAGGTGTCCGACATCTCCTACCATACAAAGCTTCAAACGGCGCCATACCAATGCTCGAATGAAAACTATTGTTGTAGGTAAACTCAATCAAAGGTAAATAACAATCCCAAGCACCTCCCTTTTCCAACACGCAAGCTCTCAAAAGATCCTCTAATGACTGAATCGTCCTCTCAGTCTGACCATCAGTCTGCGGGTGATATGCAGAGCTCAATCTCAACTTAGTTCCCAAAGCTCTCTGCAAACCTTCCCAGAATTTCGATGTAAATCTAGGATCTCTGTCCGAAACAATACTAGACGGAATACCATGCAAACTTACAATCTTCTCAATATACAACTCGGCTAATCTCTCTAACGGATAATCCATTCTGATCGGAATGAAATGAGCCGACTTTGTCAATCTGTCAACAATCACCCAAATAGCTTCAAAATTCTTACTTGTCCTTGGTAAACCCGAAACAAAATCCATACTGATACTATCCCACTTCCACTCTGGAATAGCCAACGGTTGCATTAGCCCAGACGGCTTCTGATGCTCGATCTTTGACTTCTGACAAGTCAAACAGGAATAAACAAAACTCGCAATTTCTTTCTTCATTCCCGGCCACCAAAATAACTTTTTCAAATCATGATACATCTTCGTAGCTCCAGGATGAATACTCAACCCACTATGATGTCCTTCTTCAAGAATACTCTTCTTAAGTTCGGCAACATCCGGAATACACACTCGCCTACCAAATTTCAGAATACCATTTTCATCAACTCTGAATTCACCACCTTGACCTTGATTCACCAGAGTCAACTTATCAACCAAAAGCACATCGGATTTCTGACCCTCTCTGATCTCATCCAGAATACCACTTGTTAACTTCAACATTCCCAATTTAACACTATTGTGAGTACTCTCACACACCAAACTCAAGTCTCTAAACTGCTCAATTAAATCCAATTCCTTAACCATTAGCATAGACATATGTAATGATTTCCGACTCAATGCATCAGCCACTACGTTTGCTTTACCCGGATGGTAATTCAAACCAAAGTCATAATCCTTCAGAAACTCTAACCATCTTCTCTGTCTCATATTCAGCTCTTTCTGATCAAACAAATACTTTAAACTTTTATGGTCACTGAAAACCTCAAATCTTGACCCATACAAGTAATGCCTCCATAACTTCAGAACAAATACCACAGCCGCCAACTCTAAATCATGCGTCGGATAGTTCCTCTCATGAACCCTCAGCTGTCTTGAAGCATAAGCTATAACCTGCTTATTCTGCATCAACACACCACCCAAACCCAACAATGAAGCATCACAGTAAACTTCAAATGATTCCGACGAACTCGGTAATATCAGGATAGGAGCAGTAGTTAACCTTCTCTTTAACTCTTGGAAACCTCCTTCACATTTTGAGTCCCAAACAAACGCTTGCCCCTTCCTAGTCAACATCGTCAATGGTAACGCCAACTTAGAAAATCCCTCAATGAATTTCCTATAATAACCAGCCAAACCAAGGAAACTTCGAATCTCAGCAACAGACTTCGGAGCTTCCCACTTAGATACCGCTTCTATCTTAGAAGGATCAACAACAACACCACCTCTTGAAATCACATGACCAAGAAAACTAACCTCTTCTAACCAAAATTCACACTTGGATAGTTTAGCAAATAACTTCTTTTCTCGTAGAACTCCCAAAACCACTCTCAAATGCTCAACATGCTCTTCTTCAGACTTCGAATACACCAAAATATCATCAATAAACACCACCACAAACTTGTCTAGGTACGGATGGAAAATCCTATTCATATACTCCATAAATACTCCAGGCGCATTAGTCACACCAAAAGGCATTACAGAATACTCATAATGTCCATACCTTGTTCTGAAAGCAGTCTTCTGAATATCCTCAGTTTTCACACGGATCTGATGATACCCAGATCTCAAATCTATTTTGCTGAACACACTTGCACCAACCAACTGATCCATCAATTCATCAATCCTCGGCAAAGGATACCGATTCTTGATCGTCACTTTATTCAGTTGCCTGTAGTCCACACACAACCTCATAGTACCTTCTTTCTTCTTAACCAATAGCACTGGTGCACCCCACGGTGACACACTCGGACGAATAAATTTCTTATCCAACAGATCTTCCAACTGACTCTTCAATTCAGTTAACTCAACAGCAGACATACGGTACGGAGCCATCGATATCGGCCTAGTACCAGGTACCAAATCAATCGAGAACTCCACTTCGCGTTCTGGTGGTAATTCATTCACCTCTTCCGGAAACACATCAGGAAAATCACACACCACGGCTAGATCGCCAATCACCAGTTTATCTTTAGCCTCCAAAGTTGCTAACAGCATAAACAACTCTGCCCCATCAGCTACTTCTTCATTCACTTGCCTTGCTGATAGAAACAACCTCTTTCCTTCCTCAATCTCAGGAAAGACCACCGTCTTATCAAAACAGTTGATAGAAACTCGGTTAAACACCAACCAGTTCATACCTAGAATAACATCAATCTGCACTAGTGGAAGACACACTAGGTCCATCCCAAAGTCTCTACCAAAAATACTCAAAGGACAATTTAAACAAACCGAAGTAGTAGTCACTGAACCCTTCGCAGGAGTATCAATCACCATACTACCAAACATCTCAGATATCTCTAACTTAAGTTTCACAGCACAATCCAAAGATATAAAGGAATGAGTCGCACCTGTGTCAATAATAGCTACAAGAGGAAAGCCATTAATATAACACGTACCTCGGATAAGTCTGTCCTCACTGGAGGTTTGAGTTCCGGTCAATGCGAACACCCTCCCCGTCTGAGATTTCTTTGGCTTCTGACACTGACTTCCAATATGCCCTTCTTCGCCACAATTAAAACAAATCACTTCCTTGTGCTTGCAATCAGCTATTGCATGACCAATCTTACCACAACGAAAACATCTCTTTACTTCAGCAGTGCATACATTACTCTTATGACCAGCCTGACCACATTTGAAGCAAACTATACCAGCAGGAGCACCTCCCCTACCGGTCCTCTGAGCCGGAGCAGCTACTTGTTTCCCTTTTCCCACTGGGGCATCATACGGCTTGCCACGAGTTTGATGTTGCTTGCCTCTGCGGTCACTGACAATCTTGTAATGAGCATTATTGTCTTCTTCAAATATCCTGCAGCTATCAACCAATTCAGTAAAAATGCGTATCTTTTGATACCCAACAGCCTTCTTAATTTCAGAGCGCAATCCGTTTTCAAACTTGATGCACTTTGAAAATTCAGCACCAGCACCAGTGTAATGAGGATAAAATTTGGACAGCTCCACAAATTTTGCAGCATAATCAGTGACAGACATGGTTCCTTGCTTCAGCTCAAGGAACTCAATTTCCTTCTTACCACGGACATCTTCTGGATAATACTTTCTCATGAATTCCCTACGGAATACATCCCAAGTAATGACTTCACCTGCCACGGTCAACCTCTCGTGAGTCTCTAGCCACCAGTCATCAGCTTCGACTGCTAGCATGTGAGTACCATACCGAACCTTCTGAGCTGGAGTGCAATCCATAACACGGAAGATTCTCTCAATCTCTTTCAACCATCCCAAGGCTGCATCTGGATCATGCTTCCCTTTAAACACCGGCGGATTCTCTCTTTGAAAAGTCGCCAAGCTACGTGATCCAGCATCACCACCAGCATTTGGCAAGTTCTGCACAGCTTGTGCCATCGCTTGCATTGCGGCAGCCATTGCAGCGTCATTCCTTCCAGCCATTTTCAACTTATCACTACAACACAACTCAAAAGTTAGACTAGTAACAATTACACAATTGTTAGACAGTAACGACACGACAACTGGCCGGACAGACCGACCTGCTCTGATACCACTAATGTAACACCCTTCTAAAATACCCCAATTATTTAATAACAACAATATTTATATCAGAGTAATCATGCACCAAGGGTGTCACACAACATTTCACACCATAAAAATTGTCATGCTCTTTATTTAATCAAAATAAACATTAACATTTTTGTTTGCAAAATTCGCAGCGGATAGAAATCAACCAACCAATCAAAACATATAATGGTTTACAGGTAAAAAGGTTCAACAATCAACAATAAACAATTAAAACATCCCGTCCCGATGTTACATCTATCAGAGCACGACCCACTACGTAGACTACACTAGACTCCAGGCACTAGCTTCTACTCACTCACTGCTCGTTACCTGAAAAATAGTTGTAAGGGTGAGTTCCTCAATCGATATAATAAGCATTATAAATCATCATGTTATGTTAAGTAAATTTACACGTTAATCACCCTAATCATATCATGCATTCAGTAACGGCACATCAACTCAAACATCATACTCAATAACAACGTAAAATGCAACTCAATAACGACATAAATTGCAACTCAACAACAACATAAAATGCAACTCAATAACAACATAAATTGCAACTCAACAACAACATAAAATGCAACTCAAATGAGACTCGACTCGTCATGCATGTGGTACCATTCGGAGTAAAACTCCCAACTTAAAATCATTGCCAGTTTAGTGGGCATCAAGGCATAAGCCTTCAACTTTCAACTTAAAATTTTGCCAATCCAGGCCAACGTGGTGTGAGCAAAGCTCCGATTTTTGCCAATCCAGGCCAACGTGGTGTGAGCAAAGCTCCGACTTAATGCATATGAATGTACATGGCATACACGACTTTAAATTCCGACAACATAATAATAACAGCAACACAACAATGTTTTCAACATAATCAACTTATAATCAACATTGGCTCATCAAGCCTACAACTCAGTATTTTCAACAACTTAACACAACTTATCAACATATTTATATCAACTCTTCATAACATAAACTCAACAAAATTACTCATCGAAATCAACGAGAATATGCCAATCACCAATTATGTTCACAACATTAAAATATCAAATTTTCCAATTTCCAACAGTGTTAACCGGTTAACGCCCTGGGTTAACCGGTTAACGCAGGACAAAATACACTTTCTGGCAAAACGCAACAGTGTTAATCGGTTAACGCCCTGGGTTAACCGGTTAACGCAGGCAAAACAGCACATTTTCACAAATTATAACAGTGTTAACCGGTTAACACCCTGGGTTAACCGGTTAACGCAGGCAAAACAGCAGTCCCTGCGCTAACACAAGGCAGAATGCAGAGTTCTCCGCATTTTCCGCCGTTGGAGGACTTCCGGACCTCTGATTCCAATTCCGTAAAAAGCTATACGTTCGGAAATTCACAACTAACCCAAACACATATTCAATTACAGCCTAAACACAGTTTCATCCAACGTAATTTTCCAGCATTCATAATCCCAATTAGGGTCAATTCAACGGCTATCACTACCCATGACATGTTAATCTATAATACCCATCAAACGACGATAAACCCCCCTTACCTGAGTTAATCCGGCAAATCTTTGAGCTTCAAGCCTTTCCGTTCTTCAACCTCTGCTCTTGCTCTTCCCCTTTGCCCTTTTTCCACTTTTCTATCGCTTCTCTGCTTTTTCACGTAAAACTCTTTACCAACAATGAAAACCCTTTTTCTTATTCCAACTTATATATTTTCCAAAATAATAATAATAATAATCCAATAATATTTCCAATTAATTAATTAAATTAATAAATATTATATTAATTCAAATTAAATAATTAGCCTTATTTTATCGGGGTGTTACAGGGTACATGTAAAGTACAAGGGAGTGCAGGAAATAAATGGTCTCATTGTCAGGTAGCCCAAGAGAAAGCCATGTGTGTGAAATTGTGTCCTAAACTAGAAAGCATATAAAAGATTATAATTTATCTTGATTCTTGAACGCCCCTTCCATGTTCGGGTTGAATATTTGTCCAAGACTTTTTGCAAGGGTCCTAACAACAATCTCTAAGTCCATTCCAATGTCCATTACATGCTAAGGGATTTATCTTATTTTTGTACTTTTTAAGTCTTATCTATTTTTTATGTTCATTTTAAGATGAGATGAGAATGATACAACATGGAATGTGAAGCGAAATAAAAGCGAATGAATGACGGAAATTAAATGTTAGAAGTGAAATTGTAAAAGCTAGAGGTGAAAATTAAAGGTTAGAAGCAAAAATTAAAGAATTAGAAGTAGGTGTTAAATGTTAGATGTTAGATCAAAGTAGAAATTATAAGAGAATTAACTCTAAAACAAATAACAAAATATTAATTCTAAACTATTAATAATATTAAATCTACACAATTAATCAACCAATGAAAATCTAACAAAACAAAAATTAATCCCAAACAATTACCAAGTCAATTCTAAAATATTAACAAATTATAAATTCTAAACTGATTATCAACCAATGAATTCCACTAATTAAATTCTAAAACTAATTCTAAATCACCTTAAGATTCTAATTAATATTCAAAAATTAATGTAAACTATCCTAATTATTATCTAAACTATCCTAATTATTAAACCGTATTTTAATTAACTAGAGGGGGTAACTAACAAAAAAACAAGATGACTGGATCCAACAAACAAAATCGGGCCTGGAATTGGAAGAACCATGCCCATTCGCAGGGGGAGGTGGGCAGGCCAACGGAGTGGTGCAGCCACAACTCGCTTTGGGCTTTGAAACGCATGGGGCAAGAAGCCCAATCCTGAAACCTCACGCCCAGGTTCAATGCTAAGAATACCGTATGCTCAGCCGTGACTCAACATGGAAGCGAACGAATCGATTGACTCCACTTCAATCTTGCACATACGCTAGGCAAAACGAAGAATCACAAACGTGAATCGATCCTCTCGTAAAGAATCTCACGAAAACAACTCCGGATCCGTGCTTATACTCGACCTCGAACCGCAATTAATCGAGATCGAAATTATATAACACTTTATTCTTACGCAGGAAATGAAATCAATTGAAGGATGAAATCGTACCCGACTCGTGTTGTGCGGTTCAGAAGACGAAGTGTGTCATGGCCAATGATGCGTTGACGATGATTGAAAATGGAGCGAAGCGTCTCGATTCTGAAAAGGTATTATCACGTCTCGTTCTTCTCTTTCTTCCTACTTTTTTTTTATTATTTCTTCTTCTCCTAAGAATCGCTTCTACTGAACACTTGTAAGTTCGATGTGCGAGTACGACGATGATACAGAGTTGTGGTTTGATTTACAGAGGCGGTTATGGAGGATTGAAGGTTGTTAGAGTTTGTTACGGTGGTGGAAGGGAATAATGGAAAAGAGGAAAAAGAAATCGGGGAAGAGAGGAAAGAGATTGGAGAGAGAAGAAGAAGAGGCATGAAAATTCGCCGACTTGCGTATTTATATTGGTAAGTTCAATCTGCGTTTCGTTCGCGTGTGCACGTCATTTGGTGTATGTGAACTGCGTTTTCAATGTTTTTACCACGTTTTGACGCAACTTGTTCTTTGTTGCAACTGGATGCGTTGCAAGCTTTGCACCGTTCTTTTATGCATCTGGCTTAACTTTGGAGTGTCGGTTTGGCTTGAACATTCATTGCAGATTTGTAGGTGTGCTCTTGGCTTGTGCAGTTGATGCAGCTTGTGAATGAGCTTTTATGCAGCTACGGCTTGGTTTGTGCTTGCATTAGCTTACGTTTTCTTTGGATCTCTCTTGGAAGTAGTCTTCGGTAATGGATTTTATGGCTTGTGTTACCGTAGCCTCAATTTCCACTGGCTTGGCTGCACTATTTTCGCTGGCTTTGAGCTTGGATTTCATGCTGAGTTGCTACAGCTTTTGGAAGTGTGTTTGTCTTGACTTCGCTTTCATGCTGTGTTTCATGGCTTTGCAGCTTACGCTTGGCTCAGCGTTCCAGCTTTTGTTTAGTAGCTTTTGAACGTCGGCTTTGTAACTGCTGTTTTGATTTGAGTTCCACTTTGCAGTTTGGTCGTTGCTTACTGTAGCTGCGTTTTGTTTGGAAGCCAACATTTGGATGCACCTTTGGCTTGCTTTTACATTTTGGACGTGTAGCTGTTGGGTTTTTTGGATTATGCAGCTTCTGGATAGCAGCTCCAAGCTGCATTTCGCTTTTTCTGTTATAGCTGCAATGTTTAGCAACTTATTTCCCTTTTCTTTTGGTTGCAGTCCCGTTGTACCTTCATGTTTTAGAATTGGCATTTGGTAAATGGATATGTGAGGGGTTAGATATGCATGACGTATGCAGTATGCTAATGCAATACAATTGATTATTTTTCATCTTTCTCTAAGATTTTTCTTTGTCTCTTTTCATACTTCTATTTTCATCTCTTTTTCATTCTTGCCTCGCCTCCCCTGTTATGTTTTGGCATGTAACAGGTGATCGAGGTATTCCCGCAGGATTTCGCAAAGTCAAAGGAGGCGTCTTGCTAGGGATATACGATTTTCTTGCATAATAGGTAGCAACGGCTCCCCTGTACCAGAAAGGGTTTTATCCATGGAAGGTTAAGAATGAGAGTGAGGTCCATACAAACGAGTGAGGGATAGCAACACAAATGAATATCGAAAGGGGTTTAACAACACGGACGAACATTGCAAAAAGGTTAACACGGACGAGTGAATCACTTCAATACGGTTAAGTATCGAAAAGAGGTACCAATAAGGACGAGTGTGGATGCTCAATACGGACGAGTATTGAAAATCGAAGTAACAACACAGACGAGTGTTGAAGACTAATACAGACGAGTATTGTGAAAGGGATGATCAACACAGACGAGTGTTGAAGATCAATACAGACGAATATTGAAACAGAGTGCCAACACGGGCGAGTGAATCAATTCGATACGGACGAGTATCGAAAGGAAGATGATCAACACAGACGAGTGTTGGAGATCAATACAAACGAGTATTGAAAAAGAGGAATCACCAACACAGACGGGTGTTGACGATCAATATGGACGAGTATTGAAATAGGTCAACACGGACGAGTGTGAACAACCAATACAGACGAGTGCTGAAGACTAGTAACAACACGGACGAGTGTTGAAGATCAATACAGACGAATATTGAAATAGAGTGCCAACACGGGCGACTGAATCAATTCAATACGGACGAGTATCAAAAGGAAGATGATCAACATGGACGAGTGTTGGAGATCAATACAGACGAGTATTGAAAAACAGGAATCACCAACACGGACGGGTGTTGACGATCAATACGGACGAGTATTAAAATAGGTCAACACGGACGAGTGTGAACAACCAACACAGACGAGTGTTGAAGACTAGTAACAACACGGACGAGTATTGAAGATCAATATGGGCGAGTATTGAAAAAGAAATGACCAACACGGACGAGTGTCGAAAATCAATATAGATGAGTATTGAAAAAGAGATCATTAACACGGACGAGTGTTGCAAATCAATACGGACGAGTATTAAAAATCACTACGGGTATTGAATCCCGATAAAGACGAGTATTAAAAAAAGTAGCAACACGGACGAGTGTTGGAGATCAATACATACGAGTATTGAAAAAGATAGTATCAACACGGACGAGTGTTGAAGATCAATACGGAAGAGTATTGAGAAATAGAATCAACACGGACGAGTGTTGGAAAGGAAATATCAACACGAACAAGTGTTTAAAATCAATACGGACGAGTATTGCAAATCAAGGTAACAACAAGGATGGGTGTTGAAGATCAATACGAATGAGTATTGAAAGAAGGTACCAACACAGATGAGTTTTGGAGATCAATACAGACAAGTATTGAAAAAGAAGGTATCAACACGGACGAGTGTTGAAGATCAATACGGACGAGTATTGAAAAAGAGAATCAACACGGACGGGTGTTAAAGATGAGTACAGACGAGTATTGAAAGAAGTTATCAACACAGACGAGTGTTGGAGATCAATACGGACGAGTATTGAAAAGAGAAGGTATCAACACGGACGAGTGTTAAAGATCAATACGGACGAGTATTGAAAAAGAGAGTATCAACACGGACGAGTGTTGAATATCAATACGGACGAGTATTGAAAAAGAGAATCAACACGGACGGGTGTTAAAGATCAACACAGACGAGTATTGAAAGAAGGTATCAACACAGACGAGTGTTGGAGATCAATACGGACGAGTATTAAAAATCAAATGATTAACATGGGCGAGTGTTGAAAATCAATACGGACGAGTATTGACAAAGAAATGATTAACACGGACGAGTGTTGAAAATCAATACAGACGAGTATTGACAAAGAAATGATTAACACGGACGAGTGTTGAAAATCAATACGGACAAGTATTGACAAAGAAATGATTAACACGGACGAGTGTTGCAGATCAATACAGACGAGTATTGAAAAAGAAGGTATCAACACGGACGAGTGTTGAAGATCAATACGGACGAGTATTGGAAGTTAATACGAACGAGTATTGATAAAGCAGGTATCAACACGGACGAGTGTTTAAGATCAATACAGACTAGTATTGAAAAAGAAATGATTAACATGTACGAGTGTCGATGAATCAATACAGACGAGTATTGGAAAGAGATGATTAACACGGATGAGTGTTGAAGATCAATACGGACGAGCATTGAAACAACATGTATCAACACATACGAGTGTTGAAGATCAATATCGACGAGTATTGAAAAAGAAATGAGTTATCATAGGCGGTTATCAGGGATCGATACAGACGAGTATTAAAAAGAGAACCAACATGGACGAGTGTTGAAGATCAATAAGGACGAGTATCGAAAGGAAGTATCAACACAGACGAGTGTTGAGGATTAAAACTGACAGGTATTAAAAAAGAAGGTTAACACGGACAATTGTTGAAGATCAATACGGACGAGTATCGAAACAGAGTATCAACACAGACGAGTGTTGGAAAAAGGATCAACACGAACGAGTGTTGGAGAAGATTTCAGAAAAATGGGTTAACACGGAGGAGTGTTGCAATTCAATACGGACGAGTATTGAAGATCAATACAGACGTGTATTGAAAAAAGAAAGGATCAACACAGACGAGTGTCAAGAATGGCGACTTCCTTAGGGATTAACACGGACGAGTATTGAAAGAAGAAAAGGGGACCTCCCAAGCAAAAGGCAGTGGACCACTTACGAAAGGTAAGGGACTGGTTGAAGATTCCAAAGGTATTTGAAAAAGGCAACCCAAGGGAGAGTTTCGAAAAACATGCGGGGAATACCACTTGAGGGTTTCAGGAGGTTGTTTATAATCGGGGAGGAAGAATGTCCCAACGGAGGATTCTTTTACGCTTTCGAGAAAGACTTTTATGAAGTTATGCATGTTTATTTTGCAAGGCGTAATGCTCCATCTTGATGGAATATGCTATGCTCTTTTGGTGATGCAATGTTATGTAATGCATGATTATTTATGCAATGTTGATGCATGGTCAGGCTTTTGGTTAGACGGTATGGTAGGAAATGTCTGGAGATTGAGAAGATTGGGGTACCAGTAACCACTGGGTTTATCAATTAGGATCAGTGTTCTCTGCTGAAGGGTTAGGGGATGTGTTTAGAGTGACTCCCCAATATTCATCTTGAACTTAGCAGTCTCTTATGCACCGTGGATCTTTCTCTGAACAACCTCAAAAGTACATAAAGGATCTTCCTTCTCTAGTTAGCCATGCCCCATTCTGTTGGGAATATGTAAGTATTGCCCCAGTCCCAAGTTATGAAGCAACTTTTTCAGGATAGCCATCTCGGTTTGAACTGCCCCCATATCTTGGAACTGTATACCTCTAATTAACTATCTCTGAGAGATTGATTTCTCGGATTCCTGAGGTAGCTTGCCCCAATTAAGTCTTAGAATAACTTTTGCCTCTGGCTGGCCGATCTCTGAGGGAATGCCCCTGACTAACATCTTGTAGAGATTTGTCGAATCTCGACGTAACTTCCTTAGATCAATTGATTTGTAGAAATTCATCGACGTGATTACTTCAGATTGACTGAAAATTGAAGTGTTTTGTCTTTCTGCTCAACGGAGTTCTTAGACATTCTACTTCTTGATATAACCACATGAAGTGTCTGGTCAATGCTCAATGGAGTCTTAGGAGTTCAACACTTGTTATGATCAGTCAAAATAGTTTGCCCCTACTCGACGGAGTCCTCGGGTGTTTAGTCTTCTGATGCGATCAACTAGAGTGATTTACTCCCTTAATTATCCGATCTTTGGAGAGATTCTCCGAATCTTGACCTAACTGTCTTAGACTGACTGAATCTTGCTGAAATTTCTTAACATAACTGTCTCAGATTGATTAAAATATGAAACATCTTGTCCTTCTGCTCAACGGAGTTCTTGGACATTCTGCTCCTTGATATAATCACATGAGATGGTTGGTTGCTACTCAACGGAGTCTCAGGCTCTCAGCACTCGTTATGATCGATCAAAAATAATTTGGTGCTGCTCAACAGAGTCTTAGGCATTTATCTCTCTGAGTACGATCAAATCAAGGCGACCTGTTTCTGCTCGACGGAGTTCTCGGGTGTTCTGTCTTATGATTCAATCAGTTGAAGTAACTGGCCTCTACTTAACAAAGTCTTTTAGGCATCATTCTCTTCTGGGATCATCAATCTTTTCAATTCACATTCATTATGGAAACTCTCTTGACATCAAATGCTCACTCATGAGTATCAATTGTTCATTTTTTGGAATGATAATAACAATATCATGTTTATGCTAGTTTTGAAATCCAAGCATGCTCACTAAAATTATGACATACAATGCATGCATCACTAATTAAGAATGTCATATCAATATCCACCTAAATTATGAGTAAATTATTGAGGAGTCAGTTTTAACACGATTGTTCTGACCATAGTACGCTTTCGAAATAAACCCTGCTTCAATTAGGTCTTTTGAGGGTTGTAACGTGGTCTGGTTCACGGTTTCAGAAAGAAAGGATATCAGGCTCGAACCTATCCTAACCCACCCACTCTTCGTGATGTTCTCCAGTCCTACGTTCAACTAGTATGATACAAGCGCCCTTCTTCCAAAAGGGATTTGGGAGTGAAAAGGTTAATTGACCCACGAGGTTTTTGGTGTGGCAGTCATCCTGCTCTTGTTTGGTTTATAGCCACACGACTTTGTTCTTGCTGAGGGTTTTCTTTTGATTCCTCTTTTGCAGATTTGTTTTTCATTTCCCTACTTTTGCTGGATTAGTTCAGATTTACAATCCACAGGGATGCCCTAATTTTTGCCTAAGTCACTCGTTTTTGAGTTTTCGACTTAGCGAGCTTTCTTTCTTTTTGTTTTTGTTCTCTTTTTTTTTCCTGTTTCTTCTTGTTTAAACAAATCGTGTGGCATCTGGCCATTTGATTGGAATGGGTGGTGACCGCCTCGTGGCTCTGTGGGTGAAGGATAACTGTTTGGAATTTGATGGTTTCCGACCTCTTGTGAGGGATAATATATGGTTGATCCTCAGATAGGACACTCCTCTTTTTGAAGTTTGAACGCTTGGTCAAACTGACTGACGACTACCCTGCCCCGGTTTGAGATTGAGGGTTTTATATTTAAGAAAGAAACTCTAACTTCTTGGCTCGAAGGGGTTAATTAGGGATTATCTTCCTTATATCTCCAATGTTTGGGATTTGAAACAATGCCTTACATCATCAGCAAGGTTTTATTCAAAAGCGTACGATCAATGATTTCGTGTTTTCAATTTCATCACCCTCCTCTTAAAACCAACAATTGGATATTGACAAAATAAAGTATGAGTGGCCACGAATGGATTTATTCAAAACATGCATATTCATTTCAATGTCATTATTATTCAAAAACAAACGAGTTCATTACAAATGAATGTTACAAATGACAATCAAGAAAATCACACATGAACATGTTTTAACGAAACTAATGACTACAAACATAATGGGCCTTATTCAGATCCTCAGACTGGAATTATTAGGCTGGCAGGAGATATCATGACCATCTTCGAGGAGATCCATCACAAACTCTTCTCATTGGCGCAAACTCTTCAAATCTACCCCAACTTCCACTTGCACTGATCACGATGTTGCAGATGTTCCCTCTTGTGGAGGCAGGGGAGTGTTCATTATGTTCGGGCCTTGCAGCGTGAACACAATAACCCTTGAATCAAGCAAGTCTTGCACCTTGTACTTGAAGACATTGCAATTCTCGATCGAGTGCCCGGGTGTTCTAGAGTCATACTCACAACTGATATTCATGTCATAATCTGGAGGAAGAGGTGTTGAAAGAGCCTTAGCTTCTCTCAGTTGCACCAACGAGCTATTAAGTAACAAAGGTAGAAGTCGACCATATGACATAGGCACTAGATCAAACTGCTTTGGAGGCCTTCTTGGTCCATGCCTTTCTTGCTGAGAAAAGTTCCACCGCTGATTTGGATACTGGTTCGCCACAAGGTTCCTCTGCCTCGGCCGGGGAACAGGAAATGACCGTTGATACGGAGCCCTTGGAGGTACAGGATATGGATGAAATCCACAAGGCTACTTTTGAGGTGGAAAGGGGTCAGGAATGTTTATCGGGGTGACCGCTTCTAGTACAACAGTTGGCACGGGATTGCCTTCCTTCCTCAACATCGTCTGCAGGATCTCCATGATCAGACTCATCTGAGTCTTCAGCTGGTTGATTTTAACCTTTATTGCCTCTTGATTTCTTCTTAGTTCTTCGATGGTAATCTGCGACATGCTTCTGGTTCAAGACACATATCGGGCAATCAACTTTGCTGGAAGTGGCTTGTCTGACAAAAGGCCAAGTGATAGTGAGATTGGTCTCATGAAATGCAGGATGCTATGTGAATGATGCATGAGTATTATATCTTCTTTTATCATTTATGATGCATGAATGCATGAATGCATGGATGATTTGGTTCATAAGCATGGCTTCACAAGTTGTACACGCAAACAGACTCAGGATCATAGTCTCGAAATACGGATGGAGGGCGACATCGATTGGTTTCCTTAATTGGGATCTCACTGGTCGAAATCTAGGGTTAGATAGGGACCCCAGAATCATTGATTCATTTGGCTGTTTGACGCTTACGGCAAAAGCTTGTCGGTTGTCAACTCCCTCAAATGAGCCTCCTCTGGGTGAGATCTTCGTACCGACCCACACGAGAAAAGCTTCTCGGAAGCCCGCACTACGCGACCATCGACATCGGGTTCTAGACAAGGGTCTCAAAGTCATGGACCTCCTTGACTGTTTGCCGCTTACGGAAAAAGCTTGCCGGTTATCAAATCCATCAAGAAGATCTACTTTAAGTGAGATCTTCGTACTGACCCACACGAGAAAAGCTTCTCGGGGACCCACACTACGCCACCATCAATATTAATAAACCATAGGTTTAATGTTCTATAAAGGTCCTTAGAGTCATGGATCCAAATGAAGACATTAATCGCTTACGCCAAAAGTTTGACGGTCATCAACATCTTCAAGAGAATCTACTCTAAGCGAGGTTCTCGTATCGACCCTTACGAGAAAATCTTCTCGGTGGCCCATACTACTCAACCTCTCCTATCTCAAGTTTGCACTCTAGACTCGGGTAGAGAGTCTTTCCCACAAGGTTACTTGCAATAGGAGTACCATCCACTTGGTATCATAGAATCATGGAATCCACACGTTAGATTACAAAATTTAAACCAAAAGGCAATAAATAAGGCAAGCAATCAAAAAGGATAAACATACACACATGCGAGGAAGGAACCTAAATTAGGCTTGACTTGCTTAGGGAGAATGTCCCCCAGCAGATTCGCTAGCTGTCGCTACAGGAAAAATACAGAGTCGCCATCGATTTTTATTTATTCCAAAGGAAAGGGAAAATATCGAGAAAACCCCAAAGTATGGTCGTCGTAACCACGAATAGGTTCGGAAGTTGGTTATGCAAGGGGAAGGTATTAGCACCCCTCACATCCATGGTACTCCATGGGAACCATCTAGGATGTTATCGCTTACGTGTGTGTTATTTATTGAATGCTTGCTTGCCAAGGGTTTGCGGAGTGGAGGTAGATTTTAAATTAGTGTGCTTGCCAAGGATTGGGTCCTTGTGCCTACGTATGCCCACTTGTTGAAGTGAGAAATCAGAGCTTTCGTAGTTCATGGGTTTTGAAATTATTTGGTTTGTTTCGTTGATTTTATTACCTTGAAGAAGGGTTTTCGATTGTGTCGCCCTAAGGCTCAAACAAAAGGTTTGAATGTGTTGAGTTGTTTTTATGTTTTTGGGAAAGCGTTATTGATTTCGGATTGCACTAAAGACTATGGATAAAGGTGAATACCTCAAACGATCAAGCCAAACGTCTTGTGTTCGAAGCATTCAGAATGAGTGTAGGAAAGCTCCAGTCTCATCCCTTCTTTATCGCTTAAGGCTCGTGATGTACGAACCTAATCGCCATTTATTGTGTTTTTGAGTTTGATTTGAGAAAAGGCCGCTTGAAGTTGGATCAAGGGTTTGCTTATTGATTTTGATTATAAAAGACCGCTTGAGGTTGGATCAAGGGTTTGATTATTGGTTGCGAAATGGTGAGCGTTCCTAATGCCTAAGGAGTATCTAATCAAACAATAAAAGAAAGCGAGTAAATGCGTACATGATAAAGGGGAGGGGGTACATGTAAAGTACAAGGGAGTGCAGGAAATAAATGGTCTCATTGTCAGGTAGCCCAAGAGAAAGCCGTGTGTGTACAATTGTGTCCTAAACTAGAAACAACATAAAAGATTATAATTTATCTTGATTCTTGAACGCTCCTTCCATGTTCGGGTTGAATATTTGTCCAAGGCTTTTCGCAAGGGTCCTAACAACAATCTCTAAGTCCATTCCAATGTCCATTACATGCTAAGGGATTTATCTAATTTTGTTACCTTTTTAGTCTTATCTACTTTTTATGTTCATTTTAAGATGAGATGAGAATAATACAACATGGAATATGAAGCGAAATAAAAGCGAATGAATGACGGAAATTAAATGTTAGAAGCGAAATTGTAAAAGTTAGAGGCGAAAATTAAAGGTTAGAAGCAAAAATTAAAGAATTAGACGTTAGGTGTTAAATGTTAGATGTTAGATCAAAGTAGAAATTATAAAAGAATTAACTCTAAAACAAGTAACAAAATATTAATTCTAAACTATTAACAATATTAAATCTACACAATTAATTAACCAATGAAAATCTAACAAAAACAAAAATTAATCCCAAACAATTACCAAGTCAATTCTAAAATATAACAAATTATAAATTCTAAACTGATTATCAGCCAATGAATTCCACTAATTAAAATCTAAAACTAATTCTAAATCACCTTAAGATTCTAATTAATATTCAAAAATTAATCTAAACTATCCTATATCTAAACTATCCTAATTATTAAACCCTGTTTTAATTAACTAGAGGGGGTAATTAATAAAAAAACAAGATGACTGGATCCAACAAACAAAATCGGGCCTGGAATGGGAAGAATCAGGCCCATTCACAGGGGGAGGTGCGCAGGCCAACAGAGTGGTGCAGTCACAACTCGCTTTGGGCTTTGAAACGCATGGGGCAAGAAGCCCAATCCTGAAACCTCACTCCCAGGTTCAATGCTAAGAATACCGTATGCTCAGCCGTAACTCAACATGGAAGCGAACGAATCGATTGACTCCACTTCAATCTTGCACAGACGCTAAGCAAAACGAAGAATCACGAACGTGAATCGATTCTCTCGTGAAGAATCTCACGAAAACAACTCCGGATCCGTGCTTATACTCGGCCTCGAACCGCAATCAATCGAGATCGAAATTATATAACACTCTATTCTTACGCAGGAAATGAAATCAATTGAAGGATGAAATTGTACCCGACTCTTGTTGTGCGGTTCAGAAGACGAAGACGAAGTGCGTCACGGCCAATGATGCGTTGACGATGATCGAAAATGGAGCGAAGCGTCTCTATTCTAAAAAGGTATTATCGTGTCTCATTCTTCTCTTTCTTCCTGCTGTTCCTGTTATTTCTTCTTCTCCTAAGAATTGCTTCTGCTGAACGCTTGTGAGTTCGATGCGCCAGTACGACGATGATACATAGTTGTGGTTTGATTTGCAGAGGCGGTTATTGAGGATTGAAGGTTGTTAGAGTTTGTTATGGTGGTGGAAGAGAATAATGGAAAAGAGGAAGAAGAAATCGGGGAAGAGAGAAAAGAGATTGGAGAGAGAAGAAGAAGAGGCATGAAAATTCGCCGACTTGTGTATTTATATTGGTGAGTTTAATCTGCATTTCGTTCGCGTGTGCACGTCATTTGGTGTATGTGAATTGCGTTTTCAATGTTTTTACTGCGTTTTGACGCAACTTGTTCTTTGTTGCAGCTGGATGCGTTGCGAGCTTTGCACCGTTCTTTTATGCATCTGGCTTAGCTTTGGCATGTCAGTTTGGCTTGAACGTTCATTGCAGATTTGTAGCTGCGCTCTTGGCTGGTGCAGTTGATGCAGCTTATGAATGAGCTTTTATGCAGCTGCGGCTTGGTTTATGCTTTCATTAGCTTACGTTTTCTTTGGCTCTCTCTTGGAAGTAGTCTTCGGTAATAGATTTTATGGTTTGTGTTACCATAGCCTCAATTTCCACTGGCTTGGCTGCACTGTTTTCGCTGTCTTTGAGCTTGGATTTCACGATGAGTTGCTACAGGTTTTGGAAGTGTGTTTGTCTTGACTTCACTTTCATGCTGCGTTTCATGGCTTTGTAGCTTACGCTTGGCTCAGCGTTTCAGCTTTTGTTTAACAGCTTTTGGACGTCGGCTTTGTAACTGCTGTTTTGATTTGAGTTCCACTTTGCAGCTTGGTCGTTGCTTACTGTAGCTGCGTTTTGTTTGGAAGCCAACGTTTGGATGCACCTTTGGCTTGCCTTTACGTTTTGGACGTGTAGCTGTTAGGTTTTTTGGATTATGCAGCTTCTAGATAGCAGCTCCAAGCTACATTTCACTTTTTCGGTTGTAGCTGCATTGTTTAGCAACTTATTTCCCTTTCTTTTGGTTGTAGTCCCGTTGTACCTTCATGTTTTGGAATTGGCATTTTCCGTGCATAATAATAATAAAAGAAAATAATGGAATGGTTAATTGGATTTGTATATGTAGTGGGTTAAATTGTATTTGGATTTGATTAAATGCATTATTGAATTTGATTTTATATGAGTATCATGAAGTTGGATAGTAATGGATTTAAAAATTGATATTGGTTAAAAAATGGATATTGCAATTGGTTTTTGGTTTAAAATGGATATTGGTTCATTATTGGATTTTGGTTATTTGGAAGAATAAAAATGGATAATGGGCTAAAAAAAGAAAAAGAATGAGAATGGACTTAACCCAATTTAATATGACAAAACATGAATTTCTAAAATCAAGTTAAGACTTCTAAAATTAATTCGAAATAAAATGTTGAAATGATTTTTAAAATTGAACTTAAATTCCACAAGTCAAAATCTACCCTCAAAAAATCAATTTAAACTTCAAAACTGAATTTGAACCAAAAATCAAATTGAAGTTAAAATTGACTTGAAAAAAAAAACAAATTGACACAATGCTGACTGACATGATAACTTGCAATGAACTGATGAACTCAACTGACATTACTTGCAATTCAGATTGAACCATGGGTGAATAAAATGACTGAACAAATGCATCAATGCACCAAGAAACAATATGAATTCAGGTCACCTACCTCCTTGTGTTGAACCATGCCTATTCGAATGAGATGAATGGATGAGGATGATATGCAAATGATTAGGGTTAATGACCTATATGATAAGGGTGGGGCAAATTTCAAGGTATGACAAAAGCAACACATAAAATCCAATTCAAATTTAACCAATCAGAACATTTCAAATGTCCAACAAGTCTGGCCAAACTCAGGCAACCTGGAACACTTCGGTCATCTTCTCCTGTGAGCTCTCACTGAAGCTTCATCATTTGGTAAATTCAGAACACGAGACCACCATCATTGTGATCCTCATCTCATCCTGAATTCAACCTTATGCCTCAAATTCATTTATCTAAATCGAGCAAAGGAAACTTCAGAGAAGTTTCATAAGCAAGCAAACCACGAAAAATAAAATTAAATGATGAACATGATCAATCAACACCAGATAAGTTAGGGGAAAATATCAGAGAGTGAAGGACTACATTGTGGTAACTTGTTTGAGTTCAAATGATGCTCAGAACTACATTGTCCAGATGGTGATAAGAAGTTGATGAAGCTCGATCTGGTTGGAGCACTTCAGAAAGTACCAGAGCTTGAAAATTGTTGCAAAAGTTTCAGAGGATGCCGAAGATGCTAATGGAATCAAGAAATTGGATTGAAACAAGCTGAAACTCAAAACACGATAGTTGATTTTTTCTGGAAAGTTTGAAATTCTGGCGTAGTCAGAATTCAGATGTTCTACTCCAAGTCATGACATCTGATCCAACATTGTAACTACTGCAGCAAGACAGTTAACACATTAAAAGCCCTGTACTGACTCACTCTTTCACAGATGTCACGACATCTCCTTCTATGTCACCCTAGAGGGAAGGAACCCCTAGTCCTGTGCATCTGGTATACAAACTCAGCAGAGATCAATCATAGCACTCACTTATGTTGTTTTCCTACACATGTTATCTGCACGATGTCTTAATATTGATCATCTGTTACATTATTCCAGTGTGCTTGTCTTTTACTTGTATTTCCTGAATTAAAGGTTGAATACATTAATCTAATTACCACTTATTAGATTGCTAACAAATAGGTTATTTGTTAGGTTCATTAATTGTAGGGCAGTAGTTGGTTTCCTGGATTTTAGCTCAGCTGTTGGATTCCTAAAGAATAGCCTGAGAAAAATACTGAAACAGAAAAACTAATCATCCTACACTTTAGCACATGCTGTCAGGAATGAATGTCACAACATTCAGTTTGACAGTCAGAACATATACATCATGCTGATTCTGTTATGTTCTTGAGAAACAGACTGTGCTAAATTTGTTGTACTGTAAAAGACCAACCAGTCACTAGTTCAGTATCAGCCTACATGAACAACTGTCTAGACATCCAGTTTGATAGCTTCACAATGATCCTTTGGCCAGGTCTGTTTTCACTTGAAAACCAGACTTAAATATATACTGAACTGAAGCATAGAAATCAACCTGTCTATTATTCAGTATAAGCTGTCAATGATGAATGTTACGACATTCTGATTGACATACAACCAGAAGGCTATGTATCAGGTCTGTTATTATCTTGGTAGGAAGACTGAAATACACGCTTAGTTATGGCATACAGGATTATAACATATGCAGAAGGAAAACAAACACAGGAAATTGTTAACCCAGTTCAGTCCAACATGACCTACATCTGGGGGCTACCAAGCCAGGAAGAAGATCCACTATCAGCAGTATTAATTCAGAGTTAAACTCCCCCGTTTACAACTCTTCACTTAATCCCTACCCAATGCAATCTATACCTAGGAACTCCTAGATAGAATCCTCCAGTTTCCATTCCTATCACTACAAATACAATGTAATGTTCAAACACCTTGAACTTGCTTCACAGCTTCATTCAAGAACATAATCACTCTTGCCTACAGGCTTTGAGTTACAAAAACTCTCAGCTTTTACCACTGAGAAACACATGGTAACCTTCCTACAGATTGGGAGGTTTACCTCACACACACCACTAAATTTTCATTCTATGAGGCTTACAAAAACTAGGTTACAATCAACTATTTATAACCTAATCACCCAACTGGATTTGGGCCTTCAGAAATCGCAGCAAACTTGTTCTTTGCTGTTACAACTACAGCTGAAAATTTCTACTACAAACAAGGTCTTCAATCCTAAAATCTCTCCATATATATCTCCTTATTTTGAGCCTATATATATTCTGATTGAGTCTTTAAGACCTCCACATGGGAGTTAGGATATTCACCAAATATCCTTACTAATCCCAGAATATATACTGAATTAATTAATTCAGTTTTCTACACATGTGCGATGTCACAGACATGATGTTGTGACATCGTACATGACATGTTGGTCCAGATGTTGAACTTCTTCAACCCAACATATTAAAACAACAGAGATGATTACATTATTTGTTTTACAAAATTAATGCCAATCCTAAGGTATTAACAATCTCCCCCTTTGGCAAATTTTAGCTAAAACAAATAAACATTGCACTGGACAAAACATCCCAATATAGGTATGCTCTTCATCTCTGTCATTGACTCCACCACCACAAACACCAAAGTTGGTGTACATGAGGAAATAGAGGTACAAGAATCAGTTATACCAGAACCCTTTCCCTCAACAGGAGAGCTTCCTGAAGAATATGTAATGCTGAGTACATAGACAATGTAACTCAGATCACAAGGCACAACTATCTTCTTAACTCAGATCACAAGACACAAGTGGTATACCCAGTTGGTGGATTTTATGCCTGACCCCAGCTTCTGTTTGCCACCACACCCACAGTTAGCTTGCTTCTGGTACATTCTTAACCTTAGGACTATATTTCTCTCCCCCTTTTTAGCTAAACATTTGTAAAGGAACCCCTCACAAAACCAGATCCAGGCGCAGTTTGCCCAAACCTTAACATACCCCATGATTTAGAGGGAATGAAGTGTTTCTCTTGTGAGAAGAAGAGGGCTATTACATCCTTTAAATAGTCCAGCTCGTGCTTAGGAATTAACGGTAGGAATAAATGGTTGGTCAAGATTCATCAATATTTGCTGAGAAACAGTCAGAGAATCACCAACAAAATCTCAGACTATCTTTGAATACCTTTTATAGCTCTTGACTGTTTCTTTTACAAAACAGTAGTTCCAGTGCATGGAGACTATTCCATATATGCAATCAGACACGTTACACGCGATGTCTTAACATTCCACGCGGCTTTTCTCTGCATTCTGCCAGTATTCAACATTTCCTAAGACACTTTCATACCTCCAGTAGAGACTTGACATCTGGCACTACTAAAGACAAAATCACAACCACCAGTAGATGGTTACTCCCCCTGTACCACACAACTGTGACCATCATGCTTATTCTAATTTATCAGAATTAGACACACCACATCCATAATTCCTAATGACTTTACGATTCAGAAGGAACTGACAACAATGTCTAGGGCAATGTCATGACATCAGGTCAGACATTCTTCTGCTCACTCAGCCTTGACTTACACCACATCATCCTACCAAGGTGCCATACTCAGTTATCTGAGACCACATAGACCACAAGCTTGATGATTACTTGCAGCACAAAGACAGAGCTCCCCATGTCATGAACAACCCACTCTCATCTTGAAACTTGGAGATCAAACATGGGCATATCCAACATCCCAAAGTTGGACCTTCACATACTTCCTGATTCAAAGATAACCCAGACCAATTGATGAATGGAAAACATAAGACGCATCTTCATGTCTTCAAGAGCACACCCTCTGTTCAACCCTCTTGGCTGAACACATCCACACTCTGTGTCAATCTCTCTTCTAACCAGAACAGACACCCACTTCACAAAATGTTCTAACATTAGTTAGGGCATCCTCACAACATAACAAGGCACACCATCTGATAATTTTCAGATATCACTGAGTCACCTGCTCAGTCCAAAGGAGCCAGACACAAATTGGGACACATACATTCTCATCCCATTACAAGAGATAATCTTCCATAGATAGCTTAGAACTCCTACCACAAGCTCCAAGAGATGAATAGAGAGACATCTCCTTTTGTCTTTAACTTACTACTTTTCTGCTCAAAAGTAATTTGTCTCAGACTTTCCTCAAGAATAATCAGCTTCCTTATGTTGATTATCTTGATCCTTCGAACTCACTTCTGAGATAGACCAAATGTCACTGGTTGATTACCTCCTTCATGAATCCTCATATGAGAAAGTCAAATGCCACTTTTTGACCTCTCCAAGATTATCAGACTTCTCTCAAAGATATTCTGACCTTCCAAGTGAGATTTGAACTTCAAGCCTTTTGAAGTGTCCAATCTACAACCCTGTAGACCCTTCTATCTCAAGTTGATATGCCACTTCACCAACTAAGAATCTGATGTTGAACCAAATGTCACAACATCGTGTTTTGACATCCAGCTGTTGAATTCAACTCCTTCTTCTGCCACTTGAAAGAACTTCCTCCCTTCACAGAACAAGAATTCAATGTTCTCATAGACTTGATTGTGGAACCAAGTTTGAGTAAACAACCTCCATCCTGCAGGTTTGCAGTTAAGTCATCCAAGCTCACACCTTGATGAATTCCTGCTTCTTCTCCAAAGACATCAGACACTCTGGTGCAAGAGTCTTCAGAAGGACCAGTTAGCAACTAACCCTTCAGCTATACCAAGGATTCTTCTTCCTAAAGCAAGGCTATTTCCATGATGTTAAGATTGCTTCCACTTGTTCTTAACTTCATAGTGTGCATTAGCCAATGCACTTCCTTACTTAGATCAGGGATAAACTGATCCAAGTAACCACCATCAAGACTATGATGTCTTCTTCTTCTTGTACACACCAAGGCTGACCATGTTTCTTGCCAGGAAACCTTTTCAGAGATCATATGCTTTTGCTGCCACCAAAGAGATAGATCATAAACCCATGTACTATCCTTCCTGTGATTCTGCACAGGATCTTGAAGAAGAGATGTTCCAACATTTTTACGAACATCAGTTATCTTGAGCTCCAAGGATACTCAATCAAATACTTGTACTTGGCACAAGTTGACATTGATCTTAAATCCTTTCCCCATATTCCTTTCAGATACTTCCACCATAAGACTACTTTGAAAATACTCTTCTAGCGTCAACATCTTCTGCTTGCAAGCACTTCAACAGTTTCGAAAATCTTCTCAGATTAAATTCACCCTTAGGAATGAGAGAGATGAATTCTTCCTTGCAAATGTGTCACACAACCACCAGAACCCATGTGACACAGGGCAACAACCAACCAGACCCTAGGCTGACCAAATGTGAGGAGGTTAACCAAAACTCCCCCTCAAATTAACACTCATGGAAACTTCACACCAATATCCATGGATTGTACAGACATGTCTCAACATGACATACACCATCCCTACCAGTGGCACCTAACTCTATGAGTTATACCTATACATACTCCAATCACACCAATCAGACTTCAGCTGATCATAGGTACTAGTGAAAGACACCAACACCAGTCCATAGTAGATATGCATTGCCAGAGCATACTACCTCAACCAACCTCTGAATCTTCATATTCTCACTCCTTGAAAGAACTGCCACTTCTGATCGTGGTGTTTGAATAACAAGATCCATGGTCCTAATCCTCTTAAATGGAATAGCAGTCAGGTTACCCCATTATTGACTTCTATCATCCAGGGGACTTGTCTTCCAGTACACCATAGTACTTCAGGAAACAACTATCCAACCCTGATCAATCTACAGGAATAAGGCACACAGCGGGGATTGCACAATGTCACATCTCAACCAGCTCCACTTCTAGAGATCAGACATCTAAAAGTGACCTTCTTGAGCACACACACAGTTGACCCTACCCTTGTCAACTTAGCACACACAAATGTCTCCTCTTCCAGGTCAGGAGTAGGTTTCAAACCAAAGTATCCCTTTGTTTGACACCTAAACACATCTGCTCTTCAACCAGTAGCTGCCTACTTGTTGAACCACATGTTCTAACATCACATAGAACATTAGTTTAGCCTCCTTGAAACAAACCCTCCTCGAAGGTCTTCAAGGTCTTCATATACACTACCCAGGAGAGTACAAGAATCAGTCATCAGGTGATTCTTATCATGAAGAGTGGACTTGATGAGACTCAAGTATCTTTGACATCTTCAGATGATTATGATGAAATCTTGAATACAGCAGCCTTTCATCCACATGAGGGGAAACTATATCAGAGTTTCAGTTTTGTCAGGTATTATGCAGCGGAAATCATAATACAACTCAACCAATGAACACATACTTCATCAGATCAGCCTCCAAGAGCATACCAAGTTTGAACATGATTCAATACTTGCACAGTTGTCCCACACAAAGGCCAATTGCCAATCTCCAGAGGCAGGTGCACACAATTCCTATCATGAATGGTATCCACTTACTTCAAGGGACCATTCAGGGAAACCATAGAACCATCTTCAGGTTCCAACACCAGTACTAACATAACTTCTTGCCAGATACTAGAAAGTATCAGCCATGGATCTCATCCAGAAACAGAACAGGATGCCTGCTCTGATACCAATTGAAATTCTGGCGTAGTCAGAATTCAGATGTTCTACTCCAAGTCATGACATCTGATCCAACATTGTAACTACTGCAGCAAGACAGTTAACACATTAAAAGCCCTGTACTGACTCACTCTTTCACAGATGTCACGACATCTCCTTCTATGTCACCCTAGAGGGAAGGAACCCCTAGTCCTGTGCATCTGGTATACAAACTCAGCAGAGATCAATCATAGCACTCACTTATGTTGTTTTCCTACACATGTTATCTGCACGATGTCTTAATATTGATCATCTGTTACATTATTCCAGTGTGCTTGTCTTTTACTTGTATTTCCTGAATTAAAGGTTGAATACATTAATCTAATTACCACTTATTAGATTGCTAACAAATAGGTTATTTGTTAGGTTCATTAATTGTAGGGCAGTAGTTGGTTTCCTGGATTTTAGCTCAGCTGTTGGATTCCTAAAGAATAGCCTGAGAAAAATACTGAAACAGAAAAACTAATCATCCTACACTTTAGCACATGCTGTCAGGAATGAATGTCACAACATTCAGTTTGACAGTCAGAACATATACATCATGCTGATTCTGTTATGTTCTTGAGAAACAGACTGTGCTAAATTTGTTGTACTGTAAAAGACCAACCAGTCACTAGTTCAGTATCAGCCTACATGAACAACTGTCTAGACATCCAGTTTGATAGCTTCACAATGATCCTTTGGCCAGGTCTGTTTTCACTTGAAAACCAGACTTAAATATATACTGAACTGAAGCATAGAAATCAACCTGTCTATTATTCAGTATAAGCTGTCAATGATGAATGTTACGACATTCTGATTGACATACAACCAGAAGGCTATGTATCAGGTCTGTTATTATCTTGGTAGGAAGACTGAAATACACGCTTAGTTATGGCATACAGGATTATAACATATGCAGAAGGAAAACAAATACAGGAAATTGTTAACCCAGTTCAGTCCAACATGACCTACATCTGGGGGCTACCAAGCCAGGAAGAAGATCCACTATCAGCAGTATTAATTCAGAGTTAAACTCCCCCGTTTACAACTCTTCACTTAATCCCTACCCAATGCAATCTATACCTAGGAACTCCTAGATAGAATCCTCCAGTTTCCATTCCTATCACTACAAATACAATGTAATGTTCAAACACCTTGAACTTGCTTCACAGCTTCATTCAAGAACATAATCACTCTTGCCTACAGGCTTTGAGTTACAAAAACTCTCAGCTTTTACCACTGAGAAACACATGGTAACCTTCCTACAGATTGGGAGGTTTACCTCACACACACCACTAAATTTTCATTCTATGAGGCTTACAAAAACTAGGTTACAATCAGCTATTTATAACCTAATCACCCAACTGGATTTGGGCCTTCAGAAATCGCAGCAAACTTGTTCTTTGCTGTTACAACTACAGCTGAAAATTTCTACTACAAACAAGGTCTTCAATCCTAAAATCTCTCCATATATATCTCCTTATTTTGAGCCTATATATATTCTGATTGAGTCTTTAAGACCTCCACATGGGAGTTAGGATATTCACCAAATATCCTTACTAATCCCAGAATATATACTGAATTAATTAATTCAGTTTTCTACACATGTGCGATGTCACAGACATGATGTTGTGACATCGTACATGACATGTTGGTCCAGATGTTGAACTTCTTCAACCCAACATATTAAAACAACAGAGATGATTACATTATTTGTTTTACAAAATTAATGTCAATCCTAAGGTATTAACAAAGTTTCAAGTTGCAACAAAGATTTCTTGGCTCTCAAAAGCTAGGAAATGAATGCAATAGCTTCCTCTATTTAAAGGGAATGTGTTTGGATCCAAATACGTGTGGAATAACGCAAAATTCGTGCAAAATGAATTTGATCTGAATGTGAGAAAAGTGTGACTTGTAACTCGTCAAAAATTAGCCAAATGATGCATTTAAAAGGTTAATTAACTTATGGAGACTTAGTTAAACATGTTTAGGTCCAAAACACATGCTAATTTGGCTTGGAATGATAGTAGTGAAGTTAAAATTTCGGGCAATGGTAATTTCTTTAGTTACTAGTCACCATGTTCAACCTAATGGGGCATCCTACTAAAGAGGCTTTTTGATCCCATTCTCTTAGAAATGTGTTAGCATCATGGCAAATATCGCAATGTTCCAATAAAGGTTGAATTTGGATGCTTGAGAAAAAAGTTATGTCATGTTGAAGTTGACATGAAAAACTGATCAGATAACTTAGAAAAATTCGAGTTCTTCATGGTTGAATGACCTGTAATGTCTCAACGAATTCCATGGCCTTCCAAGCATATTTTGACCTTGATCCTTGAAGCAAACTTGTATAGGGAATCACAAATGACATTCTGCAAAAAGAATTAGGCTCAAATGTTCAAAATTACAGAAGTTATTATATTTGAAATTTGAGGAAAAATCACTTAAATATATGTCAAATTTCACTAAGCCCACAAATGACCTATAATATCTTCAAATGTTTGATGATCCTCCAAGAATAATTGGATCTTATCATATAAATAGAAGTTATAGAGGATATCTAGAAGAGTCATATGCAATCAGAAGCATTCAAAAATGTTGAGAATTGAAGGAGTTATGATCCTTGGAACTTTGACTTCAAAATGTTGACTTTTTGGTCAAACCACTTAGAACAAGCTTGTGTACTTGGACTTTCCTTGCATTTCAAAGAACATGGGTAATCATATGAAATCAAAATAAGGTGTCCTTGATTTCCTCTTGATTGAATTTCTCAAAGCTTGAAGTTGCTTATTGAAGAAAGCATGGAAATAAACACATGAACCTTTGACTTTCCTTGAGAAGTAAGCAACAAAACTTTGAGATGCTCTTGATTGAAAAGCCCTACCTCGCACAATAAACATAAGGAAAACAAAACATATTTTTTACTATTTTGATTAGTGGTTATATAAGCAATGAATCATATGAACACATAGGTAAAATAAACCAACAAAGAGGTGTTTGGTGATCCTTGCAAGAACCAAACCCAAAGATGGATAAGGGGAGGATCAAGATGTGACCTTGTTTGTGTGCAAGGATGTAGATGATATGTGGTATTTTAGGGTTAAAAGTTAGGGTATGACAGATGCCCCTATTTAAGTTTCTTCAATTTGGAAATACGAAGGTTGAATTCTTTGTCTCGACAAGATTGAAGAGACTTAAATACCAAAGACCCAATTTTTGGCCCTAATATACCGCAAAATGCTTATGATATGAATACAAACCAGGATATTTGTGGGGAATAATAGTTTCCATAGGGGTACCTAGTTGGGAACAAACAAAGTTCTGCAGGGAAAAGAAAAGACTTGAGAATAACCATCATTTGGGAAGAAACCAATATACAGTTAGAGAATGACCGCAACAAAGATCCAACGGGGAAGACTTAAAAAGGAAAGGCTCCACCGGGGAAAAGGAAATCATCAAAAGGGGAAAACCCTAACCCTAATAGGGAAGGAGTATTAATTAACTATCAGCCAAGTGATAACTTAACAAAGGTACTAAGCTCAAACAAAATGATTACTAACTACCAGCCAAGTGGTAACTTAACAAATGTAACCAATCAGAGGTAAAATGAACAATTACCTATTATCAACCAAGTGATAGCTTAACAAAGGTAATAAGCTCAAACATAATGATTACCAACTACCAACCAAGTGGTAACTTAACAAAGGTAACCATCATAGGTAAAAGGAACTATTACCTACTATCAGTCGAGTGATAACTTAATAAAGGTAATAAGCTCAAACAAAATGATTACCAACTACCAGCCAAGTGGTAACTTAACAAAGGTAACCAATCAGAGGTAAAATGAACTATTACCTATTATCATCCAAGTGATAGCTTAACAAAGGTAATAAGCTCAAACAGAATGGTTACCAACTACCAGCCAAGTGGTAACTTAACAAAGGAAACCAAACAAAGGTAAAAGGAACTATTACCTACTATAAGCCAAGTGATATCTTAACAAAGGTAATAAGCTCAAGCAGAATTATTACCAACTACCAGTGAAGTTGTAACTTAACAAAGGTAATCAATCAGAGGTAAAAGGAACTATTACCTACTATCAGCTGAGTGATAGCTTAACAAAGGTAATAAGCTCAAACAGAATGATTATCAACTATCAGCCAAGTGGTAACTTGACAAATGTAACCAATCAGAGGGTACCAAAGTTCAACCAGGAATGAACTAGAGAGAAATGGTCAAAGAGGACTTCACCCAATGAGGAAATAAACTCAATTGGGGATTAACTCCATCCAGATAATGAACTGGAAAGGGAAACTGAAGCAAAATCTTCCATAAGGATCAGACTCAGTGGGGAATTAAAAAGGATAAACGTTTTCTACTTAAGGTTGACACTGTATTGGAGAGAGGACGCACACACTCTATGGGGAGAAAAAGTTTCCAGAGAGCGGGGGGAGCATCGAGAAATGAAAAATGCGCAAATAAACCCCATGATGCTATGCACATACGTATGATTATGCTGACAAAACAAGCACAAAGGGTGTGAGACTGATAACACAGTACAACCGAATACTCGGCTAATCTCAACAAGGTGGAGATACTAGAAGAGATTCGTTAGAGGGGTCCTACCATTCTTGGAATCGGATGCTGAGGAAACCATTATACATGTAACAAAAGAAAACCCGACCTGGGGAAGTCGCTGAATTCCATTTTTGAGGATCTTACCACCCTTGAGATTTCAATTAACATTCCTCTTTTGTATTCACAGGTCGAGGAAAATAGATATCTTTTTTGTAAATTTTCAAAAATATGATTGTTTAGACATTTTTTGTTAGAAAAATTATCATCAAAATGAAATTTCATAAACTAAAACAAAATAATAATAGCTAACAAATGGGCAAAAGGTTCAAATTTTATTGATAGAATGATAGTCCGCAAATGGCGTGACTCCATGGATCATTACAAAGTTGGAAAACGGTAAATACATGGAAATGGCTACATTGAAATACAATGACCATTACTCTCCCTAACAAATTTGAATTCTGCTATGCTCTAGACTTCAGTCGATGATGAATGAATATGAACCTTTGTTATATAATTTTGCTTCAAACGATCAGGTCTAGCATGATGTAGTTACTTGCCATAACCTTTAACTTTTGCCTAGATTTCCCTATCGGGTTCAATCTACCGGGATGATTACTTTCTATTTATGTAACTAATTTTTCCTGAACCTCTCTTTCGGGTTTTCAATCCACCAAGACAATCATTTTTCCCTAAGTCGCCCTTTCGGGTTTTCAACTTAGCGAGTTGTTCTTTTATTTTTCTAGGCGAAGTATTTCTTGACTGCATCAACATTCATAAGACGAGTGAGCTCCTCACCATCCATAGTTGTAAGAATCAATGCACCACTGAAGAAAGCTCTCTTAACAACATATAAGCCTTCATAATTATGAGTTCACTTGCCCCTAGAATCAGTGTTGAAAGACAAGATCTTCTTGAGCACAAGGTCACCTTCTCTGAATACGCGAGACCGAACCTTCTTGTCAAATGCTTTCTTCATTCTCTTTTGATATGATTGGCCAGGACACAAATCCGTCATCATTTTCTCTTCAATCAAACTCAATTAATCGTATATTCTTTGACACCATTCAGCCTCGGACAAATTGGCTTCCATCAAGACCCATATTGATGGGATCTCCACCTCTACAGGGAGCACTACTTCCATGCTATACACAAGAGAGAAAGGGGTTGACCCTATTGAAGTGCGGACGGATGTAAGTTATCCATGGAAAGAAAACGGGAGCATCACATGCTAATCTTTATATGCCACAACCTTCTTCTGGATAATCTCCTTAATGTTCTTATTCGTGGCTTCAACAACCCCATTCATCTTGGGTTTGTAAGGAGAAGAGTTATGATGTTCAATCTTGAAGTCATCACAAAGCTCTTTCATCATCTTCTAATTCAAGTTTGACCCATTATCAGTGATGATCTTACTTGGAACACCATATTGATAAATTATCTAATTCTTGATAAATCGGACCATAACTTGTTTGGTATTAGCAAAAGATGTTGCTTCAACCCATTTGGTGAAGTAATCAATAGCTACCAGGACGAAACGATGTCCATTCGAATCTTTGGGTTCAATCATACCAATTATGTCGATTCCCCACATAGAAAAAGGCCATGGAGACGAAATAACATTGAGAAGTGTTGGAGGCACATGAATCTTATCCACATAAATATGACATTTATGGCACTTCTTCACATGTTTACAACAATCAGATTCCATTGTCAGCCAATAGTGACATGCCCTTAACATCTTACATGTCCATTGGCATGAGTACCAAAGGATCCTTCATGAACTTCTTGCATTAACATGTATGCTTCGTGTCTATCCACGCATCTGAGCAAGACCACGTCAAAGTTTCTCTTGTACAACGCATCTTCATTCAGAAAGAACTTGCTAGCCAGTCTTCTCAAAGTCTTCTTATCTTTGCTGGATTCCCCAAGCGGGTATTCCTGACTCTGAAGGAAACACATAATATCATAATACCAAGGCTTATCATATGTAACTTCTTCTGCCGCAAACACGTGATATTGGGTGCGTCATTCTAACGGTTTACTTTATACATAGAAGACAGAGTAGCGAGAGCGTCCGCCATCTGATTCTCTTCGCGAGGCATATGATAAAACTTTATTTTATTGAAGAAAGTTGACAACCTCCTTGCATAATCTTTGTAAGGAATCAAACTAGGATGACGAATCTTCTATTCTTATTTAATCTGATTAACTACCAGGGCTGAATCTCCATATATAACAAGGATTTTAATTCTCAAATCAATGGATTCTTCAAGACCCATGATACAAGCTTCAAAGTCTGCCATGTTATTCGTACAATCAAACATCAATCTTCCAGTAAAAGGGATATGAGAACCTATAGGAGTCATAATGATTGCCTCAATTCTATTTCCATAAGCATTAACGGATCCATCAAACACTAAACCCCAACGGGATCTAGGCTATGGTCCTTCTTTAGGCAACAATTCATCATAATCTTTAGCTTTCAAGTACATAACATCTTTATCAGGGAATTCAAACCTGATGGATTGATAATCATCGATTGGCTGGTGATCCAAATGATCTGTAAGAATAAATCCTTTAATTTCTTTCTGAGTATGATACTCAATATCATATTCGGACAATAACATCTTCCAACAAGCTATCCTTCTAATCAAAATAGGCTTTTCAAAAATATACTTGATTGGATCCATTTTGGATATCAACCAAGTGGTATGATTGATCATATACCGGCATAAACGTTTGGCTGCCCAGATTAAAGCACAACAAGTCTTCTCAAGCATGGAATACCAAGACTTACACTCGGTAACTTCTTACTTGGATAGTAGATGGCATTCTCCTTTCTACCAGTTTCATCTTGTTGTCCAAGCACACAACTCATGGACTCTTCTAACATAGTAAAATACATAATAAAATGTATTCCTTCCACTAGAGGATACATGATAGGAGGTTCAAGCAGATACTCCTTGATGTTTTCAAAATCTTTCTGGAATTCCTATGTCCAAACACAACCTTGATCTTTACGGAGAACAATGAATATTGGTCCATACGTGGTAGTCATGTGAGATATAAATTTGGATATGTAATTCAAACGGCAGAGGAACCCTCTGACTTGCTTCTCTGTCTCTGGTGCAGGCATCTCTTGAATAGCTCTGACTTTATCAGTATCTACTTCAACACCTTTCTGGATGACAAAGAAACCCGACAGCTTTCTTGAACGGACACCAAAAGTACATTTGTTAGGATTCAATCGGAGTTTAAACTTGCTCAACTGCTGAAACAACTTCAAAAAATAATCAACACGATCTTCTTCAGTCTTCGACTTAGCAATCATATCATCAACATAGACTTCTATCTCTTTGTGTATCATGTCATCGAAAAGAGTTGTCATAGCTCTTTGGTACGTTGCACCAGCATTCTTTAAACCGAAAGGCATCACTCTATAGCAGAATGTTCCCCAAGGTGTAATAAATGTTATTTTTTCCATGTCCTCGGGTGCCATCTTGATCTGATTATAACCAGAGAACCCATCCATAAAGGAGAAGAAATTGAACTTAGTTGTATTATCTACCAACATGTCAATGTCTGCCAGAGGAAAATCATCTTACGGACTATCTTTGTTGAAGTCTCTATAATCAACACACATCCGAACTTTACCATCTTTCTTTAGAACAGACACAATGTTAGCCACCCATTGAGTATACTCATCAGTAACAAGAAATCCATTGTCAATCTTCTTTTGCACCTCTTCTTTAATCTTGACAGCCATATCAGGGTGAGTTCATCTCAACTTCTGCTTAACCGGCGGACACTCTGGCTTCAATGGTAATCGATGCTCCATAATATCAGTATCAAGACATGGCATATCTTTATAAGACCAAGCAAACACATCCACATATTCTCTAAGAATCTCTACCATCCTCTTCTTAACATTTGGACAAAGCAGTGCCCCAATCTTGACTTCTTTCTTGTTCCCTTCAAAACCCAAATTAATCACTTCCAACGACTCTTTATGAGCCTGAATGGTATTCTCTTCGTGCTCAAGCAACCGAGAAATCTCATCAGGAATCTCTTCATAATCCTCTTCTTCCATTTCGAACACAGGAAATTTAAAGTTGGGAGACAACATAAGGTCATTGTTTTCAATGGGTTTAACAATTAATCTACACAATATTTTAATGCTTGATTTTAGAATATGAACAAATAAGCGCATATTGTGATGCATACATAAAAGTGATTATTATATTGTTTTTTATGTTACCATGTTTTATAGAAAAAGCAAAAAGGAAAAACATAATATGGATAAACGAAATAACATTTTATTAATGATAATGAAAAATCTGAAACAAAGCCCACATAGATCCACTTTCACCTTGGGCATGGTGAAAGGATTTTGAAAAGAACAAAAAACAAGTTACTTTGATAAGTGAATAACAGAAGGAACATTAACAATCATCCAATTTTGGCACATCGATCCACGTGTATTAAAGTTAGGCATTCCTTGCTCTTCATCGTCTTCTAAAATTGTGGCAGCAAACTAGTCTTTGGAATGAATAAAACCAGCATTGTGAAACACTTCCTGAATTCGCTTCAAATCTCTTCGGGTTACACCGGGTGAAAAACCCAAACTAGCTCAATTATTGTTCTCTGCAAGCTCAGCAACATGTCCCCATATAGCAGATTGACCATTCTTCAACACATGTTAGGCATCTTTCAAGGATGACATGGGTTCATCATTCTTCTTAATAACAATATTATCAACAGAAAGAGCTTGAAACAACGTTCCTTCAGCTTCGTCAATATGAATGTATGAAAATAAAGAGAGATGACTCACTAACATGGCTTTCTCGTCATCCATGATCACTAACTTTATATTCTTTACAAACTTCAGCTTCTGGTGTAGAGTTGATGTTGTTGCCCCACCCTCATGAATCCACATATGTCCTAAGAGACAACTGTAGGCGGGATGAATATCCATCACTTGAAAAGTGATTTGAAATAAGCACGAACCTATCTTTATTGGGAGATCAACCTCCCCAATTACAGTCTTCCTTGAGCCATCGAAAGCCTTCATAACAACTCCATTGAACCTCATCGGAGCACCTTGATAAGTAAGCTTAGACAGTGTGTATATAGGCAGAACATTTAGAGAAGAACCAGTATCCACCATCACATTGGATAGGGCATCTTCCTAACAATTCATAGAGATATGTATAGCCAAATTATGGTTCCTCTCTTGCTCGGGAAACTCTTCACCACTGAAGCTCGGATTGTTACATGCAGTAATATTGGTCACAATGCCATCAAATTGATCGATTGTCATATCATGGTCCACATAGGATTTCTCTAGGATCCTTTACAAAGACTCTCAATGAGCTTCTAAACTCATCAGTAAAGATAATACGGTTATCTTGGAAGGAGTGTGTAACAACTGGTCTACCACATTGAAATCACTCTTCTTAATCAATTTCAGCATTTCATCTTGATCAACATTCTGATTCACACTACTGGATTGGCTGGTTTGCATAATAGGAGCTTTCTCTTGAGTTTATTTCTCTATCACAACATCTTCAATTCTCTTAGGAGCTGCAACAGCAAATACCCGACCACTTCGGGTCACACCACTTACATCGGCGATGTTCACAACAGACGATAAAACAGGAATATGCACCTCTTTGTTGTCTTCCAACATAGTAGCATTATACTTGTAAGGCTCAACTTTATCAGACTCGTAAGGCATATGACCCTCCAAACGAATAACCAACAGAGAAATAACAACCTTTTGACCATCGTATGCAATTACAACCGGTTCAGGGAAATTAAAACGGGGAACTATGACATTCACCTCATGCTCATCTTTATTTCTATCCCTTGTAACCTGAATAAGGTTTTGATCCAACATTTCTTATAAGTCTCTTTTCACAACAGCACATCCTCGGGGATTTCTGGAACAAACATGGCAAGAAGCATGATCATGCTCATAATAGCTCAACTCACATAAAGTTGCATGCATTTCAACCAAGGATATGCTTATCAGATTGATGTCAAAAACTCGGTACTTTCCTGGACATCCATCGACCATATTCACAAATGCACTTCCATGTTTGGGCAACAGATTAGCTTGTACATTGGGACTAGAGTCTTCAAAAGACAAAATTCCACTTTGCATTAACCTTCCCACCTCAACTTTCAAAGCGAAATATTCTCAATATCATGGTCGGGTGCTCCTTAGTGGAATGCACAATGTTAATCAGGTTTATACCACCACAGAAGCTCTTTCGGAACAACTGATGGAGTTGTTTGTACCAAATTCTTCTAAATTAAAGCATGAAATAACTCGGTATAAGTCATTGGAATTGAGTCAAATTATGCGGGCCTCTGGGCATGATTTTGTTGATTTTGTTGATTTATTCGTTTTTGAAAACGTGGTTGATAACTCGGTGCTACTTGAACGGCCAGAGAAGAATTAATAACTGGAGTTACAGACGCCATATGCTGATGATGTTAACTATTCCTCGGATGTCTCCTACATTTCTCTTGCGAGATAACGTTAGCATCATTTTCCTTCTTATTGGGTAGTCCACTTCTATGCTTTTTGGAACTGTCAGCCGAACTTCCTTCATTTAATCGTCCCTCACGGACACCTTCTTCTAATCTCAAACACATATTTACCACTTTAGTAAAGTCACTAGGCGCACTTGCAACCATCCTGTCATAATAGAATGGACTCAACGTCTTCAAAAATAGTTTTGTCATTTCCTTTTCTTCCAACGGAGGACTAACCTATACGGCGGTCTCGCGCCATCTTTGTGCGTACTCCTTGAAAGTTTCTTTATCTTTTCGAAACATAGCACAGAGTTGATCCCTGTCTGGTGCCATTTTGACATTATATTTGTATTGACGAACAAAAGCCTCACCTAGGTCATTGAACATTTGGATCTGAGTGCTATCGAGTCCTATATACCATTTCAGAGCAGCACCAGTCAAATTATCCTGAAAGTAGTGGATCAACAATTGATGGTTTCCAGTTTGAGTCGACATCTTATGAGCGTAATCACCAGATGACTCAGAGGACAAGAGTTTCCTTTATACTTTTTGAAATATGGAACCTTGAACTTGTGTGGAATCTTCACATTATGAACTAAACACAGATCATGAGCATTCTTCCAAAATAGGTTTTCCCCCTTAAAGCTTGAGTCCCTTTCCGCATATCCTAAAACTGATCTTGGAACTCGTCCATTCTTTCATAAACACCAACAGTTATGCTCTGGTCAGCATGAAAAACAAGTTCTTAGACATAAGGAGTAACATGAACCACGAGAGGTGGTACTGACATCACAGGCTGAGCCGTAGGAACTTCAACAGCAGGTTGATATCCCTCGTGCATGAAGTTAGGAGGCATTCCCCAAGGGAAACCAGAAGGCATGTGGTGTTGTAGAACACTGACGGGAACCACAGAGATAGGCGTGGAGACAATTTTGAAAATCACGGTCCTTTGAAATGGAGTCTGAGGAGGAGGAGGTGGTTGATTCTGAGCAGCCACCAAAGCTTCCATCATAGAAGTAAGCCTCTCATAGTTGTCCCTCAAGGTTGTCACCTCTTCACGGAGTTCACAATTCTCTTGCTCTAGGCGGCCCATCTTCTTCAACTGATTAGCTCAAGTATTGTATTGGTGAGACAACTTGTTTGGATGAAGACCAAGAAAGAAATAAGACCTCTGGAGAACTTACTTAGAGAAAGACCAAGATGCAACATGATGCATGATATGCAAATGCAAATGTGAATGTTATTATTGTTATTTTTCAAGGAACTTTAAGACATAAATTGCAAACATCATAATGGGAATAACACATTTTGATGTACTGAAAGTCTCATTTTATTAATAATGTAAATGATTACAATCAAAAAATACAATTTCAATGATCATAAACGGAAAGGAACTAGATCTATGGAATCATGTCTGATGACGACCAAACGCCAAGCTGGTACTTCTTGCGAAGCCTTTTGATCTCTCTTTCGTAGCTGCTTTTCATAGCATCCTTCTCTATCACGAGCTAGTCTACAATGTCATTCCAAACGCCAGAAGTAGGAAGATGAGTAAATGATAAACTATTAGAGGAAAATAAATCCTCTTGGTCCCTTGATCTCTTCACAGCATGTTGCTCAAGCAATTCTATCAAGTCATCTTTTTCCTTTAGCTGCTTCTGCAATTCTTCTTTCTCAAGGTGTGAGGTGTGAAATTTGTCTTCCCAGTCATCCCTCTCTTCATTAATTCTATCCAAAGCCTCTTGCAACTCATATATTCCTTTAATATTGGGCGATTTGACCATTACTAAGGACATAGGTCTTTCATAAGCGTATGACATCTTGAATTCTTTTGCTCTCTTCTTCAGCCAACTAGTGTAAATCTCCAAAGCTATACAATTCTTCAATCTGTAAGACCCCAATTTTGGCCCTGAGATCCCTCATGGCCCATATCATCTCATATCATGGCCTCAAGGATCATTGCATGCCTAGCTTTCCTCCTAGTGGGTGGTTTGCCTTGTGGTTTGTTTCTTGATCACCAAGCATGTTTTGCACTTGTATATTTTTGCCTTTCATATGTTTGTTAACCAAAAAGTACAAAAATATTGTCAGTCTAACCTTGTTGCTTGCAGTTGAAGCAATTATCAGCAATTAGGTCAAAGACAGTCAACAGTCAGTCAAAGCAATGGATGGTGGCCATTCTTGCAGAATTTGGGCACCATGACCAATAATCAAGAGTTCACACAACTTGGGACATCATTGGAAATCAAGGTCTCAAGGAATTAGGGTTTGGAATTCATCCGAAGTGGTTCAATCATGCAAAACCCTAGAAAAGTCAACAGAAAGTCAAACTTGGTCAACTGGCCATTTAATCAGTAATTTGATGGATGGAATTGATTTGAAGGAGTTCATTCATGTCTATACAAGCCTCATATGTCATGTCCAACCTCATCATGGAAGAATTTGAAGTCAAACAGAAAATTTCCAGAAATGGAAACTGGACCTGTAACTGAAACCTGCCATAAATGGAAAGTCTTGATCCTCAAACTTACATCATGATACAAGCTTCAAATGAATTTTTGCCCAACATGAAAGTTGAAGATCTTGTTCTCCCATTTCCAAAAAGTCCAAGAACTCTCAATTCCCATGTGTGGTTGGCAAGTTATGATCGAATCGATTTCAGAAAATCTTGAACTTCAAAAGGCCATATCTCCCAAACCGTTTGGCCAAATTTGGTGGGGTTTTTTCCTACAAGTCACATTTGATCCCCTCTTTCCAAAAATATAAATTTCATGAGCCAAAACTTCACCAATCAAAATGGCATATTTTGACTTTTCTCATTTAAATGCAAGTTTGACCAAGAGTTGACTTTTTGATATAAACATTTTTTCAACATTTGGCCAATTGGAACAGCTCAAAAATATCATTTAGAGTGTGTTTGCAAAGTCAAAATGTGCAGTACATAAGGCCATTGCTTGGTTGCTTGAATTGTAAGAAAGGTACAATTACACCATGCCATCCATACTTGCCTTTTAGCCATGCCTTGTACTCATCAAAACAGAGTTTTTAGAGGCCATTCTCTGTCATTTTGAAGCCTCATCTTGCAGCAAACTAACCAGCAAAACAAGAGCCATCCCTTGTGTGCTTGGATTGGGGCAAAAGTACATGTGTTCATCATACCTCCATACCATACTTGTACCACATCACATTGCAGATTTTTTGCCCATGATTTTCTGTCAAAACCAAACAGTAACAGCATGGCTTTCCATCTCTTTTTCCTGTCATGAGTAACATATTGCAGCAAAAAAAACCAGAGAGACTTCATTCATTTTCACTTGGCATTTCCCTCCACAAAATTGGAAGATCCTGTTAAGAATGGAGGCAACAGCAAACAGCATACAGGAGCATGATTTCCTGCTACTGTAAACAGAAGTAGCAGCCACATAACCAACTGCACTCACCCTTGCTTGGCATTTCTAAAATTTTCTGTCATAAACACCAAAGAACCAGCTCTGCCTTGCCACAAAGCAACATCAAAGAGCAGTTTCTTGATCATTTTTTTCCTGTCATGGAGAAACCCTGCTAGCAGCCACAAGAGACCACAAACCAACAGAAACCTCACTCTCTCATTTTGCATTTTGGCCAAAGCAGAATTTCTGAGAAAATCCTCCAAACACACGAGCAAGCTTCTGATCCTCCATCACTTGAGCACTCTTTGGAAGCATTTTATATCCTCAAACCACACCCTTGCAGCCTCCTTCTCATTCTGTTTTCACCAAAGCTCAACAATGGAAAATCGTGAGTTGGACACCTTCAAGCATCTTTGAGCTGGCTTACTTCAAGAATCCTCCATTCTAGAGCACAAGCATCATCTGTTTCAAGCTGTAACACCAGAACAACACTGTTTTCACAATTTCTTCAAATCAGGTAAGATTTTCGACCAACTCTTTTCTCAAAATGATGCCATGCCATGTATAGTTCCTTCCTTGCTAAGCATTGTGCAATTTGAATCACATTAAATGGTGAACTATGCTGTCTGAAATCTTGATTTTCATTTTTGTGAACAAATGCATTTTTCATCGATTTGTTTTATCCAAGATGATTTAGAGAAAATGGGAGTCATATTTGTGTTGAGGGATGTTTAATGATGCTGTTGACATGCTTGCCATTAAATTCTGGGCATTCTGAAATTTTGAGATGCATGATGATGAATGTATGCCTGCTGCTGTTTTAATCCCTTGTCCTGCCCAGAAATCCACTTGGATTGTGTTTTGCGTGTTGGTGTTATGATGTTACATAAGTACATATGCCTTGCCATTGTGTGTTTTGCTCGAAATCTGTCAGATGATGATGAACCATGAACATGAACTTGATGAATACTGTTGCATTTAAACATAACTCTGTCCAGAAATTCCCTTGGTTATGCTTGTTTTGTTGTTAGCTCATGAAGATGATGATGCCTGCTGCTGTTTTAAACCATTTTAACCTGCCCAGAAAATGCACTTGTTTAGTGATTGGTTTATTGTTGTGTGGATGGTGCATGAACATTGTTGTTCCATTACCTGGCTGTTTGCATAATGTTGTTTGAGATTGGTCTTTCCATGATGATGAATGTTACGTATGTGCTGCTGTTTAAACCAAACACCCTGTTATTTTTCCAGAAATCCAGCTCATGTATGTTTTGGTTGCTGTTGACATGTTTTGCATGAGCATTATGAATTTGTTGTTATGTGGTTGCCATGATTGTTTGATTTCGATCGGTTGATGAACCATGAAGTTGGATAGTGAACATGCCCTGCTGTTTGAAACCCGACACCTTTTTCCAGTTTTTTTCCATGATGATGTTTGTTTTGCTGTTGGCTGATGCTGCTTAATGTGATGTTTCATGGCCACGCTTGTTTGTTGATGTTATTGTTTATGGTTTGATGATGAACATTGAATGATGAATATGCTCTGCTGCTGTTTTGAACTTTCCCAGAAAATCCACATGTTCTGTGTTTGCTGCATTTCGTCCTGGATGTTTGCTTGTTGCATATTTGTTATGTTATGTGTTGCTGTGCATTTGTTGTTGTTTTTGATCGAATGCTGAATGCCATAGCCATGAGCCATGCTGTTAGAAACCCTAAGGGTTTATGTGAAAACTCAGAATTTTGAACTGGATTGGCCAGTACACTGTTCCATTGGCTGAGAGCCAATAGGAACATTTCCTTTGCCTTGCCCAAAACGCATAGCTTTGATTAGTAAACCCAGAATTACAAGTTTGCCATCGGTTGACCATGTTTGACCCCATTTGCTATGCTATCTTGTTCATACTTCATCCATTATTCACTCAACTTAAACAATTCATTTTTAATTCAAATTTCATCCAAAAATCATGAAACTTTTTGCATCATGTCCATGAAGATGTCTAGTATTTTATTGTGAATTTTAACTAATTTTCCATTGGCTGGAGTTTTAATTGATAATTATTTTCTTGACATGTATGCATAATTGATACCTCTTGCCATTTCTTTTGTGAAATAATGATGATGCATCCTTTGGTCCTGAAATTTTTTGTGGAGAAACTAGACTCACTCATCTTCATTTTGGTATAGAGATTGTGCATTTATCATTTGTGGTTTGCTAGATATGAATTTTTGAACTAGGGTGTGACAATTTGTGTCACACCAATGATGTGCATTTTCTTGATTTTTGTTCACATGTCTCCTGGCCTCCAGATGACCCCAAATTTTGCATGAATCATCTATCACATGTCTAGCTTGTGTATGAATTTTCTTGGAATTAATCATGCTGTTTTCCATTTGATTGTGAATTTTCTTCCATGCTTAGTCATTTGTTGACTTTTTGTGCTACATATTGCCAAATCCTTTGTGAAATTCTCATACCATATTTTATGTTCATGAAACTTCATATGTGATAACTAGACATATTGAGCTTTGCATTGGTGTTAATCTCATTCATTTCTCTTCTGTTTTCAATTTGATATGATTTTTTGAAGTTGACCCATGTTTGTTGACCTTCATGGTGCATGCTTGAAATTATGTTGACTTCATGATTTTTATTGACTGCCTTCCTCTCATCCAAATGCCATGAAATTTTACATGTATACCATGCTAGATGTTAGGATTGAATGTGATTTATTTGATAATTTTTGGAAATGTTTGGGTTGACTTTTGATGCAAGTCATTCTGTTGACTTTTGTGTGCTTCTCTTGCCACGCTTTGCATTCTTTTGTGTATGAAATGACAATGATGCATGATTTGATTATGAATCCAATTGAGATTGCTTCTTAAATGTTTGGACATGAATTGGGTTGACTTTTCTTTTCTGTTTGACTTTTTTCTTTCATCTTTGACCCTAGGCTAGCCCTAGTGGTCTTTTGAGCTTACAATTGAGCTATTGTTTCAGGTTAAGCACCAATGCCTCAAAGATCATTCAAACTTGATTGAGTTGGATTATATATTGTGCTAACCCTTGTTTTGTAGGTGTGACTCATATGAGTTTGGCTTTGTGCCTTGGCACCTCTGTTTATGGTTGACTATTGGTTCATTTCCTTTTGATTTTATCTGTTGAACTGTTTACTAATTGGTTTGCCTTTTTTTAGGTACTTTAGTTGCTTAAGTTCTTTGAACTTGCTTGCTTTGCTATTTAGCATTTGCTTTGAGGTATAATTACTTCTTCTTCATGTAGTCTGGAGACCCGGTCTGTTATTTGACCAGGCAAACTGTCTGAAGTCCTCCTTAAGAGGCAATGCCTGTGTGTGTTTAAAATTGTCCCAAGCAGGAAAAGTCCTTCAAGTAAGGCAATTGGTGGAAGGTAGGGATAAGCAATCTATCCCCCACTATTCAGTGTGTCCTCTCTTTGCTCCCATTACATGGTTGAAGCATTGAGATAAAAACCCAAGATCTAATCGAGTCAATAATGGGGAAAGAGTTCCATCTTTCTGAACTCCCCCACTTTCTATTATTTGATGCTCTCTCTGATCTGAGATAGAAGCAATGAGGCACACCCCTCATCTCCTATTCATCTGCTTCACCTTAGCCTCTCAATGGCAAGGTTAAGAGCGACATTCACCCATTACAGTGGACTTTCATAGTCAAACCCTCTTGTGTGAACCCCCTTTGTTTGGCTATAGAGTGTGCTGTTTGATATTGATTGATTGATTGATTGCTTCATATACACATGTTTGCTCTCATGCTTTGTGCACTCATCATCATCAATTGCCATCAATGCATAATCATCTCATTTGTCTTTGTGACATTATCATTGCTGTTTACCCATTGAGGACAATTGTAAGTCCATTTCTTTGGCCATTGCTCCTATGATATGGAAGTGAGTATAAGACCATCACCTTGGCCACTCATCTTATCTTTGCCTGATGCATTTATTTGATTGTATGTGAGGAAGCAACTGTAAGTCCCTGCAAGTTGGCATTTGCTCTCCTATGATCATGTTGCATGGTTTGTTTGTATGTGAGGATACAACTGTAAGTCCCTGCAAGTTGGCATTTATTTTCCTAGGACCATACTGTGTATGTGAGAGTAAGCCCAGACAGATTGGCATCTAACATCCATGTTTTGCTTTTGTTTGTTTATGTGAGGATGCAATTGTAAGTCCCTGCAAGTTGGCATTTGCTTTCCTATGATCATATGTTGGATATTGGTATAAGTCCAGACAGATTGGCATCCGGTATCCAAGTTTCATTTTGTTTTAGGAGATTAGTATAAGTCCATTGAGTGGCCTCTGATATCCAGTTTTGTTTTAGGATCGCGGTATAAATCCATTGAGTGGTATCCGGTGTCCGCTTTTTGCTTTTTGTTTGTGAGATTGGAGTAAGACCATTGAGTGGCATCCGGTATCACCCGTTTGTTTACATTATTATTACCTATTGCTTATTCCAAAGGACACACTTGAATCATCTCCCATATGATTTCAAGAAGTGAACCTTCTAAGAAGTTTTACAATCCATATCCATCCATTCATCCTCATTATGTCCTAAACCTTTTCACACTTCAATTTTCAAACTTGACATAAGTGTTGCGCAAATATCTTCATGCATTAGCCATAGGTTTCAATTATCATTGTGGTTGATGTAAATCTTGCCTATCCTTAGTGAGTCGACAGTAAGACTTCCGTACTAAAAACAGGGTTAACCCCTCCAGTACGTCGAAGCTATCCTCGCATGGTGGATGTTGGTTTTGGTCGAGTTTTCTCCCATTGATAATGAAAAGCCTCAGTGCTATTGTTTAAAATTGAATCCACCAACCTTTTGGAAATCTTTTAGCCGAACTACGGCGTTTTGATCCTTACCTTTGATGGAAGGTACGTAGGCAGCGGGTTCATCCTTTCAAACCCAATAATAAAATTGTATATTCTTTTCTCACCATCCCAATCATGTTTGCACAATGCTTATGTCATAACAAATAACAATTTAGTACAACAAGTGTGAAAAGGGCTCCCTAGGAGTACCTAGGACGTAGTGGGTGCCTAACACCTTCCCATTGCGTAATTTACCCCTTACCCAGAATCTCTGATCTTTTTATTAGTTTTCTACGTGTAAAACTTCTTAGGCTTTTGTTCGCTTTTTAGCCAGTCCTTTGGATAAATAAAAGTGCGGTGGCGACTCGAAAATCATTGTATGCTTTGCTTATGGTTTAATCGATAAATCATATAGCGACGAATACACCGCTACAGAAAAGTGGCGACTCTGCTGGGGATGCTATCGATCCTTGGTGGTATTGCCTACTTTTCACCCTTGTTGTGCTATATTATTATCTGTTATTTGACATATTTTTGTACAATTTGGGATAACTGTATTGATTGTAATGTTTGAATTGCTTGATATACAATTGCTGTTTGCTTTGGTGATCTGTGAGATGAGTTCTATACCCGAACTCGAGTGCACTCTAGGATAGGAGAATGGCATAGTCTTGTTGACTGGTGTGGAGTATTCCTTAGCCAGTTGACTTGCGAGTCCATTCACTTGGTGGAGGTCATGTTGGATTAATAATGTCACACAAGTTATTTGTGGTTAGGCATTATTCTTTCAATCATGTGCCGCAGAAGCCAAGGACCTTAGTTTACCAAACCCATCTTGGCCTATTTTTAGGACCGTAGTGCGGAGGTCGTTCAGATGTCAGTTCTGATACGATTGTCACGCGATACTACACTCATGAGAGTTTCTCTTGAGAATATTCTTGGAATACGAGCATTCGTTCCTCCGATAATATTCGAAAGATGGAACGATGATTATGGGAACCTCTGATAGAACATGTCTGGCAGGTTTAAACCCTAGTACACTCCCTTTGGGTGGTTCTTAACCGAGACTCCATGCTCGTGACTCTCAACAAACCCGTGATTCGTGGTTGAGTCGTTCAAACATTGTTAATATCAATGGGTCCCGGATCAGGTGTAAAACCTAAAATCCACCAAAGCGGCTGGTTGATATTAAGAATGTCTGAACCGGTTCATGTACCGTTAATATCAATGGAACTTGGGTGTCGATAAGGTGAAAACCTAAATCCACCAAAATGGATGATTGATATTAGGGATACATAGAGCTTTCCCACGACCTTTGTTTGGTGTGCTTTGCTTGATCCTTGAGTGTGTTTGTTGCATTCATGCATTCACGCATTCATCCGCATTCATGTCATCACAAAAAAAAAAGATTTTCAAGGAACTTAAAGGGTTATTTGCAAAAATTTCAGACATGGAAAGACCGAAAAGGCATACAAAGAAGTACAGCTTTAAGCAGCCCGACGTAAAAGAGTTAAGGAATCTGACATCATATGTATTAGATCCCTTGGGTTTCAAAGCTCGCTATGGGAAGCTTCTACCTCTGCTCACCACTCAGGTTGACGAAGGATTGATGAGTACTCTGGCTCAGTTCTATGATCCGTTGCATCATTGCTTCTTATTTCCGGACTTCCAGTTGTTGCCGACTCTGGAAGAATACTCTCACCTTATTGGGATTCCGATTCTGGATCAAGTGCCGTTCAGTGGCTTAGAGGATATTCCATCTGCTCGAGAGATTGCTAGCTTGTTGCATATAGATGAAGAACTGATTAGAGCTAACTTGACTACCAAAGGCGGAATTCAGGGTTTTCCTTCCGAGTTCCTCATTGCCCAAGCTACCTTTTATGGGAAGGCCATGAGTGAGGATGCCTTTGAGGCTCTATTCGCGTTACTCATCTATGGATTGGTGCTATTTCCCAATTTCGACAAGTTCGTGGACATGAACACCATTAGGATCTTCTCGGTTCTTAATCCAGTTCCGACTTTGTTGGGTGATACATATGTCTCCTTGCACCTGAGGAATATGAAGAATGGAGGAGTCATTGTCTGCTGTTTACCCCTGCTGTACAAGTGGTTTATTTCGCACTTGCCGCAGACGGTTGCTTTCAAGGAGAACAAGGGATGTCTACGGTGGTCTCAGAGACTCATGTCTCTCACCAATGATGATATCACTTGGTATGATCGCGTGTACGATACCGTCCAGATCATCGACTATTGTGGTGAATTCCCTAATGTGCCCCTTCTTGGTACATGTGGTGGGATCAGCTACAATCCTATACTTGCACGTCGCCAGCTTGGGTTCCCCCTAAAGGATAAACCTAATAGCATTCTGTTAGAAAGTGTGTTCTTTCAGGAGGATAAAGATCCCCAAGGCCTGAAAGCCAGATTTGTCCGTGCTTGGCGCAGTATTCACAAGAAGAGTAGGAATGAGTTGGGCCCAAAGAACTGCATTGCTTTGGAGCCATACACCTCTTGGGTCAGACAAAGAGCTGCTACCTACTTGATGCCGTATGATCATCCGAGACCTACACCGTTGGATGTGGCTGGGCCTTCAACCCTCCCTACCCAACGTGTAGAGGAGTTGAGAGAAGAAGACCTTTCGCGTGCTTGGATCCGTGAGAGGGAGGAATTGCTGCAGCAGCTCAAGGAGAAGGACGCTATGATTGAATTCCTCGAGCACCGAGTGATCGATGATCCGAACGACGCTTGGACTTCTCTGCTTCCTCAGTCTTCCAAATTCTGGAAGAGGAGGTATGATCGACTTGCAAAGGAGAAAGCTGACATGGAAGCGGCCTATGAGAGAGAGATCAAGAAGTTGTGCACTTCTCGTCTTCCAGCATCCCGAGCTTTTAGGGATCCATAGGATGTCATTTACCTTTTCTCTTTGTAATTTAAAATGCTGTACTTTTTGTCTTGATGTATTGAATGAAATATTTTCCATGAGGAATCAAAAATGCTTAAATTAATCAAAATATTGCAAATAATACCCTAAGGGTTCCTTGAAAACAAAGCATTTGCACAAGCATTTCATGCATCATTCTTGCATAAACAGGTACCCTTTGTTTCTGGTCTTCTTGTCCTAACCTCTGTTCTTCATTTATTTTGAAGACAAGCTGATTCACCGGTATTATACACGAGTCAACTCTGCAAGAATCATGGAGCAGTTGGAACAAGAGAACAGAGAATTGAAGGAAGAGGTCGCCAGACTTGGCGCTTTGATGGAGCAACTCCTTGCCGCTCAGAATCAACCTGCTCCGACGCCTGCAACTCCTGCTCAGAGGACAGTCATTTCAGAGGTAGCTACTTCTACAGTGCCAGTCAGCACCCACGCGCCCAATGCCATGCCGCCCGGGTTTCCTTGGGGCATGCCCCCAGGTTTTATGCCAGATATTCCTGCGCCAACCTTCGCTCAAATGCCGGCGTCTAGCTCGGTCCCTATCGCCGCTCCTCCTGTCGTGCATACCATGCCAAGGGTAGACGACATCATCTATCACTCCGAGCCATCTGAGGGCGCAGACGTTCATGAAAAGATGGATGCCATGAACGATCAATTCCTTGAGCTGAGAAAGGAATTGAGGACTCTTCGAGGCAAAGACCTATTCGGCAAGTCTGCAGCCGAACTCTGCCTAGTTCCCGGTGTCAAGATACCGATCAAATTCAAGGTCCCGGACTTTGAAAAATACAAAGGGAACACCTGTCCGCTTGCTCACCTGGTCATGTACGCCAGGAAGATGTCAACACAGACTGATAATGATCGACTCCTGATTCATTATTTCCAAGACAGTCTATCTGGTGCCGCGCTCAGATGGTACATGAGCTTGGACAGCGCCAACATCAGATCTTTCAATGACCTTGGCGAAGCTTTCGTCAAGCAATATAAGTACAACGTCGATATGGCGCCTGACCGAGATCAACTCAGGTCCATGTCCCAGAAGGACAAGGAATCGTTCAAGGAGTACGCCCAGAGATGGCGAGAGCTGGCAGCTCAAATCACTCCACCGCTGGAAGAGAAGGAAATGACCAAGATCTTTCTGAAGACTCTTGGCTCATTTTATTATGAGCGGATGGTAGCAAGCGCTCCCTCTGATTTCACCGAGATGGTGAACATGGGGATGCGTCTCGAAGAAGGTGTCCGTGAAGGACGGTTGGCTAAGGATGATAGCTCTTCCTCTAAACGATATGGGGCATTTAAGAGGAAAGAAGGTGAAGCACATGCCGTTCAATCTCAGCCCAAACACAGAAGACCCTCTGCTCAGAGGAATCCTGCACGACATGTCAGTCATCAGCACCAGGTGGCTCACGTAGCACCTGTTTTCAAGGACAATACTCCTCAACATCAACAGTATCAGCATCAGCAACAATACCAACAACCGCAGTACCAACAACAACAATCTCGTCCACAGCAACAGGCTTATCAGCCTCGTGGGAGTACGAGTAATCAGGCAAACATGGGTTACGAAAGGAAGAAGATCAGTTTTGATCCGATTCCTATGTCGTATGCGGAGTTATATCCCTCTCTAATAGAGCGGAAGTTGGTTTCTCCGAGAGATCCTCCGGCTATACCGGTCAACCCTCAATGGTGGTATAAGCCTGACCTACACTGTGTCTATCATTCTGGTGCTCCGGGCCATGATATTGAGAATTGCTTCCAGCTGAAGACTAAGGTGCAAGACCTTATGAGAAGTGGAATCCTGAGTTTTGAGGACTCAAGCCCGAACGTCACCAAGAACCCATTGTCTGCGCATAGGAAATCTGTCAACATGATTCAAGAATGCCTTGGGAGGTACAAGGTCAAGTATGTCAGCCGCATCAGGCAGTCGTTGGTTGATTTACATAAGATGCTGTGTCAGTACAGTTATTTGGAGCATAACCACGACAAGTGCCGCGTTTGTTCGGTTAATCGTCTGGGTTGCGGTCAAGTACGCAGAGAACTTCAGAAGTTGTTGAATGAAGGTACCATTGAGATTCTGCAGAATCGCAATGTTGATGAAGTCGAACCTGAAGTGAATGTCATATCACCAGTGTTCAAGCTGCCCGAGCCAGTTGTTATCCGCTATAATAGCAACAAGCCGAAGGCTTCCCCTTCCTTGGTCATTAAACCAGCTGGCCCTGTGCCCTATTCATCTGACAAAGCTGTACCCTTCAGATACAATCCTGTTGCTGTCCAGGATGGGGTCGAGGTACCTTTGCCTTCCACTTCCGTAACTAATATTGCTGATGTCAGTGGGTTGACCCGAAGTGGTCGTGTGTTTTCTGCGCCTGCTAAGGCTACTGCTTCCGATACTGTTGAGCGTCCGGTTGGGACCGCTGTGAATGTTCAGAATCCGGCACTTGATGTTGCCCAACCACCATCCTCATCCGTACAAAAGACTCCTGTTTCTTCAGTTGGCCCGAGTGGCATTGTTGATGAAGAATCTGATGAGATGCTGAGGCTCATCAGAAAGAGTGAGTACAACATTGTAGACCAGCTTCTACACACGCCCTCCAAGATTTCTATTCTTTCTCTACTGCTGAATTCAGAACCCCATAGGGAATCTCTGCAGAAGGTCTTGGACCTGGCATATGTTGATCACGACGTCACCCTGGAACAATTTGATAGCATTGTTGCAAACATTACCGCTTGCAACACTTTGAGCTTTTGTGACGCTGATCTCCCCGAGGAGGGAAGAGACCACAACATGGCTTTGCACATCTCTATGAATTGCAAATCTGATGCAATGTCCAATGTGTTGGTGGACACTGGATCTTCTCTTAATGTATTGCCAAAATCCACACTCTCTCGACTATCATATCAAGGTCCTCCTATGAGGCAGAGTGGGATTGTTGTGAAAGCATTTGATGGGTCGCGCAAGACCGTGATTGGGGAAGTTGATCTCCCAATCAAATAGGACCAAGTGATTTCCAGGTTACTTTCCAAGTAATGGATATCCACCCATCATACAGCTGTCTCTTAGGCAGACCATGGATTCACGAGGCTGGCGCCGTGACATCCACCCTACACCAGAAGCTGAAATTTGTGAAGAACAAGAAATTGGTTGTAGTAGGGGGAGAAAAGGCTCTCCTGGTTAGCCATCTGTCTTCTTTCTCGTACATTGACGCAGAGGATGAAGTTGGAACTCAGTTCCAAGCTTTATCTATTGATGAACCAATCGAGAAGAAGTCTCCTTCATTCACTTCCTACCGTGATGCTAAGCTGGCCATTGAATGTGGTGCAGTTGCTGGTTTGGGGAAGGTGATTGAACTTGAAGACAACAAATCCCGGCTGGCATTGGCTATGGTTCTGGGGCATGCAATGAGCAAGGTCTGTTCAAGAGTGGAGGGTTCATTCACGCCAATCAACCTGAAGAAGAGGAAGCTGCTGCCATCATTGAAGAGGAAGCAGAGGACATGAACAATTTTGTTATTCCTGGTGGTGTCTGCCACAATTGGGTCGCTGTAGATGTTCCTACAGTCATCCATAGATCAGAGTAAATTGTTCATTTTGTTTAAAACCTTCTCCCATGCCAAAAGGAGAAGTGATGACATTGTTGGCAGCATTTAATACAATGATGTTTTCATTCAATTAATGCATTGTTTAACATTTGTTTTTCCTTTGTTTTCACTTTTTGCTTTTCTGCATGAAATCAGTGATCACAAAAAACCATAAAAAAAAAAAAAAAAAAAAAAAGAGCAAACATTTTTTTCATCTGCATAATGGTTTGCTTGTTTAAATGCTGAAGTTTTTTCCTTAACCAAAATCATTATGCAGATTGATCCTAAAACCCATTGAACATAATGATCCAACGCCATCTCCCAATTTTGAATTCCCTGTATTTGAGGCAGAAGAAGATGACGTTGAGGGGGTTCCTGATGAGATTACCCGTCTCCTTGAGCACGAAGAGAAGATCATTCAGCCACATCTCGAAGACTTGGAAACAGTCAACTTGGGGTCTGAGGATTGTGTTCGTCTGGTGAAGATCGGGGCACTTCTTGAAGAGTCTGTCAAGGAAGATTTGATCAGTTTGCTACGAGAATATTCAGATATCTTCGCTTGGTCCTATGAAGACATGCCGGGTTTAGATACAGATATTGTGCAACATTTCCTGCCTTTGAAGCCTGAGTGCGTGCCTGTGAAGCAGAAGCTCAGAAGAACTCATCCAGATATGGCAGTGAAGATCAAAGAGGAAGTTCAGAAGCAAATTGATGCGGGGTTTCTGGTGACTTCGACATATCCTCAATGGGTGGCCAATATTGTGCCTGTTCCTAAGAAGGATGGAAAAGTCCGTATGTGCGTTGATTACAGAGATTTGAATAAAGCTAGCCCAAAGGATGATTTTCCTCTACCACACATTGACATGTTGGTAGACAACACAGCCAAATTCAAAATCTTTTCCTTTATGGACGGATTTTCTGGATATAATCAAATCAGGATGGCACCAGAGGATATGGAGAAGACAACATTCATCACACCTTGGGGAACATTCTGTTATCGAGTGATGCCCTTTGGTTTGAAGAACGCCGGAGCCACGTATCAACGAGCTATGACTACCTTGTTTCATGACATGATGCACAAGGAGATCGAAGTCTATGTTGATGATATGATCGCTAAGTCCCGAACGGAAGTTGAGCATGTTGAGCATTTGTTGAAGCTTTTTCAGCGTTTGAGAAAGTTCAAACTTCGCCTGAATCCGAACAAATGTACATTTGGAGTCCGTTCCGGCAAGTTGTTGGGTTTTGTGGTAAGCGAAAGAGGTATTGAGGTTGATCCTGCAAAGGTCAAAGCAATACAAGAGATGCCTGCACCCAAAACTGAGAAGCAAGTCCGAGGTTTTCTTGGCCGCTTGAACTACATTTCCAGATTTATATCCCACATGACTGCCACATGTGCGCCGATATTTAAGCTCCTCCGGAAAGATCAGTCTCATGATTGGACCGAAGATTGCCAGAAAGCTTTCGACAGTATCAAAGATTATCTGTCTGAACCTCCGATTTTGTCTCCGCCTGTGGAAGGAAGACCTCTGATCATGTATTTAACAGTTCTTGAAGACTCGATGGGTTGTGTACTCGGTCAACAAGACGAATCAGGGAAGAAGGAGTTTGCTATATACTACCTCAGTAAGAAGTTTACTGATTGTGAGTCTCGATACTCTACACTTGAGAAGACGTGCTGTGCTTTAGCTTGGGCTGCTAAGCGTTTGCGCCAGTACATGATAAATCATACAACTTGGTTGATATCCAGAATGGATCCGATTAAGTATATCTTCGAGAAGCCTGCTTTAACTGGGAGGATTGCCCGTTGGCAGATGTTGTTGTCTGAGTATGATATTGAGTATCGAGCTCAGAAAGCTATCAAAGGTAGTATCTTGGCTGACCATCTAGCGCACCAGCCGATTGAAGATCATCAGTCTGTTCAGTATGACTTCCCTGACGAGGAAATTCTGTATTTGAAGATGAAAGATTGCGATGAGCCTACACTTGATGAAGGTCCAGAACCTGGTTCCAGATGGACGATGGTGTTTGATGGCGCTGTTAATCAATATGGAAATGGAATTGGGGCAGTGATCATCAATCCTCAAGGTTCACATTCCGTTTACAGCAAGGCTAACCTTCAAATGCACGAACAACATGGCGGAGTATGAAGCCTGTATAATGGGACTTGAAGAATGCATTGATTTGAGAATCAAGTATCTTGATGTCTATGGTGATTCGGCCCTAGTTATCAATCAGATCAAGGGTGAATGGGAGACGAACCAGCCAAGTCTCATTCCGTACAGAGATTACGCAAGGAGAATTTCAACATTCTTTACAGAAGTTGAATTTTATCACATTCCTCGAGAGGATAATCGGATGGCGGATGCTCTTGCAACGCTTGCTTCCATGATAGTGGTCAGACGGTGGAATGATGTCCCCAATATTACTGTGATGCGCTTGGACAGACCAGCTCACATATTTGCAATCGAAGAAGTGAAAGATGACAAGCCTTGGTATTTTGATATCAAAAATTTCCTCCAGAACCAGGTCTACCCGCCTGGGGCATCTGTGAAAGATAGGAAAACTTTGAGAAGGTTGTCAGGCAGTTTCTACCTCAGTGGTGAAGTGCTGTATAAGAGGAATTTCGATATGGTTTTGCTCAGATGCGTGGATAGACACGAAGCAAACCTATTGATGACTGAGGTCCATGAGGGTTCATTTGGTACTCATTCCAATGGACATGCCATGGCTAAGAAAATGTTGAGAGCGGGCTATTATTGGCTGACAATGGAGTCTGACTGTTGCAAGTATGTGAAGAAATGTCACAAGTGTCAAATTTATGCGGATAAGATTCATATTCCTCCGACACTCCTGAATGTGATTTCATCACCATGGCCTTTCTCTATGTGGGGAATCGACATGATCGGCATGATTGAGCCGAAAGCATCCAATGGGCATCGGTTTATTCTCGTAGCGATTGATTACTTCACCAAATGGGTTGAAGCCGCTTCATACGCGAATGTAACCAGACAGGTGGTTGTGAAGTTTATCAAGAACCAGCTGATTTGCCGTTATGGTGTGCCAGAGAGGATCATTACTGATAATGGATCCAATCTGAACAATAAGATGATGGATGAGTTGTGCGCTGAATTCAAGATTGCACACCATAACTCCTCTCCTTACAGACCTAAGATGAATGGGGCTGTTGAAGCTGCTAACAAGAATATCAAGAGGATCATCCAGAAGATGACTGTCACGTACAAAGATTGGCATGAGATGCTGCCATTTGCTTTGCATGGATACCGTACGTCTGTACGCACTTCAACAGGGGCAACCCCTTTTTCTCTTGTTTATGGCATGGAAGCCGTTCTCCCAGTAGAGGTGGAGATCCCATCAATGCGAGTCTTGATGGAAGCCAAGTTGACTGATGCTGAATGGATTCAGAGTCGTTATGACCAGTTGAATTTGATCGAAGAGAAGCGATTAACTGCCATGTGTCATGGTCAGTTATATCAGCAGAGAATGAAGAAAGCATTCGATAAGAAGGTCAAGCCTCGTGTGTTCCGAGAAGGTGACCTCGTGCTCAAGAAAGTTTTGTCTTTCGCGCCCGATTCCAGGGGCAAGTGGACTCCAAACTACGAGGGTCCATATGTTGTTAAGAGAGCCTTTTCAGGCGGTGCTTTGATGCTTACAACAATGGATGGGGAGGATTTCACTCGTCCTGTGAATTCGGATGCAGTCAAGAGATACTTTGCCTAAAAAAAAAAAAAAAAAGTATACGCAAATGAAAAACAGAATAGCTCGCTAAGTTGAAAACCCGAAAGGGCGGCTTAGGCAAAAATGAGCGTCTCGGTGGAGAACCCGCAAGGGTAATCCAGGCAAAATTAGAGACATTGAAAAAAGAGAATATTTGCATCCCGCTGGATTGAGTACCTCACCCTGGGGCAATCTAGGCAAAAATTAGGGATTTGGCAAATAACTGCATCCTGACAAGACTTTCTGGTTTATCGGTCGTCATTTCGTCAGAAGATTCTCGATTCGTCGTCAACCGAAGCTTCGGATACATCGAGATTCAAATTGGTAGAGAAAGGATCATTATGTTCAATGTAGCCCTCTTCCAATATATATCACTGATTTCAAATTTGTACAGATCTATGGAGTCTTGCCATTTGCAGGCTACCATTCCATCAAATCAATTTGAGCTTTTATCCAATTATTTGCACTCTTATTTGTTTCAATTCAACAAATGTTTTGCGTGTTTTAAATTGATAAAATATCATTGTTTTAAACAAATCAAAATTTTTCAAAAAAAATTGTTTTAAACAAAGTGAACATTCACAAGATTGAAAGGATACTCAAGAATATCTCAGTGCTCTCCCGAGGGTGGCATGATTTCCAACAGGTAGGACATTGGTTCATATTCCTGGTTTGGTGGTATCTTCTTTCTTCAGATCTTTGTTGGGGTTGTTCCTCAAACAGAGTTGTTGTTGGGGTTGTTCCCCCAGTATAGTCGCAAGCAGAGTGTGGTTGAAGACTTCGTTTTCTCCAGCAGCAGTTTTCCCAGCATGGGTGTTTCCTTGTGAGTTTCGGCGGTTGATGGTTTGTCATCTTGGTGCCCCGTCACTTTCACCAGTGGGTCGTATGCCCCAGACTTTATTTGTCTCCTCGGCAGTCATGAGTAGAGCTGTTATTGATATCCCCATCGGATTCGCGAGCAGAGTTGTTATCACTCTTCCCAGTGCAGTTGCCAGCGGAGTTGTCTGTTTCCTCAGCACGATCGTTTTCTTTTGAAGACTCGGTAAGTCAGCGGTTTGATACCCGGTACTTTACCTTTTCCCCGGCGAAGTCGTCTGCGGAATTGTTGCTATCTCTCCATCAGAGTTTGTTCTCTTCAGCAGAGCAGGATTTATTTTCCTATTCAGCGGTTGATTGGGTCGACATCCCAGTGTTTTCAACCATCTTTTTTCTCAGCATAGTCTGCAGAGTATTTGTTATGGCAATTTCGCCTGTTGAGTACTCCTTCAATCCCCGGTATGGTCGGATGATGGCCCTACCATCCAGAGAACGGATTGATTTCCTGACTGTTTGTGATCCCCAGTAGAGTGGCTTATATTGCAGAATCTACTTGTTGTGATCAGTTTGCTATGCATATTCTTTCCCAAGTAGAGTGGTTCGTTGCAGAATCTACTTGTTTGATCTGTCCTCCCTCAGTGGGTTGTTCCCCAAGAGAGTAGCCGACAGTTTTCCCCAGTAGAGTTGCTTATGCAGTTAGATTCTATTTGGATGATATCACTCTCCCTCAGTGGGTTGTTCCCCAGCGGAGTTATGTGGAGTTGCTTCTACAACAGTTCGTGCTTGTGCAATGCATCCTTTTGTTTCTCAGTTGACACTGAGATCCCCTGCAGATACTTTGGGGCTTCTCTTGTTCCCCTACAGATTCGTCTTGGTGACTGCTTTGCCCATTGTGACTTTCTGTACCCTGATTGGGTTGTTTCCTGATATCTCTGATCCTCTGCTTCTTCAGCAGTACCCACAGATCTTTGCTTTACAGCATGAAGATCTCCGCAGATTGGCTCTCCAGCTGGTCGTTCCCTTGGAAGTATAATACCAGACGTTTTGATTCCTGAACCTGTTTGTGTTGGAGTTGTCTGTTTTGTCAGCATTCATCAAACATAAATCACGCATATTCATGCATATTCATAAACATTCAGATATTCATGTTGCATTTCTTGCCATATATCTTTTGTTTGTCGTGTCTCCTGCAATGGGCAATACAGATCTCTTTATAGATCTCCCCAAGCAGATGTCGGGTGTCAAAATCTCTCCATATAGAGTCAACCCCATAAGCAAAAATGTTGCCTTTCCTTCTGCAGTTCCCCACTGAGATATATCCTCGTGGATGACGGTTTCTTCTGTTTCCTCCCAACACATATATTGGGATGGATGTTCCTATTTGAGTTACATCCTCATTAGGACGTGTCTTGATTCAGTCTGTCTTTTCGGATTATTCCCGAATTGGCTATTTGTCAAATGTCTTGTGCTTCCCAGTGGGTTGTTCCCCAGCGGAGTAATTTTGGGCCGCTACCCTCATACCTGTGGTTATAAGTCCTACTTTTCCTGGCTTTCTTGACAGAATTTGTGGTTATACACCTTTTATTCTCCAGCCAGAGTTTTGGTTTTCTACCTAACAGTCGGTAGTTGTAAATCCTATTTTCCTGCTCTCCAGCAGTTTGTGGTTTGTTATAAACCCTATTTTGGTTTCCCGTGCGGATTTGTGATTCGTTCTATCCCCACGTGGAGTTGTTGGTCTTCTATCCCGTATTCGGTAGATGTAAACCCTAATTTTGTGGTCACCTCCACCCTTTTTGGCCTCTGCCTACAAACCAGCAGTCGTAAGTCCTATCTTTGCGGTTTTTCTACTTACAAACCGGTAGTCATAAACCCTGTTTTCTCCACTTGCAGAGTTAACTTTGTTGTTCATCTCAACCGATGACAATTTCCCTTGTGGTTATCTTCATCTAGTTCTTGATGTTGATTTTTCCTTTGCTTGGATAAGTTGCTCAGATCAGCACTTATATCCCTCGCAAGTCTTTTGTGGATAATTGCCGTATGCTAGCAATTTTATCCCCAGTGGGTCCTTTCACCTTGTGTCAGTGATTGTGTTCCCTGGATCATTGGTTTTCACCAGTGAATCCTCAGCAGATCGCCTTTCATTTACCCTTTTGTCGGTAATGTCTGTTGCTCCTTTTGATTGGTCATCATTATATACTTATTCTGGTATCCTGATGCCTTTCTTTTCGGATTTTTATCCTATAAACAACCTACAACCCGGTTAAGGATAATCTTCCATGCGAGGTTATTATTCACGTTTTGACGGCTACGAATAATATGTCTCATGCGCTCTTTGGTCGGAATCCTTTGTTGATCTTCCCCAGTCGAGTAAGATTCGTATTCTTTGTAGAATCGAATATCCATCCTATAAACAAGTCTGCTGTTCTAGCTTTCTTCAGGGTGATGAGTGTCTTGGAACACAAAACCAATTCACGATTTCGGATTTTATCCTACAAACAACCTACAACCCGGTTCAGGATAATCTTCCTTTGTGAGTATTCTATCCACGTTCTGACGGTAATGGATATTATATCTCGTTCACTCTCGAGTCAATCTTTTGATTGTTTTCTCCGCAGAGTCAGATTCGTATTCTTTGTAGAATCGAATATCCATCCTATAAACAAGTCTGCTGTTCTAGCTTTCTTCAGGGTGATGAGTGTTTTGGAACACAAACCAATTCACGTCTTCGGATTTTATCCTACAAACAACCTACAACCCGGTTCAGGATAACTTTCCATGCGAGTACATTATCTACGTTTTGACGGCTATGGATAATATATCTCATGCACTCTCTTGTCGAACACTTTGTTTGTTTCCCCAACTGAGTAAGATTTGCATTCTTTACAGAATCAAATATCCATCCTATAAACAAGTTTGCTTTCGCTCTCTTCAGGATGATGAGGGTTTTGGAACACACACCAATTCACGTCTTTGGTCGGTCACCTGTTACATACCTACAACCCGGTATCCTTGGTGTTCCTTCCTGATTTTTTGTTACCCTCATACCGGTAACACCTCATTCTTTGGTGCTTCCTCAGTGAAGTTTTCCCGTTGCTTCTCCCCAGGAGTCAGCTTGTGTCTCTCCAATGGATTTATTTTCCTTTGGAATTCTTTTCCCCAGTGTGAGTCCTTCACTCCCCAGTGAGGCCTACAGTCTGTTTTCTGTTATCTTCTAATCAGAGTCGTGTCTTGTTCACGTTATGTCAGTGTCGTTTATCCCCAACTAAAGTCTTGTCAGAGTCTCTGTTCCTGGTGAGTGTATTACTCCAATAGGATCGTCTTTTCTTCTGTGTTAACCATATTCGCCACAGAATTTGTGTCTTTTGCATACATACATTTGCATCATGAGGTCTCTTAGGGACCAAAATTTGTCTCATTACTGTTATTTAAGCCCATTCTACCGCGTCGAGATGAAGATTTCTAAACTTCACTTCTCCGGCTAGCATGACCTTAAATAGGGGCATCTGTAAGACCCCAATTTTGGCCCTGAGATCCCTCATGGCCCATATCATCTCATATCATGGCCTCAAGGATCATTGCATGCCTAGCTTTCCTCCTAGTGGGTGGTTTGCCTTGTGGTTTGTTTCTTGATCACCAAGCATGTTTTGCACTTGTATATTTTTGCCTTTCATATGTTTGTTAACCAAAAAGTACAAAAATATTGTCAGTCTAACCTTGTTGCTTGCAGTTGAAGCAATTATCAGCAATTAGGTCAAAGACAGTCAACAGTCAGTCAAAGCAATGGATGGTGGCCATTCTTGCAGAATTTGGGCACCATGACCAATAATCAAGAGTTCACACAACTTGGGACATCATTGGAAATCAAGGTCTCAAGGAATTAGGGTTTGGAATTCATCCGAAGTGGTTCAATCATGCAAAACCCTAGAAAAGTCAACAGAAAGTCAAACTTGGTCAACTGGCCATTTAATCAGTAATTTGATGGATGGAATTGATTTGAAGGAGTTCATTCATGTCTATACAAGCCTCATATGTCATGTCCAACCTCATCATGGAAGAATTTGAAGTCAAACAGAAAATTTCCAGAAATGGAAACTGGACCTGTAACTGAAACCTGCCATAAATGGAAAGTCTTGATCCTCAAACTTACATCATGATACAAGCTTCAAATGAATTTTTGCCCAACATGAAAGTTGAAGATCTTGTTCTCCCATTTCCAAAAAGTCCAAGAACTCTCAATTCCCATGTGTGGTTGGCAAGTTATGATCGAATCGATTTCAGAAAATCTTGAACTTCAAAAGGCCATATCTCCCAAACCGTTTGGCCAAATTTGGTGGGGTTTTTTCCTACAAGTCACATTTGATCCCCTCTTTCCAAAAATATAAATTTCATGAGCCAAAACTTCACCAATCAAAATGGCATATTTTGACTTTTCTCATTTAAATGCAAGTTTGACCAAGAGTTGACTTTTTGATATAAACATTTTTTCAACATTTGGCCAATTGGAACAGCTCAAAATATCATTTAGAGTGTGTTTGCAAAGTCAAAATGTGCAGTACATAAGGCCATTGCTTGGTTGCTTGAATTGTAAGAAAGGTACAATTACACCATGCCATCCATACTTGCCTTTTAGCCATGCCTTGTACTCATCAAAACAGAGTTTTTAGAGGCCATTCTCTGTCATTTTGAAGCCTCATCTTGCAGCAAACTAACCAGCAAAACAAGAGCCATCCCTTGTGTGCTTGGATTGGGGCAAAAGTACATGTGTTCATCATACCTCCATACCATACTTGTACCACATCACATTGCAGATTTTTTGCCCATGATTTTCTGTCAAAACCAAACAGTAACAGCATGGCTTTCCATCTCTTTTTCCTGTCATGAGTAACATATTGCAGCAAAAAAAACCAGAGAGACTTCATTCATTTTCACTTGGCATTTCCCTCCACAAAATGGAAGATCCTGTTAAGAATGGAGGCAACAGCAAACAGCATACAGGAGCATGATTTCCTGCTACTGTAAACAGAAGTAGCAGCCACATAACCAACTGCACTCACCCTTGCTTGGCATTTCTAAAATTTTCTGTCATAAACACCAAAGAACCAGCTCTGCCTTGCCACAAAGCAACATCAAAGAGCAGTTTCTTGATCATTTTTTTCCTGTCATGGAGAAACCCTGCTAGCAGCCACAAGAGACCACAAACCAACAGAAACCTCACTCTCTCATTTTGCATTTTGGCCAAAGCAGAATTTCTGAGAAAATCCTCCAAACACACGAGCAAGCTTCTGATCCTCCATCACTTGAGCACTCTTTGGAAGCATTTTATATCCTCAAACCACACCCTTGCAGCCTCCTTCTCATTCTGTTTTCACCAAAGCTCAACAATGGAAAATCGTGAGTTGGACACCTTCAAGCATCTTTGAGCTGGCTTACTTCAAGAATCCTCCATTCTAGAGCACAAGCATCATCTGTTTCAAGCTGTAACACCAGAACAACACTGTTTTCACAATTTCTTCAAATCAGGTAAGATTTTCGACCAACTCTTTTCTCAAAATGATGCCATGCCATGTATAGTTCCTTCCTTGCTAAGCATTGTGCAATTTGAATCACATTAAATGGTGAACTATGCTGTCTGAAATCTTGATTTTCATTTTTGTGAACAAATGCATTTTTCATCGATTTGTTTTATCCAAGATGATTTAGAGAAAATGGGAGTCATATTTGTGTTGAGGGATGTTTAATGATGTTGTTGACATGCTTGCCATTAAATTCTGGGCATTCTGAAATTTTGAGATGCATGATGATGAATGTATGCCTGCTGCTGTTTTAATCCCTTGTCCTGCCCAGAAATCCACTTGGATTGTGTTTTGCGTGTTGGTGTTATGATGTTACATAAGTACATATGCCTTGCCATTGTGTGTTTTGCTCGAAATCTGTCAGATGATGATGAACCATGAACATGAACTTGATGAATACTGTTGCATTTAAACATAACTCTGTCCAGAAATTCCCTTGGTTATGCTTGTTTTGTTGTTAGCTCATGAAGATGATGATGCCTGCTGCTGTTTTAAACCATTTTAACCTGCCCAGAAAATGCACTTGTTTAGTGATTGGTTTATTGTTGTGTGGATGGTGCATGAACATTGTTGTTCCATTACCTGGCTGTTTGCATAATGTTGTTTGAGATTGGTCTTTCCATGATGATGAATGTTACGTATGTGCTGCTGTTTAAACCAAACACCCTGTTATTTTTCCAGAAATCCAGCTCATGTATGTTTTGGTTGCTGTTGACATGTTTTGCATGAGCATTATGAATTTGTTGTTATGTGGTTGCCATGATTGTTTGATTTCGATCGGTTGATGAACCATGAAGTTGGATAGTGAACATGCCCTGCTGTTTGAAACCCGACACCTTTTTCCAGTTTTTTTCCATGATGATGTTTGTTTTGCTGTTGGCTGATGCTGCTTAATGTGATGTTTCATGGCCACGCTTGTTTGTTGATGTTATTGTTTATGGTTTGATGATGAACATTGAATGATGAATATGCTCTGCTGCTGTTTTGAACTTTCCCAGAAAATCCACATGTTCTGTGTTTGCTGCATTTCGTCCTGGATGTTTGCTTGTTGCATATTTGTTATGTTATGTGTTGCTGTGCATTTGTTGTTGTTTTTGATCGAATGCTGAATGCCATAGCCATGAGCCATGCTGTTAGAAACCCTAAGGGTTTATGTGAAAACTCAGAATTTTGAACTGGATTGGCCAGTACACTGTTCCATTGGCTGAGAGCCAATAGGAACATTTCCTTTGCCTTGCCCAAAACGCATAGCTTTGATTAGTAAACCCAGAATTACAAGTTTGCCATCGGTTGACCATGTTTGACCCCATTTGCTATGCTATCTTGTTCATACTTCATCCATTATTCACTCAACTTAAACAATTCATTTTTAATTCAAATTTCATCCAAAAATCATGAAACTTTTTGCATCATGTCCATGAAGATGTCTAGTATTTTATTGTGAATTTTAACTAATTTTCCATTGGCTGGAGTTTTAATTGATAATTATTTTCTTGACATGTATGCATAATTGATACCTCTTGCCATTTCTTTTGTGAAATAATGATGATGCATCCTTTGGTCCTGAAATTTTTTGTGGAGAAACTAGACTCACTCATCTTCATTTTGGTATAGAGATTGTGCATTTATCATTTGTGGTTTGCTAGATATGAATTTTTGAACTAGGGTGTGACAATTTGTGTCACACCAATGATGTGCATTTTCTTGATTTTTGTTCACATGTCTCCTGGCCTCCAGATGACCCCAAATTTTGCATGAATCATCTATCACATGTCTAGCTTGTGTATGAATTTTCTTGGAATTAATCATGCTGTTTTCCATTTGATTGTGAATTTTCTTCCATGCTTAGTCATTTGTTGACTTTTTGTGCTACATATTGCCAAATCCTTTGTGAAATTCTCATACCATATTTTATGTTCATGAAACTTCATATGTGATAACTAGACATATTGAGCTTTGCATTGGTGTTAATCTCATTCATTTCTCTTCTGTTTTCAATTTGATATGATTTTTTGAAGTTGACCCATGTTTGTTGACCTTCATGGTGCATGCTTGAAATTATGTTGACTTCATGATTTTTATTGACTGCCTTCCTCTCATCCAAATGCCATGAAATTTTACATGTATACCATGCTAGATGTTAGGATTGAATGTGATTTATTTGATAATTTTTGGAAATGTTTGGGTTGACTTTTGATGCAAGTCATTCTGTTGACTTTTGTGTGCTTCTCTTGCCACGCTTTGCATTCTTTTGTGTATGAAATGACAATGATGCATGATTTGATTATGAATCCAATTGAGATTGCTTCTTAAATGTTTGGACATGAATTGGGTTGACTTTTCTTTTCTGTTTGACTTTTTTCTTTCATCTTTGACCCTAGGCTAGCCCTAGTGGTCTTTTGAGCTTACAATTGAGCTATTGTTTCAGGTTAAGCACCAATGCCTCAAAGATCATTCAAACTTGATTGAGTTGGATTATATATTGTGCTAACCCTTGTTTTGTAGGTGTGACTCATATGAGTTTGGCTTTGTGCCTTGGCACCTCTGTTTATGGTTGACTATTGGTTCATTTCCTTTTGATTTTATCTGTTGAACTGTTTACTAATTGGTTTGCCTTTTTTTAGGTACTTTAGTTGCTTAAGTTCTTTGAACTTGCTTGCTTTGCTATTTAGCATTTGCTTTGAGGTATAATTACTTCTTCTTCATGTAGTCTGGAGACCCGGTCTGTTATTTGACCAGGCAAACTGTCTGAAGTCCTCCTTAAGAGGCAATGCCTGTGTGTGTTTAAAATTGTCCCAAGCAGGAAAAGTCCTTCAAGTAAGGCAATTGGTGGAAGGTAGGGATAAGCAATCTATCCCCCACTATTCAGTGTGTCCTCTCTTTGCTCCCATTACATGGTTGAAGCATTGAGATAAAAACCCAAGATCTAATCGAGTCAATAATGGGGAAAGAGTTCCATCTTTCTGAACTCCCCCACTTTCTATTATTTGATGCTCTCTCTGATCTGAGATAGAAGCAATGAGGCACACCCCTCATCTCCTATTCATCTGCTTCACCTTAGCCTCTCAATGGCAAGGTTAAGAGCGACATTCACCCATTACAGTGGACTTTCATAGTCAAACCCTCTTGTGTGAACCCCCTTTGTTTGGCTATAGAGTGTGCTGTTTGATATTGATTGATTGATTGATTGCTTCATATACACATGTTTGCTCTCATGCTTTGTGCACTCATCATCATCAATTGCCATCAATGCATAATCATCTCATTTGTCTTTGTGACATTATCATTGCTGTTTACCCATTGAGGACAATTGTAAGTCCATTTCTTTGGCCATTGCTCCTATGATATGGAAGTGAGTATAAGACCATCACCTTGGCCACTCATCTTATCTTTGCCTGATGCATTTATTTGATTGTATGTGAGGAAGCAACTGTAAGTCCCTGCAAGTTGGCATTTGCTCTCCTATGATCATGTTGCATGGTTTGTTTGTATGTGAGGATACAACTGTAAGTCCCTGCAAGTTGGCATTTGTTTTCCTAGGACCATACTGTGTATGTGAGAGTAAGCCCAGACAGATTGGCATCTAACATCCATGTTTTGCTTTTGTTTGTTTATGTGAGGATGCAATTGTAAGTCCCTGCAAGTTGGCATTTGCTTTCCTATGATCATATGTTGGATATTGGTATAAGTCCAGACAGATTGGCATCCGGTATCCAAGTTTCATTTTGTTTTAGGAGATTAGTATAAGTCCATTGAGTGGCCTCTGATATCCAGTTTTGTTTTAGGATCGCGGTATAAATCCATTGAGTGGTATCCGGTGTCCGCTTTTTGCTTTTTGTTTGTGAGATTGGAGTAAGACCATTGAGTGGCATCCGGTATCACCCGTTTGTTTACATTATTATTACCTATTGCTTATTCCAAAGGACACACTTGAATCATCTCCCATATGATTTCAAGAAGTGAACCTTCTAAGAAGTTTTACAATCCATATCCATCCATTCATCCTCATTATGTCCTAAACCTTTTCACACTTCAATTTTCAAACTTGACATAAGTGTTGCGCAAATATCTTCATGCATTAGCCATAGGTTTCAATTATCATTGTGGTTGATGTAAATCTTGCCTATCCTTAGTGAGTCGACAGTAAGACTTCCGTACTAAAAACAGGGTTAACCCCTCCAGTACGTCGAAGCTATCCTCGCATGGTGGATGTTGGTTTTGGTCGAGTTTTCTCCCATTGATAATGAAAAGCCTCAGTGCTATTGTTTAAAATTGAATCCACCAACCTTTTGGAAATCTTTTAGCCGAACTACGGCGTTTTGATCCTTACCTTTGATGGAAGGTACGTAGGCAGCGGGTTCATCCTTTCAAACCCAATAATAAAATTGTATATTCTTTTCTCACCATCCCAATCATGTTTGCACAATGCTTATGTCATAACAAATAACAATTTAGTACAACAAGTGTGAAAAGGGCTCCCTAGGAGTACCTAGGACGTAGTGGGTGCCTAACACCTTCCCATTGCGTAATTTACCCCTTACCCAGAATCTATGATCTTTTTATTAGTTTTCTACGTGTAAAACTTCTTAGGCTTTTGTTCGCTTTTTAGCCAGTCCTTTGGATAAATAAAAGTGCGGTGGCGACTCGAAAATCATTGTATGCTTTGCTTATGGTTTAATCGATAAATCATATAGCGACGAATACACCGCTACACAATCCAATCTCACTTTTTCCTTTCCTATGAACATTGTGCCAAGCACGTATCATCCTAGATTTCAACCCTTGAGTGTCTTTCCCTTCCTAGAAAAATAAACCTTCTAACAAAGTGTTATTAGGTTTGTCCTTCATGGTGAACCCAAGTTGACATCTTGCCAGAGTCGGACTAAAGTTGATTCCCCCTTGTGTGCCAAGAAAAGGCACATTAGAGAATTGCCCACAACTATCAATAATCTCAACATCGTCGTAAATAGAAGAATACCAAACTATGTCATCATTGGTGAGAGACATAAGTCTTTCAGACCACCTTAAACAACCATTGTTTTCTTTGAAGATGGGAGACTGCGGCAAGTGCGAAATAAACCAATTTTACAGTAAAGGCGCATAATATACAATAGTTTCACTTCCTTTATAACTCCTATGATGAATGGATAAATAAGTGTCACCGAGCAAAGTTGGAACCAGATTCTTAATCAAGAAGATCCTCATAGCATTAACATCAACAAAATTGTCAATGTTGGGAAACAAGACCAAACCATAGATGAGTAAGGCAAGAATAGTTTCAAATTCTACCATGCTAACATCATTAGCAAAAGAAAAGGCTTTTTTTAATCAAAATTTTTGAAGTCAAGCCTCTAATACCTTCTTTGACAGTGAGATTAACATCTATGTCAGACTTCCTTAGGTGAATCGCTTCAACAATAACTCGAGATTCAAGAATTCCTTCCACCCCACTAAAAGGAACTCTATCATAAACTGGTATACCCAAAATATAAGCATACTCCTCCATGGTGGGAAACAACTGATAATCAGGGAAAGCGAAGCACCGGTAAACAGGATCATAGAATTGAACCCTAGTACAAAGAAGACCATCATTAACATCAATATATATAACATATAAAAGTCTTCAAAAAATGTCTCTGAAACCCTTAGGATCATCCATAAAAGATGCTAACTTCCTTAATTCCATAAGATCGAGACGTCTGAAACTGTATTTCCGAGTATTCCTTCTTCCAATATCCATGATCAAAATATTTGTGATGTTTGAAAAGAGAGTCTCTAAGTTCCTTGAATTGAGAAAAATTCTTATGAATGTGATGAGTGAACGATGCAACAATCACAAACAAGATCACACAATGCACACAAACAAGGTCCAAAGGTTCGGAGTCACGAGCATGGTGCCAAGGGTAAGAACCAACCCACAAAGTATGTACTAAGGGTATAATCACCTGTAGAAAAAGGTTCTAAAAAGTTCCCAGAGTCATAAGTCCATCTTTTGGATATTACCGACTTAAGCGACTACTCGTCAACCAATAATATTCTCAAGAGAAACTCGTCCGAGTGTAGTTTCGCGTAACAACTAATTCAAGACTACACCTGAATAGCCACCGCACTACATCCTAAAAGGCTAAGATGGGTTAAGGGTTCTAAGGTCCTCATTTTATCGGGATCCCAGGTCGGAAAAAGTAATGCCAACTACGACTACTCGTGTGACACCAGTAATCCCAAATAGGCCTCCACTGAGTGGGGGATCTAAAGTCAGCTTATTAAGGATTAACTCCACGTAAGCCAAACATGACTATACCATCCTCATATCATATGAGCTCTCAAGTTTGGGTATAGGACTTATCTCACCATACAGAGATCACCAAGCACCAGACAGAGCAAACAATAACAAAAATAATATATGCACAAAAACAAAGATGGGCTTAAACCACTAGGGACTACTCCCCAACAGAGTCACCAATTTTCTGTAGTGATAAGAATTTTTAGATTAAGCTATTGTCATACCCCAAAATTTACCCTACCTTTCACAAGTTCATCTAGGTCACTAACCCTGAGCATTCACATATCCTGATAAGCATTCATCTCATCTACATACTCATGGCATCATAACTTGGATTTGGAAAAGCATCAATCATGGGTTTAAGGGTGTTCGCCAGGAAGAATAGTGGAAACCCTAATTCAAGGAGGTTGTATCTGATTCGATTGGTTCATTATAAAGGTTTCAGTTGTGTGCTTAAAAGTCAGGATTCTGGTTCATTGGTTGAGACTCATTCAAGATGCTACAATCGGTTGCTTGATTGAATATCATTTGGTTGACTTTGACTGATTAGATTTTTGAGTCTTGGATTGACATGTTTTATTGGTTTGAGAACATTGGGCTTTTTGGTCATATCCACATTCATTCCACAAGAAAATACGCATTTTTTACTTAAGTTGACTTTTGGTCAACTATTGACTTTTTGGTCTACCAGTTGACCAAAGTCAACCTTCTAACCAAAAATCATTTCCTAATCATTTTCATTTCCATACTTTAAATCATATTCTCAAAACCAATTCTTAAATCCATATCTACTTTAAATCCCATTTACCACTAACAAATATCCGTTATCCATTTTCCGAAATCCAATTTCATCAATTATCCAAAATCCAATCCATATTAAATCCAACCCGTTATCAAAATCCATTTCCTTAAAACCATTTTTCTTATCCATTTTCTCAAACCAGATCGATCCATTTCACATATCCAAATTCTCTAACCCAATTTTCATTACACCATTTCAAACGTTCAATACCAAGAAGCCGATGTTGACTTGAATTTCGGATTACAAGTTAAGATGCACCTAGAGCTTAAGTTGAAACACATGAAGCATTGTCATGCCAAAAGTTACATGGAACCTTGATTACATGGGTCTTCATAGGCATATCCTGTATCATTTCATTACATGTGAATTATACTGAGAAATATCATTTCATTACATGTGAATTATACTGAGAAATATCATTTCATTACATGTGAATTATACTGAGAAATATCATTACAGTACATGTGAATTACATTGGAAGATATCATTGCATTACATATGAATTACATTGAAAAGTATCATTTCATTAAATGTGAATTACATTGAAAAGTAACATTACAGTAAGTGTGAGTAAATTGAAAAATATAGAAAGCTGCTACCAAAGTAGCACGTGCACTAGCGGCGCACAAGCTGCAAGTCAAAACATACAACGGCAAAAAACGCAATGGAAACTTGAGTGATCAAAATGCAGCTACAGTCCCAAGCGGCAATGCGTACGAAGCTTCACGAAAAGCTAACAACTGCGACAACTACACAAACCAACCAAGCTGCACAACGCAGCTACCAAAAGGCAAATCAATGTAGGTTGCAAACGAACGACAAAACAGCCATGAGCACAAGCAACATGCAAACAAGCCAACATGAAAAACGGCAACGCCGTAAGCCGAGAAACTCCAAGCCAGAAGCCAAATGAAAACAACAGCAGCTGCTAACTGCAGCATAGCGCTTCGACGGCAACCCCGACAACGGAACTCAATCAAAAGCTTCAAGTCACCATCGGCTGCAACAGAACCGCAGTTGGCGCATCCCAAACTCCATGTTGTAACAGGCCAATGTGCAAAAGGTGAAAATGGAAGTACAAGCCAAAACAAATCCAATGGAAATGCAAATGCAGCTTCAAATTCCAAGCTAAGCCGCAAGTGCAACACCTGCATAAACAGCGATAAGCCGGTATCAAACGCAAAACTAAAACAAGCGAAACGACATGATACGAAAGGCAATAAAATTCAAGACGCAGTAGCCAAACCGATGTATCCAAGCTACCACACACGCCTGCTATTAAACCAAAGGCAAGCCATCACCGAGAGCGGCTACAACAACAAGCTCAACGGTGGAAAAACACGAGTACACAACGCATTTTCAGCCTGACGGTAAACCAACAACACCAGCCCACGGCAACGCAGCTACAACTGCAGTAGCAAACCATGTCATACAAAAAAAATAAACGAAATCTCACGTGTATCCAGCAAGTTTCTCCTGCGTAATTTCATTCGCGATTAAACAAACCTCAAAAGGCCTGATGCAAGACAAAGAGAAACTTGTAGGCAATGTTCAGCAAACCACTGTTATCAATGCTACAAAATCAAGGCAGGGGCATAACCTATTGTGTAGAACCAGGTTGGCATAGGTTACTTACCTGCTGCAAACCTATACCTGACCACGTAACCATCACCATTATGAGCACCTTGTTGTAGAAAGTCACGAACCGGTTTGGCCTGCAGACTTAACACGTATCACCACGAGCCATGACATTGCACGCAATCCTGCAGCAGGTCATCAAAGCAATATTGTGTGTTAGCTTGCACAATCACCGGTAAAGAAACAAGAGTAACAGAACTGGGAATCCAAGACGGCATTGACGGAAAAAAATTGAAACAACTATCACAACCCGCCCAGACTTGAACCAACACATTTTAGTCACAACGTTCATGCAAACACGGTTAGTATTAGGATGCCATGAACCAAAGTTGAAGCATTCACCTCAACACTTCAGATTTGGGCACGACATAATGCACCACCAACGGTCACAACAAGGATATGTGTCACCAACTGCTAAACCAACCTGGCAACACATCATAGCAGCATTAACCTGCAAGCATCAAGTGAATCACACGTTACGGCAATGCATACGACGACAATGAGAAATCTAACTCGAGTTGCAGCATCAGCGATGATTCCATTTCCCTGCAGTAACAATAATTCATATCAGAAGGCTACCAAAATTAACACTAGAAAAAAACTACAAACCTAAATAACTTTCACTCTAAATAACTAATAGAATTAGGTCCTGGCCAACTTGGGATGTGGTGGAACTAACTGATTAACTGAGTAGACCCTGTTGCTAACTCATTCCTTTATAAACTTATTAAACCAGTCACTCACGTTTTTTTCTTTCTACATTCATCACTAACCAAGTTACAATGACATAACTAACTTAGTAAGTATCCAATAACTAACTGAGTTTGTGACCAACTCAGTGAGTTTTACATAACAAACTCCTAGCCTAACTCCAATCCTCCATTCAATCCGAACCTGCACTCTATAAATTCACTTCTCCTCTCACTATTTCAAGGCTGGAATCTCACAAATTTCAATCCTCTCAAGCACAACCACTCTCCTTGCATACCAGAACGGAAACAACAAGACGCCAGAAGAAGAGAAAGAAGGAAGATGGAGGAGACACGTAAGGCAAAGAGGTTCCAAACAAGATTTCTCACCTGGAAATAGAGAATTCGTCGGCGCAGCCATAATCTCCGACAAGGTGAGTTTCATACCCTCTTTCCTTTCATTCTGTTACCACCACGATATAGAAGATACGTAGACGACTTAGCCATAATTCCCGGAGCTCCGATTCTAGGAGATCGGCGACGGACGTAGGTTCTTTTTTCAATTAGGATGTCTAATTATCTCTTACCAATGTGAGAAACTCTGGAAGGAAGTGTAGCGGGGTATTCGTTACCATTAGAGATATTGACTAAATCCAAGGTAAACCATACAAGTCGAGTCGCCACCGCACTTCTATTTATCCAAAGGAATGGTTAGAAAGCGAACAAAAACCTAAAAGTTTTATCGAATCAAAAACTAGTAAAAATGTCAGAGATCGGGGTAAGGGGGTTGGTTATGCAATGGGAAGGTTTTAAGCACCCAAAACATCCTAGGTACTCCTAGGGAGCCCTTTTCACATTTGTTGTAAGGTTGTTATTTTGTGAAAATTTATTTGTGCAAACATGATTGAAGAGATGAGAAGAGAATATACAAGTTATTTACAATTTGTGTTTGGATGAATAAACCCATTGCCTACGTACCATCTTAAAAAAGATTAGGTTCAAAACCTCGTAGTTCGGGGTAAAAATCTCAAGACAAGTTGGTGAATTGATTGGTCCAAAAGCCTTAAGGTCTTTTGTTATCCAAGGGAGAAAACTCAACCTAAACCCACAAATCCACCATGTGAGGATAGCTTCAACATGCCAGTGAGGGGTTAACCCTATAATAAGCATGTAAGACTCATTGTTCATCACTAAGGATATAGGTGAGTTTTATATCTACCTCAAGGATAACTCAAACCTAATAGCTAAAGCTTATGAAAAAGTTTTTGATTAAGAAAGTGGTCATTGAAACCACAAAAGTATTTGAATGAGTTATATTTACCAATGAAAAATATTTACAAAATATGGTCAAAGTTGGCTTAAAGATTCAATTCAAAATAAGTGTTATGAAAAGAAAGTTGGAAAATCAAAAGCATAATTCTTAGGTTTCTAATGTTTGAAAACAAGTGTTAAATGTTTGCACAAAAAGTTTTGGCTTGGGTTAGAGTAGAGGGAAGAAGAAGAATGGCTAAAGTCCTAATCATACAAGAGATGAAGGATAAGAAACAAGACCACAAATGGAGTTCCTCTCTTGAGATCATATTGATGATCCAAGTAGCTCTCATCCTTTGGAATATGCAAGCAAAATAAGTGTAAGCTCAAGCAATCAAATTAATCAAGCAAGCTCTTAGAAGATCCCCAATGGCTCTTGTATCTTTCACTTTGGATGAACATGGCAATGATTCTTCAATTTGGCTCAAATAGGATTCCCTATCACAAAAGCACACAACATCAAAAAGCTCTATGAAGCAAATCAAGAATGGACAAGAGTGAGTTTAGAGATTTGGTCCTTCTAACCCATCTTCAACATTAGGCATTTTTACTCCAATTTGCATAGGGAATGTCCTAGAAACTAAGTCCATTTGTCCATTTTTTTCATTTTTGTCCACAACAATCAAAACAAAACACAAGCACAATAATATATACACAATTATGTGCTCAAGTGAGCAAAAGGTAAATTGCATTAACATAAACATGTGCTCAAATGAGCAAAGGGCAAAAGCAAATGAATAATATGTACAAGAATAGTAAATTGCATAAATGTAAAGAGCAAGAATTAAATGTTAATGGTTAATGGTTAGTGTTAGAGTTAGCGTGTCATAAGGAAATTTAGTGCTATGTTAAGCAATCGTAATTGGACTTATGTAGAAGTCACAACTATCTGAGGCCGGTCAATAATAATGTAGGCAACAACACAAGTTAGAGATTTTGATTAGTGAATCAAACTCCTATAACTTGCCATGTCAAAAAGAAGATGAGAAATGATCTTGTATTGATTTAGGTTCTTTGCTTGATTAGGAAGCAACCTATCCTTAATGCAAAGCCATTCACTTGATCCATGATCAAGATGAATTAGATTTGAATCAAGGAAGGTTAAACCTCCCATGTATCAAGGCTAACCACCAATCTTTAACTCATTGATCAAAAAAGAAAAAGAAGAAGAAGAAGAAGAAGAAGAAGAATATTAAAGTGCATTAATGGAAATGGAATGAAATAATCAACAAGCATTGACTAAAGATAGAGGAGATCAAGGTCAAACAATAGAAAACATAAGCAAAATGAAGATTAGAAGTCAAGAAACAAATAAAATATTTTTGGTATTTTTCAATATTAAAATAAAACTTGAATTAAAATAATAAAGAAAGGTCAAACTTCAAACTCACTTCAAATCAACTTTGAAAAGTCCAAGTGAATTATCCCAAGTTCAACAAGGTCAAACAAAGTTTGACAAAACATTTCAGCATTTTTAGAAGTCAGAAACTATTTTAAATCAATTAAAAATGCATAAAAATAACCTAATTGAATTAAAATCTCAAATAAATCTCAAATCAATTAATAAATTGATTAGAATATTTTTCATAGATCTATCATCATTCAAATAGGTTGGAAAAATATTTTTGTATTTTTTGGATATCAAAAACTAATTAAAATGAATTAAAAATAAGCAGAAAAGACAAAATTCCTAAAAAAATATCAAATGATAAAATAAATAAAAATTAAAAATCATTTTTAGAAACTAAAATTAAGAGGAGAAAAATGCAATTGGTCTCATATTTTTTGAACCAATAATGAATGAGATATGAATTTTTAAAAAGAAATGGAATTAAAAGAAATTAAAGAAATTAAAATCAGAAATTAGAAAATGTGAAAATGTGTGGACCGTCGGATGATACCTCATTAATTGACGTGGATCATCACGTGGACGGGAAGCGCACGCTCACCATACACGCTAGTCAACTGAAGCGCACCATGCCATTAAAATAGTCATAACAATGAACGTGTGAGATCTGATCTGAAAAAAGAGATGGACGATTCATATCTGATCTGGAGAAGGGATGGTGGCCAGCGCCACCGTCTTCTCCGGCCAACTTCTGGCCAAGCTCAAAATTGCAGAGGAAAAAAATGTTAACCAAATGCTACGATCCTGGTACCAATCGAAAACTAGGGTGATGTACATCACCCCTGTACCAACCAAATCCACTATAGGTTTCTATATTGAGAGAAATCAGAGATGGAATTTTAATGGTGTTCAACTGAACTTGCTAGATTTCAAAAATTCGAAGCTCAAGAATGTTGCCTCTATGCAGAGGACTTCAGATCACACAACAACAACAAGAAATAAGCACAATATAAGCTGTTTCGAAGAAATTAAAATCAGAAGTGAACCTCTGATTTGCAGAGCTTGGAGTTACAATTTCTTGGTGTTAATGTTTGCAGTACACTCTATGAATCAAGGTGATGAGGTTTAGGAACTTTTAGATCTAAGAAAACAATCGATGTAACTGAATTCTAGATCTGAAAATTGAGAGAAAAATGAGAGAGTTCCTTTGGAGTGACGGTGAGGATTCAATTGCACAACATTTAGGGCGCCTTCAGGTTAGGGAAATGAAGAGCAATGGCATTGTATTTATAGGCAAGGCAATGCTGAAATGCATGATAACAACTTTGCATGAATGGAAAGGGCCTCCATGCATGGGCCTGTACAGGCGCATGGAGGGCCCAATTCCACTTGGATTTGGTAGCTGAGCAATGATAGAAGCAAATTGTGCATAATCATCTCATGCAATGCAAATTTTATGAATTTCCAAAATTGTACCATAATGTTCATGTCTTCGAAAATGGCTCTTCCAAACTTGAAACACCACCTCATGAGTAATGGTTGGAAAGCTTTTTGCATGAGGATAATTTGTTATGTTGATCAAAACTCCATTTGAGCCTTGAAAATTGATGAAAAGTGGTCATGAAGTGTAGGGTGCAAAACATGTACATGTGAGATTTTCAAAAATGGCCAAAGTTCAAGCCCTTCTGTCTCAATGATACAAGCTCCAAATGACAAAATCTTCAACATAAAAGTTGTAGATATTTTCAAGACAATCAATTTGGACTTAAATTTTTATCATTTGGATTTTTGATGAAGAAGTTATGGGCACTTGAAGTTAGACTTTTTCACATTTCAATGCATTTGGTCCAAAGTGACCTATAATGTTTTGCATTATCACATGTATTTCATTTAGGATTTTGAAATTTTTCTCAACATAACATTTGAAATAGATATCTTAATATTTCCAATGCATTTTATCCCACCTCAAAATCATGAAAAATGAATTAGTTATGTCCTTGGGAAGTTGACCCAAAATTAGGGTTTCAGTCAAAATCACCTATAATGTCTTGGAATGGATGATGACCTTCAAAGCTTTAAATAAATTTTTGATGAACATGAAAGTTGTTCATATGGTCTTTAAGAACATGTTTTCTCTTGGGGTCATCTCCATTTGACAAACACATAAAAAATTAGGTCTCAGTGTATTTCAAAATAGTTAGATGAATTAACTGATCAACTTCTCAAGTCCAAACCTCATATCTTAATGAATTGATGATTGAGGACACTCAAATAGGTTAACATGTGCATGAAATGATGAATGAGATAACTTCCCTTGATTTTATTTGATCATGAGTTGAGGTTGCTTCATGAGCAAGGCACAATTGATGAATAGATGAATTAGGGTTTCCTTGGGAAACAAGCCTCAAACCTTTTGATTTGTTTTGATCAAAATGATGAATTGAGATACTTGGGAGGCATATTTGATGAATGAGAGCTTTGGGAAACATTGCCATTCTTGCCTTCATCTTCAATTGTCCATATCAATGCACATAGGACCTCCTAGAAGCTTTGGATCCTGTGACTGCTCAAGCTACAAACAAGAGATGTTAGTGACATATTTTTGTGCTTTTGGTTAGTAAACAAAATAAGAAAATCAATAATATACAATTCAAGCATGCTTGGTGATCTCAAACCAACTCTCAAAAGATCCCACCCAAAGGTAAGGAGCCAAGATGCTTATGATCCTTGAGGCAAGATGTAAATGCAATGTTATGATGCCATGAGGGATCTTAGGGTCAAAATTAGGGTCTTAGAGGAAGTAGAGATTTCGCCGTCATATTCATGATTGACGCCTTGAGTCGGTTAGTATGTAGGATTCCTTTGAGTTTAATCCACCGTCGCCGCCAAGGACCGCCTTTGGTCCGACGGAGCATATAACCAGAGATATCCAGAGTTGAGCGCGTGAGTGAAAGAGAACGCGGTGGCACCTGGAGCTACGTTATCTTTAATGTCCTTCATTAGTTTTAAGCATCATTGGTTGCTCATGACGAAGTTGACATTACGCTTCGAGAATCCAGTCGTTGTTGCCATGTATTGCTAATTGCAGTAGCATCCACGGCAAATTTCAGCGTCACCCCTTGGTGGCCACACTGGATTTTGATTGGGCTGGGGATTGGGCTTTAGGTTATGCTTGCTGAACATTACCATATCCTTCCTGTTAAACCCCTCTGTTGATTAGGCCCATGACTTTCTTCCTAATTTCTAGTTGATTCATGATTAGAGTTTATTAATCTCGTTTTTTTTCTGCGATTTATATTGATGTTATTTGTTAATCTTGACAGAAATATTAGATTTAATTCTTAGTTTTTAATTAGGAATTAACATAATCTTAAGGATAATTAGCTTAATACATGTTCAATTAGGTAATTAGTTAGAAATTAGGTTTAATCATTTTTACATATTGTGTTTAGTTTCTTAATTTTCCAGAATTAATTTTCATGTGATTAACCATGCCATGTTTAGAATTTCATTTGATTTGCCATGTTAAGTCCCATCTACGCGATTAATCTCATTTTGGCTTGGTTATCTTTTGTTTGTGGTTAATGGCTAAATTGAAATTTCCATTTCAATTTAATTTGGTATATGTTTGTTCGTCATCATCACTACGCCACATCATATTATGATCATACCATCTCATTCACTTGAATTAGCATTGTAATTCCAATTTATTAATGCATACTAACCATAGTTGTTTTTTGTGGTGGAATGTGAATGAGAGATCCAAACCATCCTCCAAGTTATTCCTTTTATTTTTATAATTTGTAAAGTGTAGTTTTCCTTTCATGTCTTTGTGTTGTATTGTGTGGGTTCCCCCTGTTGTGGGTCAAATGTTCCCCCTCCCTTAACCATGTAATAGCTTAGATTTATTGCTTTCTAGTTAGCTCACCATGCATGTTAATAATCAAAGATAAAATACAAAACGATAAACAAAGCATTTCAAAAGAAACCAAAAGGTACTTGATTCAACGTCAAGTTATTTTCCTAATAAAAACTCACACCATTGCAACGTTAATGCTTGATTTAACGTCAAGCATTCTCCATTCGCTCCAAGATCCATCACTCACATCGCTTCTCCATTCTCTTCTCGATCTCAGTCTATCTCTCACCTCCATTCTTCACTCACTACTTTTCATAATAGAATTCAAACACTTGATTCAACGTCAAGTTCCTTTTTCAAAACATTTTCATAACAAATTGGAATGCAAATGGGGTGTACGTGTTTGTACACAACATTCAAGTAATTGGGTTGTCGGTCGTACTTAGCCTGAGGACCCGACACTTGACTTTCCCCTTTAAAACATCTAACGATTCAAACAAGTTAAATCTAGGCGCTATGAGGAAGAAGAAGAATAGTTAGGAGTCCATTGTCCTCTCGATTCCCAAGTACTTTGATTGTTGATTGTACTTAGTCAAGGGTTATAGACTTGTCTCCCTCTAAGTTCCAACAATTAAACTTGCCAAATTCTTTTCATAATTCAAATCTCTTTTGGATAAAAAAGAGTGGTTAGGACCATGCTGTCCTCTCAACTCCCGAGTTATTAGACCGTTGATTGTATCTAGCCAAGGGTCTAATGCTTGTCTCCATGCATAAAATCGACCCCCAACCAATCAAATCACCTTTTGCCTTAATGAACCCTATTCAAAATATTTCAATAAGGACGTGTTACTTTCGTTCTACCGTGAACGAAGCTTAAGCCTCCATGTGTGAGCAAGTAATGTTTAACTGCTAGAGTGTGAACCAAGCGTATCCACTTTACCGCAAACAAGCAAATACTTTCTGCTCCCATGACAAAGTATACAAGCAAGTGAACAGTAGCGTGCGATCGTCAATACTGTTCAGTAAAACAACCAAACAAATACGCCATTTTTGAGCCGAACTACGAAGCTCTGACTTCCCTATTGCACGTATGGGGATACGTAGGCACGAGGGCCCAAATCCTTGGCAAGCACACTAACTTAAAACTTATTTTATCTCCCATCTAATTCTCTCATCTCATTCCTAATAGCAAGCAACATACAAATAAGTAAACATTCATACACATTAGATACGAGCAAGTGGTTCCCATGGAGTACCATGGATGTGAGGGGTTCTAATACCTTCCCCTTGCATAACCGACTTCTGAATCCGCTCTTGGTTGCAAGACCATTTCTCTCATTTGGGGTTTTATCGCTATTTTCCCTTTCCTTTGGAATAAATAAAATTCGGTGGCGACTCTGTATTTTTCGCGGCGCTTCAGCTATCGATTAGCTTAACTCACAAAGCAAGATTCGCCACTGCGCTCTTATTGTTTCCAAAGGAAAAGGGAAAAAGTCTGAACAAATCCCAAAAAAGTTTTAGAACAAAACTAAAAAAAGAGATAAGGGTTTGGGGGTTAGTTATGCAAAAGGAAGGTATTAGCACCCTAAACATTCATGGTACTCCATGGGAACCTCTTTGAAAATGTGTAATTTTAGCTTGAAAATGGGTGTTGTTTGCAAAAGATTGGAGAGACGAGAAAATAAATATTTTTTATAATTTTTGTGTTTGCCAAGACTTTTTGGAGTCTCATGCATACGTACCAACAAAGTGCAATGGAGGATCAAAACCTCGTAGTTTGTGGTAAAAATAACAAATATGTTTATTTTGATTCATTCTTAATGGAAAGACATTTTGTCATTTTAAGGAGAATACTTAACTAGTCACCCACACGTATGAGAACTTTGCATTATCATGAGAAGAGCTCCAACTTGGATAAGGATCAACAAGTATGCCATTAGCTCTCTTAGATGGAAAAGAATTATCATCAATACTATGGAGATAGGAAAATTATATCTCAACTATGGAAATGACTTATGTATAATACCTTGAGAAAAGTTTTAAAAGGAAAAATGCACAAGGGGCAAAAAATGATTTGAGCGAGTTATGCATTTTTTAAGTCTTTTGAAATTGGTCTCAATATGCTTAAGATGAATTAGCATTTATTAGGAAAAGGTTTTGAACATCTCTTGACAAAATTCAAGGCTTATTGAGAAAGTGGTTCAAGTTTAAAAAAACAAGAAGGCTTTGAAAAAGAGAGAAGATTTTGAAAATTAAAGAAGGGGAGGAGAAGAAGAGACTATCCTAAAGCATAAAGTAAAATCTAGGGAGGAAACATCTAACCAAGAGATAGCAAGCCTTATGACATAAGTCAAGCAAGAACTGCCTCATTTGGATTAAGCCTCAACACAAGTCAAATAAGCAAATAAAATCCATGTATCAGATGAAACCAAAGTAACTCAACCAAGTCTTCAAAAAGAAATCCCATGTCAAAGGTGCCAAATGGATTCTAAGGTCTCAAATCACAAGTTCTAAAGCAATGGTCAAGATCCTAATTCTAAGTCCATAACTCCACAATGATGCCAAGGATAGTAACCACAAGTCCATGAATCAGGATAATCAAGTTTCTTTTTAGGTTTTTTTCTTATTAGTGTTTTCTTTACAAAGATACGAAAGTAAAGTCCAAATGGACAAAGAACAAATGACATAATCACAAACAATACGATATGAAATGCTAAACATAAGGTATAAACTAAATGGCATAAAATAAAAGAGCATAAAGTATATGATTTGGAAATAAAAGTTAATACAAGTAAAAATGTTAGTAAATGAGGTTAGAAATTATAATGAAGGATGGTTTGGTCATTTTTTGGAGAACACTCAACTATTCACCCACAAGCAAAATATGAACCTATACATCATTTATGAGAAAGGCTCCGACTTGGATGAAATCAACAAGTATGCCACTAGCTCTCACAAATGGAAAAGGAGCAATATTTTTACACAATACCATGAGTAGTAGGAGACTTACAATCTCTCTTATAAAAATGCCTTTTCTTTTAGGACAAATTTAGCGCTATGTTAAGCAATCGTAATTGGACTTATGTAGAAGTCATAACTATCTGAGGCCGGTCAATAATAATGTTTGTGTTTATACATGCTAGAGAAGTGATATGTAAATCATTCTCTTAAAGTCATGCCACAAAAAAAGTAAGGGGATGATCAAACACAAAGGCTAGGAGGATTGTCCATTACTTTAATCCAAACTTCGTGACACTTAGGACAAACTTATGCATCACTCTAAAGTACCTTAAATGATCCATGATCTCTTAGAAGATAGATTTGAAATGATGAAAGTTCATCAAGTACCAATCCACACATCATGAACAAGATGGACACAAATCATCCAATTGATCAAAGGGAAAAGAAAGAGATGAAGAAGAAGGAGACAAGAGAAGTCACACCCTAATTGGATAAAAAAATTGATCAAGTCATCATCGAAATCAATCATCCATTTTAGTGGATTAGGATTTTCACTCCATCAACACCCAAGATCCATTGAGTTTGATGAGACTCATGATCCAAACCATCATGATTCAAGGACAACAGAAGTTCACAAAGGTCACACAAATATAAAATGCAATTAAATGAAATAAAAATGCACCAAAAGTATTTTTAAATGAATTTTAAAATAGAAATAAAATGAAAAATCCATAAAGTCCTTCAAAACACCAAATAAATGGCCTAGAAAAATATGGATGGTTGAAAATAAAATAAGAACCATGTAATAAAATTTCCTTAATTTAAAAATGAAGAAAAGTATTTTTGAACCAATTAAAACAAAGGAGAAAAGATAAAATTCATGAAAAATAGAAACTCAATGAAATAAAATATGAAAAAATAAAAATCAGATGAAGAAAAATAAAACAAAATTTTAGAAATTATTTTGGGATTTTTTGGATAAAAAATGAAATTACTATGAATTTTAAAAGAAAAAGCAATTAAAAATAGTAAAAGAAAAATAGTTAAAATCAGAAAAAACGTGGAGCGTTGGAACACTCCTTGGGTTAGAAAGCACGATGGAACGCGCTGCAAGCAATACACAGAATCCAATTCAAATTGAAACAATCAAAATATTTCAAATGTCCAACGTGTCTGGCCAAACTCAGACGACCTAGAACACTCCAGTCATCTTCTCCAGCGAGCTCTCACCGGAGCTTCATCATTTGGTAAATTCAGAACACGAGACCACCACCATTGTGATCCTCTTGTCATCCTAAATTCAATATTATGCCTCAAATACATTTATCTAAATCGAGCAAAGGGAATTTCAGAGAAGTTTCAGAAGCAAGCAAGCCACGAAAAATAAAATTAAATGATAAACACGATCAATCAACACCCGGTAAGTTAGAGGAATACATCAGAGAGTGAAGGATTATATTGTGTAACTTGTTTGAGTTCAAATGATGCTCGATCTGGTTAGAGCACTTCATAAGGTCTAAGAGCTTGGGAATTGTTGCAAATGTTTCATCGAATATCGAAGATGCTAATGGAATCAAGAAATTGGATTGAAACAAGCTGAAACCTAAAACACGATAGTTTAATTTTTCTGGAAAATTTCAAGTTGTAGTAGGGATTTCTTGGCTCTCAAAAGCTTGAAAATGAATGCAATAGCTTCCTCTATTTATAGGGAGTGTGTTTGGATCCAAATACATGTGGAATGATGCATAATTCGTGTAAAACAATTTTGATCTGAATGTGAGAAAAGTGTGACTTGTAACTCATCAAAACTCAGCCAAATGATATGTTTCAAGGGTCAATTAACTTCTGGAGACTTGGTTAAACATGTTTAGGTCTAAAACACATGCTAATTTGGCTTGGAATTGAGATTAGTGAAGTTCAAGTTTCGGGCAATGATAATTTCTTCAGTTATAAGTCACCATGTTCAACCCGATGGGGCATCCTACTCAGGAGGCTTTTTGATCCCATTCTTTTTGCAATGTGTTAATATCATGGAAAAGATCACAATGTGCCAAGAAAGATTACATTTAGATGCTTGAGAAAAATTTATGTCATGTTGAAGTTGGCATGAAAAACGGATCATATAACTTAGAAAAATTCAAGTGCTTCATGGCTGAAAATAACCTATAATGTCTCAATTAATTCCATGGCCTTCCAAGCATATTTTGACCTTTATCGTTGAAGCAAACTTGTAGAGGGAATCACAAAAGATATTTTTCAAAAAGCATCAGCCTCAAATGTTGAAAATTGAAGAAGTTATGATCTTTGAAAGTTGAGGAAAATCACTTGAAAATAGGTCAAATTTCACTAAGTCCACAAATGACCTATAATGTCTTCAAACTTTTGATGATCCTACAAGCATAGTTGCCTCTTATCATGTAAATGGAAGTTTTAAAGGATGTTGAGAAGAGTCACGTGCAAAAGAAAAGCATTTAAAAATGTTGATAATTGAAGGAGTTATGATCCTTGGAACTTTGACTTTAAAATGTTGACTTTTTGGTCAAACCACTTAGAACAAGCTTGTGTACTTGGACTTTCATTGCATTTCAAAGCACATGGGTGATAATATGAAATCAAAATAAGGTGTCCTTGATTTCCTCTTGATTAAATTACTCAAAGCTTGAAGTTGCTTATTGAAGAAGGCATGGAAATAAAACATGAACCTTTGACTTTCCTTGAGAAGTAAGCAACAAAACTTTGAGATGCTCTTGATTGAAAAGCCCTACCTTGCACAATAAACTTAAGGAAAATAAAAAACATTTTTGCTATTTTAATTAGTGGTTAGATACGCAATGAATCATATGAACGCATAGGTAAAATAAACCAACAAATAGATGCTTAGTGATCCCTGCAAGAAGCAAACTCAAAGATGGATAGGGGGAAGGACCAATATGTGACCTTGTTTGTGTGCAAGGATGCATATGATATGTGAGATCTTAGGGTTAAAAATTAGGGTATGACACCATCATGGCTTATGCTGCTTTCAAGCTTTTGGGTATCTCATCAATCAAGTATATTGATTGTATGACTAATTTCAAATATTCTTCTCTATGATGTTCGAGCCTCCTTTTCAGTTCCAGCATAATGGCTTTGTCTTCTTCAATGGTCTCAGACATGGCTTGGTTCTGATTCTCCATGTAGGTACCCCACTCCCTCATTTCTTCATATGCTTCATCTAGAAGGTCCATTTGTTTTTTGAGTTCTAATATTTCTTCATATGCTTCTATCCACTAAGATGGGTATTTTGAGAGTAGTCTTTCAGCTTCCCTCCTCCGGTATTGTACATCTAGGGCCCGAGTTTTAAATTCCCGGAGGGCAGTGACGAGACTTCAGACTTCTTCTTCCAAACTTTAGACACGGGCTTCGAATCTTTCCTTTATTTCTTTTTATACCTTAGTAGAATTCATCCAAGTCTCCTTCCACTCATCGATTTGGCGCCAAGCTTTATATAACTCTCTCTTATGCATCTTAAGACTCGAACTGACAACCTCAAGACCATTGTATACTCGATCATTCTCATATTCTTCCATTCTATCTATTTCTTTACTTTTCTCGAGTAGTTCCACAGCTTGATCAAGGTCCCTCTATAAAGTGTTCTTCTCACATGTGACTTGGTAAAAAAAATTCTCTAGGTCCTCTTTTTCATTTCTGAGTTGAAGGATGGTTGCATTGAGTTCATCCATTTCTTCCATGGTAACCATGACTGGTTTAGGGGCTCTTATTACAACTAGACACTTAAAATAAAAATGAAACATCACTTCACTTACCCTTTCCTTAATCCACTGAGCGTAAGGTATTGCGAACTCATCTCTGGGCCTTTTTAGGCTGCTTCTTCCTTGGTTGATCTTTTCCCAGGCGTGAATAACCTTCAAAAGAGTTGAATTTTCCATAGTTGTTTATTACAGGATAAAACCTTCCAAAAACTTTTCGTCGGGTTTATAAGCCAAACGGTGGCCAAGTTGTCTCATGGCCAAGGTCGGTTTGTAATTTATACATCCCTTTAAACCTGTGAGAGGTACATTAGGGAAGTTTCCATAGCTAATAATCATATCATCACGGTGAAGGATTTGACGATACCATATGATATTTTTGTCAGTGAGTAAAATAAGATATTGGACCCACTTATGTCCATTCGTAATTTCAATAGTAGACATATCCTTTGCCATGTGGGAGATGTTCCATTTGTAAAGCAGAGGAGCATAATATATCATCATACCCCCATTCTTTTCATATCGTTGATGAAGGGTATAATACACGTCAGCAAGGAGGATGGGCGTAGGGTCCGTGTCCCCAACTTTCACGAACAATAATACATTTACCGTTGTTAGGTCCACAAAATGTTATTTGCTATGGAATGAAATCAACCCAAAGATAAGAAGAACCATGATAATGTCTAAGGAATCCCGATTATTGGAGGTTGCAAAGTTCACATCATTCTTTTTTTAGGTAGTCCTTAGGAAATCCTCTAAAATCCCCATGAATCTTTAGGTTGGCATTCAAATCAGAAGCACATATGTCAAGATAATTTAATTTTGGTGTCTTAACTTTACCTCAAGGTCCATTTTGGTCCTTTAATTTTAAAAAGGACCAATATAGACCCTTATGTCTTCAAACAATGTCACACTACTCATTTCCGTTAGGTCTGTTAGTCAAAGTCAAAAATAAAAGACCACTTGGCATACACCTGACGCTGATATGGAATATGCTCATCACTAATGTCATCAGAATTTCAAGAAAATTCCAAAATTTCCCCATCTTTTTGGATTTAAACTACGGTCATGTTGGTTGTTGAGCAAGATATTTTGTCATTATGCCACTTCACCTTTTGTGATTTAATTCACAAATTAAATATATATTGCAATGTTGATTATTTTTAAAAAGAAAATATTCAACCCAACAAATATCAAACCCATAAATGCTTTTGTTATGGGGATTGTTCATGATACTCCCAAAAATGCTTTTGCTGAAACTACCACCGCAACGCCGTTGCCGTGCCGATTGAGAAGAATCCACAATAAGAAGAATTATAACTCAAATCAGTAGAATCACCGCAACAAATTAACATCAACATATTAACTCAACTAATTAATCAAATACTACCTCAAATTAATACTAACTAATACATCAACCTGACTTACCGTTGGATTCACTGCGAAGATGAAACTCTTCAGCAACTTACCTTTGGATTGTGCTTTCTTGAGCGCGTTGGAGATTCGATTATCAGAGAGATTCAACACATTGTCTAGTTTCATTGAAGATTTGATCCATAATTCGTTGTTGAATGTTTTGGTTGTCCAATGAAATGAATCGGCGGTGGATCCTGAATCGATGTTTGTTGTACATCAGTTTAGTTTGAGAATTTATGGTTGGTTGTTAGGGGGTTTTGAAGATTTCCTTAATTATTATGAAGCTAAAGAAATAAGGATTAAAGAAGTGGATTTTGAAGTTCTCATTTATTGCCTCTGATGCACTTTCTTGAAACATGAGTTTGTTTGGTGTGCTTACTTGAGTAAAGTAAGAATCTAAATGTTCTCGTTTGGAGTTCGTTCTGAGTCTGTCCAGTTGCAACCATTTTATATCTCATTAGCTTAGATGTTCATGTTTTACCTCTGACTTTAGTTTTCCTGAAGAATAGTTTAATTCCATAAAAATGGGTTTTGATTTCACGAGTGGACAATATCCTAGTTAGTGATGGCGCACCCTATCTTGGTCGAGGTCATTGGTTCGATTCTGGGTTAATGCATTTTTTTTAATTATAATTTTGATGACAATATGCCATGTCGGACGCCACGCTTGCAAATACAAACGTCGTTTGTGATAATTTGACGGAAAAGACTTAAACGGCGATGCTTGAAGATATAAATGACTACATTGATACTTTTAAAAATTAAAGGAGCAAAATGTACATCGAGCTAAAATTAAGGGGACAAAGGATATTTTGTCTATTAATAATTACTAATTATAACTATTAATAACATAACAATAATATAATGATAATAAAAATAATAATGTTAATAATAACACTGATGGCAATGATAAATATTGAAAAATGGAAAATAGATATAAGAAAAAAAATGAGAAAAAAGAAACGAGAAAAAATGCTAATTAATAAAAGAGAAAAAGAAAAAAAAAACGCTAATGGGATTTGACCTAGGGATCCTAAGCTTGCCATCCTAACTTACTTGACTACCAAATGGGTAATCATCTTCGTTCAAAATAAAATAGAACCAAAAGGCTATTATACTATTGAGAGTTTGATTTTAATTTTTTTACCCTTTTTATAAATAATAATAATAATACTTTTTTTTTTACTTTTTATAAATGCATACCAGTGAAAAATAATACTCATAAAAAAGATAAAAATTTAATTTCAAAAAAATGCAATTTATTTTAAATTTTTGTAAATAAATAAAATAAATAAAAGGTGAAAAGTGAAAATGTGTTAAAAAATAAAACGAAGGCTGAGATTCAAAACCAGGACCGTATGATCATACTCCCTATACAAGTTCTCTTATCAAATATGTCATTTCATTTATTCGAGATAAAAATGACGTTATAAAACATATGAAGAAGGGTGAGGCAAATTTGAGGTATTATACTAGTCACTCATATGGATACAATTATACGACCTTTTCCGCTTCCTCTCTTTCACAACTTTGAAGTTTTAAGTCTTGACATCGTTATCTTTAAGTTTTTCATCACATTAGAACCTTTAATCTTCTAACTTGATGAGACTTGAGATATCTTCATGTTGATTGTCATCATTAGAGAGTTGACAAATTAAATCACTGACAAATCTTGACACATGGGTTTTCACTTGAATGTCATTTGACCAAAGTTTAAACTTCAAAGAGATGACTTGATCTTTAAGAGTATATTTCAAAGGATATCTTAATAAAATTATCTTGAGCATATTTTATCGCTTGAGCTATATTCAAGAGACAAAAATTCCCTATATATCATTTGATATCGAGTATTTTCATCATCAAAACCAAACGGTTGATTTTTATATTTTCTACCAACAAAACTCACCACTTTTGATCATCTTTACAATACCTTCAAACACATAGATTCATACAAGTAGCTTTCAATTTTCAGTCTTTCTAATGTTGATGTTATTACCGGCTCTCAAATTCTCTATTTCGATACTCTTCATCCTTTTTGCAAATCTCAATCTATGTCTGTCCTAGAAGAAACGACACATGAAAAACGAACGACTATTATCGCTAACAAGTCTAGTTTTCTTGCAGGTCAAGAAGATAATTCTAGTTTTTAACCTTATCATTGTCCCATCCAAAAAATAACTGCAGTAATGGAAGTCATACTGGTCATCGTAGTTCTGGCCAAACTGAGGTGGTCACGACTGCAAACGAGGTGGATGTCAAGGCAGATGATCTCATCACCATCACCATCAATAGAGATCTTGGTGCCTTATTTCATTATCATCATCTTAGAATACAAAACCCATAACTCGAAAGCCGTTAAAAACAATAAGAAAAATTAAAATTATTGAATGCCAAAACTATAACTAACTCATGGATATATTTGTATCAAAAGACTATGTGATTTACCAACCACATGAACATGTACCCCACGGATTTACAAACATATAACACTTTGGTTTTAAAGGAAACATACACATAGATTTTGGACAATCAGAATCTTGAGTACAAATTTTAAGCTCTGAAATGAAAAAGAATAATAAAATAGAATTATTAAAATGAGATAAAATATTGTATAGATGTAAATAAAAAAATATTAAAAATATGGCTTACCGTCATCGTTCATTCCAACAGGAATTAGACAAAGAAAGATGATAATAACATAAACAAATTTGATAATTTCACTCATATTTCTCCTCTTTGCATGCAAGTTAAATTGTGTAGATCTATCACTTTATAAAGTTCATTCTCTTGTTACATACACTAAAACATCTTATTAAAGTTAGATTCATTATTATATGTCGTTTAAGTTTATCTAAGTGTTGTATTTGTCTTTTTAGCATACTTTGTAAAGAGACCACATAAAAAACTTAACAATCATTCTTATTTTAAATGTTCTCTATTATTAGTAGAAAAGGGACAATCAGAAAAGAGAAATAATATTTTTGAACTTTATGTAATTTGTAGGCTATAGCAAAACTATAGCTATTTATATGATAGATTTCAAACTCATTAACAAATCCTCAATCGATCGTGAAAGATTTATGATTGGCAATAACATATAATTGGATTAATGGAAAGGCATGCAGAGGGAAGTTAGTTCAAAAGCCAATCCATTTATTAATTTTCTATACAAACTAAATAATTAATTTTCATATTAAGATGGTTTTAAGCTACTAAAGTGTTCTTAAATTTTGAAATAAAAAGGTTTTTGGTAACCTCGATTTCCAGATTGATAAATTGATAGAAAAAGTTAGCATGATTGCTTCTTTGACTGATCTTGGTGCCTTATTCGGAGAGGAAATTGAGACTAGATCCAAAATGATATCAGATTTGTGGCTCCTCCTTACGATTAAAGACTTTCAAGTGACTCAGAGGTTTATATCTAACTGACTTAAGGTAGGTGATACAAATTCTAGTTTCTTTCATGTTTTTTTTGAAGAAAAGAAGTAGACTTGTAGCCCCATCTTCTTTTATTTTTAAGGGTTTTATAGATATTTTTCCTTTCTTTTATTGGAATAAGTAAAGTTCGGTGGCAACTCTGTTTGAATCATTTTTTCTACGACCTCGCGAAGGATCGTATTTTTCGATATGCGACAGTTGACAACTCTGTTTGGGACATTGCTCCAAGCAAGAAAGTGTCAAGTCTAAGTTAGTTCCATTTACGATAAATGTTAGCTTTGTTTACTTGTTTTCTTCTATCTTCTTTACTTTATCTCGTTGTATTTTTGTTATCTGCTATCTATTGTTGGTTCTCATGGTACTATTTGTGGGCTCTCTGATTATTAGCATTTTGTGAGATACATTCTCTACCTGAGTCTGAGGAAAACCATATGATTAAGATGTTGGTTGTATAGTATTGACCCGCGAGATATCTTCCTCATTAGGGCGATATGAAAACCCCATTTATAGTAGACTCTCTTAGAGATGTTATTGTCTGACGAGCCTTTGTTACGATGATAATATTTTCAAGTTGGATCAATGATTCTAGGGACCTTTTGTTAGAACCTTGGAGTCGATGGTTGTGTGGTATTGACTCGCAAGGTATCTTCCTCATTGGGACGATGTGAAGACCTCACCTAGATGAGATCATCTTAAGGGCATCACTGTTTGATGAGCTTTCATTGCGAAAGTGACGTTCTAAAGAAGGACCCATGACTCTAGGAACTTATCAATGGTAGAGCCTACCCATGGGGTTACTTTAATCAGAGATATTGATTATTTACCCATTGTACCTGTGATCTTGAACATGGATTGTATTCATTCACATATCATTGCATCTGCGTTCATCAGTATGCATGCATATCATTTTTTACAAAACAAAAAAAAACTATTCCTGACCTTTTGTCCATAACCCGCAGTTAATGTCCTGACATCCGTATCGGACTTGAAGTAGTTCTTGAAGGATCATGAACCCATGAGAGAAAAACCATTATGCGCTAAGAGAGGATGTTGACTTGATGAAAAATAAGATAGACCAACTTGTGAAGGCTATGATAGTTTTGGCAAACAGAGATGACAACATTCATTGGATTGCAATCACCGAGAATGTCATTCCACCTCCATTAAATAATCTTGCTCAATCTCAGTATGTACGAATCCCAGTTGAGAACCTTAATGTACAATAGCATCCCATTGTTCGAGATGGGTGTTCCGCAACTCATGATTCTATTGAGTATCATAACTTTGCTTTCTCCGCGCCAAAGTCCGAAGAGGCAAGCCCGATGGTGAATACTGAACGACCACAAGATGATGAGATTGTTGAAAGATGTTGTGTGTTGAAAGAGAAGTTTGAAGTCATATAGAGGCATGATGCCTATGGGATTGAGGCATTTGACGTGTGCTTAGTTTCAGATATGGTAAGCTGTCAAAATACACAAGCTTTTAAGAAGTACAAAAGGAATAGCTGTCAAAAGACTCATTTGACGAGGTACTATCGAAAGATGGTTGCGTACTCTTGTAACACCCCTATTTTTTATTTTTTAATATTTTAATTTAAAAAATAAAAATTTGTTGGTGTGGGGTTTTATTTGATTTTGGTAATTTGTATGATGTTAATTATTTTGGATGTTTAAGGGGTATTTAAGTAAATTAATAATTATAGAAAATATTGAGTTTGAGAGTGGAGAAATTAAAATATAGATTCATTTAAATTATTAATAATTCTTAGATAATATGATTTTTATAAATGGTTAGAGTAATTATAATTTATAGAAATAATTCATTATTATTATTGTTATAATTAAATAACTTTTTGGGGTTAATTGTTATTAATCAAATAAAAATATTTTTAGACTAATTTTTATAATTAAAGTTTTATTAATAATAACTAAAATATTTAATTTTGGAATAATAATTTAGAAATAATATGTTACGGTAGCATTTTAGGGAAATATTATTTAATTGAAATAATTATTTAATTGGGTTATTTTTATTATTAACATATAGAAAATATATTATTTCGTTAGAAAAATTCCTCACGTTAGAATTTGAGACTTAATATTCTAACGTGAAGTTAGAATTAGGGTATTGTATAATAATCGAAATTAAGAAACAACTGTGGGATTTGGGAAGCGGTTATAACAAGGGAATCACACAGAAATACAAGAAAAATTTGTGAAAGCTCTATTACAAGGTAAGGGGAAATTACTTACTGTAGAGTGAATATTTAGGCAGTAGGATGGTGAGAGTTCTCTTACCCTCCCATCGATGCCATGAGTGTTGTTCTCCCTATCTCTATAAATGTGTTGATTATGTATTTGTTTGTTTGTGTCGATGAAATTACAATATGACCAAATGGGATTTTGGAAAATCCCTTTTGGTCACCGTAATGATTATATGAAATTTGCTCATTATATATTTATTGTTAATTTTGTGATGGATTTTCATGTACTTTCTGGGGTATGATATATATATATATATATATATATATATATATATATATATATATATATATATATATATATATATATATATATATATATGCTATAATTATTCCCCAATTCCATTTAATTTGTGTTTATGTAGATTGAATTAAGTCCTCCTACAAACACATCATATGAATTGAGTTGCTCGAACATCCAAATTAGAACTGTCGAGGAAACCGAGCCACTATGATTAACATTAGCTCTTTAAGCAAATTGATGCTAGAACATGCACACACAAAATCAGACCAACATTGCACATCTTTTTTTCATGAATAATCAGCTCAAGCAGTTTTTTAAATTAAAACAAAACAAAACCCACAATTTTTTGCTTTCATTTTGAGGGTCTTATAACAAGCAAAAATTGTTTGGTATTAACAAGTAAACCATAAACAATTACATATAAGCTACTGGCACAATGAGGTAAAGCTCAAACCTCTATGAGGTCGATGCTTTTTGTAACACCTTATTTTCCCTGCGAATAAATATACGAAAATCAGAGTATTCATCAAAACAAAAACAGGATACCACAAAGTCTAAATCCTAACATACATGTCCTCTAACACTTTAACAGATAGTAACACTAATCAAAACCTTATCTTAGTGTGTCTTTCCATGCTCACCTTCACTTATGGTATCATCGCAGTGGAATTTCTTATCAACAAAGCATGCAATCAATAAATCATTTAATTTTAAAGACTTTATAACATAAACGAAACGATATCTCTCCATTCTCCCACTCTAAACAACTACTCAATTACCTACTTATATGTACTTTGAAGAGGAGCACATACCACATCAACAACAAAGGGCTGAGAAATCACAAACAATAATAACAAGCATATACTACAAGGTAGGATAATAACACAACATTCTCTACACAATTTTATTCACAATATATCTTATCACAATCTCACACCTAAACTCACCAATCAATCATAACTCAACAATTATGCAAATAACTCATTATGCAATGCAACTCGACTATGCAAGTCTATGCATATGCATGTGGTACCAACTCAATATTCGGTTCTTTCTGGAAACTGGGTACCAATCTCTGCGAACCCATGAGCCCCTCTCTGAGCTCCAAGCCATCTCTTATGAGCTTGGGACAAGCCAATAGTTCCCTCTCTGAACTAGCAGACATGCCTCTTGATATAACTCTTATGATGCATGATATTATCATCAGATCGATTCGTTAAGACCCCTCTCTGATCCTAATATAAATGCATTGATAGCTCAAGTAATCCCCTATATGGATTACATCACACAAAAATCATACAATGCACATTATCAATCAACTGTGCAACACAAGCATGGTAATAATTCATCTCAACAGAATTATATTTCAAACAACACATCAATTTAATCAAATCATTGTTCAAACATAATGATCACAACAATTAATCATACAATGTTCCATAAACCACATCAAAACATAAATAGCAGACAACAACGTAGTTCCTCCTTCGAACTACCACGACCACAACAACAATTATGCATATTCATATACACCATATACAAACATTATCTTCCGTCAATAACGTAACAATACCAAGTAGCATTATTGATTTAATTATAACAATTAAATGATTTTTATAAATCAATTATTAACATTCAACAACCCAATGTAATCATGCAATTAATTAATTTAAGTCACCCAAAACATGCCCAACATCAATTAACATGAATCGCACGACAACACAACACATAAAACCCAACTCAACAGCTAAAAACAAAGCCACTGACATTACACCTTAAGTAAAATATTGTACTCACGTCATTAAGTGCACATTATGTAAGAACAAGATTTGGTTCTACATCTAGCTTTATGTTTTGATGATAACAATTCATAGACTCTTAGAGAAAAAAATTGAACCCTAATCCATTTTTTTAGTGTGCAGATACTAGATTCAAGTTATGACTCTGAATGAATGACATGTGATGTCATCAGATTCTGAGCCTAGTGCACTCCAACTCTGGGATATGTGGTTTACAAGATAATCAGGCCCTGGATTATATACTTCAAGGCTTCTAACTCTACGCTGATGCAAAGCTTTGTAACTCTGGTGCTTCTGATGCTGATATGCTCTGAAGCCCTGCAATCTTCAACTCTGAACTATGTCACCAGATTCTGAAAGACCAGGTTCTGATGAACTGTGTTAAAACTCTGAAGATCAAGGTTCTGAAGTTTCTCTCAACCATATTCTCACTCTTCTCTTATGCATGCTTCCCCGTCTAACTATAAGAAGCTCCTTAATATTGAAGATAAGATCAAAAGGTTTTACGTAAGGAAAATAGTACACAGTACAAGATCAAATATTCCTTCCACTATACTGATTTTATGGGCTAAGAACTACACTATTGTACCATTTTTCCTCTCATTTTCACAAGTCATTACACAAGGATACAACTACATTTTGGTATTCCAACTCTAGCCTCCAACTGGTCTTTTCATTGCATATAAAAAGAATATTAGGAAGAATGAAACAATGCTACACATTCTAAGAGATTATTATTATGTGAATAGTGCATTTTGTGAAATATTTAAGAGAAAAGAAAACACACACTAGAACGTTTGTTCATAATCTTCTTAGAATATATCTTTGTGTGATAAACATGTATTCATTTTATGCATTATGCTTTTTAGAAGCACTTTGTAAACACACCTTTGTATTTCAATATATTTGGTTGTATTTTCCTTATGTGACTAGGGTTTAGTCAAAATACTCAAAAAGACATTAATTGTAGGTCTTTATGTTGTAATCAGTTTGGTTATAATGGATTAAGTCCTTGTTGATAACACAAAGTCACCTTGGCGGGTGGACTGGAGGCCGCTTAATTAACAGTGAAGTAGGATAAAAATAATTGTTTCATTGTTTTTATTCTTTATTTTCTGTTTTTTGTGTTAGGTTGAAAAAAAATTCTTTTTAGAAACCCAATTCAAACCCCCCCTTTCTTGTGTTTCTCATCACCTTCAATTGGCATCAAAGCACCGGTTCTGGTATTGATTGTGTATCAAACACTTCACTGTATCAAAAAAAAAAGATCTTGTTTGTAAAACACAATGGTTGATATCCCACCTCCAGCTACTCCTGCTACTGATAGAGTTCACTATAGTGTGAAACCCCCAATTTTTGAAGGAGATAAATTTTATTATTGGAAAGATAGAATAGAAAGTTTTTTTCTTGGTGATGACGTAGATCTATGAGATATGGTAGTTGATTGATACATACATCATATTGATGAAATTGGTAACAAGGTGGAAAGAAGAATTATGACCAATCAACAAAAGAAAGATTACAAGAATCATAATAAAGCAAGAACCATCTTGTTGAATGTTATTTCATAAACTCTGTATGAAAAGATCACTAACAGAGACATATCAAAGTCTATATTTGAATCTTTGAGAATGACTCATGAAGGAAATGCTCAAGTTAAAGAAACTAAGGCATTTTCCTTAATATAAAAGTATGAAGCCTTCAAGATAGAAGACAGTGAAATTGTTGAGAACATGTTCTCAAGGTTTCAGAGTCTTGTTGCATGACTAAATGGTCTAGACAAAGGTTATTCTACTGCATATCATGTACATAAAATTATCAGAAGCCTACCTAAGAGATGAAGGCCTATGGTAACTGCGCTGAAGCTTTCAAATGATTTGAACAACACAACTCTGGAAGAACTTGTTAGATTTGTGGCTCTCGAAGGATTTGAACAACACAACTCAAATAAAAGTCAAATATGTGGCTCTAAAGTCCATGGGAAAGTCTAAAAAGACTAAAGCTCTTCAAGATAAAGAAGATGAAGATTCTGAAGAAGATGATGAAATGTCTCTTCTTTCTAGACGTGTCAATCAACTCTAGAATAAAATACAAAGCAAGTTCAGAAACTCTAGAAGGATAGGTGAACGCTCTGAGTCTACATCTGGACAGAAGGAGCCAGGTCACTATAAGAATGAATGTCCCAAGATAAAGAAACACTGGCCAAAGAAGAAAGACTTCAGAGGGAAGAATAAAGGTTCGATGGCTACCTGGGATAACTCATAATCCTCAGAAGATGACTCTGAGGATGATCAAGCTAATGTGTCGTTGATAGCAAAGACATAAGCTCATGATGAGAAGATTCAATCAGAGTCATAATCTGAGTCAGACTATGAAAAGGTATTCCCTAACTTATCTTGATATGAATTAGAATCTTGTCTTTCTGAATTTATGGAAAATTATCAGAAGCTTCATAACAAATACAAGGATCTGAAACAATTCCATGCATCTGAGTCTAAAGCACATAGTAAGCTTAAGAAACATTTTTCCACTGTAAATGAACAAAACTTTATTTTAAAAATGAAAATTTCTACTCTTTAAAGTAAAAGTTCAAAACTTGAGGAAGAGATTCTTTCAGAAACTTATGTGGATTCTAAAACTGCCATAAAGAAATATGACAAATGTTTTCAGAAATTTCTTGGTAGAAACATTGATAAAAGCAAGATGGCTTGAATAGTCTATGGAGTTTGCAGAAATGGAAGAAGAGGAATTAGTCATGTGCCTAAAGAAAATCGTATTTCAAAACCAAAGGCAAAATCGAAATGTCTGAACTCCCATTTCTCTTATTCTTATACTCAAAATGATAACTCTGATCAAAGACCTAAGTTTTCTAATAACTCTAAGAGAACTAACAAGAAAGGACCCAAAAATATGTGGGTACCTAAGGACACGATAATCTATGTTGTAGACAGCCTTAGCAACTCAGTTGAAACAACAGTCATGGTACCTGGACTCTTGGTGCTCATGGCACATGACGAGAAGAAGGCATATGTTCCAAGACCTGGAACTTAATCCAGATAGCTTCATGGGGTTCAGAGGTGATCAAAAATGGAAGATCATTGGATCTAGAACAGTTGGTAATGGTACTCTCCCTTCAATTACTAATGTTTTACTAATTGAAGGAATAATGCATAACTTATTGTCTATAAGTCAATCATGTGACAATGATTATGGACTATGGAGTATACAACACAGAAACACGAATTGTTAAGGAATCAATTCGTGTTAGATTTAATGATAAGCTTTACCGTGAAAATTCAACGCTAGTTGAAAACTTTGCAGATCTGTAAATCACTTATTCAGGTTCTGAAGGTAAAACTTCAGATGCAAAAGATGCTGAGAAAAAAGATTTTGAAACTATTCAACCAGATACGGTTGAAGTTCAGACTCCTCTGTGGAAGAATTGGTTCTGGGATATAAATTTGAACCATTCATAACCAAATCCTCATTCAAACCTTCTGAAGAGACGCTTTTGGGTTTGGTGTCCCTCATAGAACCTACATATGTTGATGAAGCGCTTCTTGACACTGAGTGGATTTTGGAAATGCAAGAAGAATTGAACGAATTCCCCGGAAATGTTGTGTGGACTCTTGTGCCTAGACCTAATAAGATCCTAGAGAATTCCAATTAACAATTGTTAAGAGGACCTTCATGGGAGACAACATCTCATGGTCCATCAAGAGATAGTCAACCATAGTACTATCAACTGAAGTTGAATACATTGTAGCTTCTGGATGCAGCACTCAGATACTCTAAATGAAAAGTCAGCTAGAATATTTTCAAATATATGAGAGTAACATTCATATTCTCTATGATAATACTTATGTTACTTGTTTATCCAAGAATGCCATTTTACATTCTAGAGCTAAACATATTAAGATTCAATATCATTTTATACGTGACTATGTTCGGAAGGGAATTTTAAACTTAAACTTTATTGATACAGACCATCAATGGGTTGGTATCTTTATAAAACCCCTTGTTGAAGATAGATTTGTTTTAATTCTAAAGAATTTTAAAATGGATTTATTTCCAGAATGAAGAATATGATTATCTCATAATGTTAAATTTCTCATAATGGTTCAATGAGACTATGAGATGTTTTGACTCTAAATATTTGAGTCTTCTAAAGTGAGAAGGTTTCATAAGTTCAAAAGTGACGAATCAAAACCTTTTTGGTTAAACATTCTATCTTCTGAATACTGAACAGTTTTTGCATTCTTAGTTGTCTTGATTAGTGGAACAATTTTAAAGACATTTATCTTAGAAAACTGAAACGCTTCTGAATGGCTGAGGACATATTGGGTGAAGAAATTTCTTGGGATTAGGTAAGATATCTCCATTCTTTACCCCTTATCAGAATTTGTGCACTATTCAATATTTTATCATGATTAAAAAACCCTTATAAAAATCCACTTCACTCAATTCACACACTTACGCTACTTTCACTTACCACGCTTTCTCTCTTTCAAGCTAAAATTATCTGCAACCCCCAAACCTCGTTCTTCATCATCAATGGATAAATATCAAGAAAAAGCTCAACAAAAACAACAATCTTCTCAACAAGAACAACAACAACCTCAACAGCAAGAACAAATAAGAGAAGAAGTTCAATAGCTTACTCTTTCTACACCAGTTAATCAGTTAGATGTTTTATGTAAATTAATGGTGGATTTTGAAAACCTCATGGTTAATGGGTATGATTTGACTGAATGTATTAGAAATCAGGGTTAGGAAGGTTACTTTGAACGTCTCAAAGGACCTGTGTATACTGAGCTAGTGAAACAATTCTGGATTTTTTCATCACCAACAAATCTTCAAATCACTTCTTCTATGTTATGGCACAAAATCACCATTTCTGAGAAGTCAAATGCTAAACTTTTTAATCATGATGGTTTGGGGAAACATTGTTTCAACATGATTTCTATTAAGGAAAGAAGAGATTGCTAGAGTAACTTTTATGGATGGAAATCCATCCTCCAATGCAAAGAATCTTCACAAACATCTTAGGGTTTAGTTCAAGATTCTTTTGGGCTGTATTCACCATAGACCTTCATCAAACTCAGTTGATTACATCAACATATATCAAAAGTAAATCTTATGAACTAAAGGAGAACTTTCCTCCTATCATGTTCAAGTATCTGAGGGATATGGTTAAGGATAGAAGAGATGGATCCCTAAAACTCAAAAACTGAATACCTCAAGGAAGGTTAATTTTTGATATTCTCTTTGAAGGTAAGTTAGTTCAAACACTAATGGGAGTAGGTATGGAAAAGGACGTGGAATTTAACATTTGGAAGAATTTCAATGGAAGAAATCTGAAGAACATGTTCTTGATCACAACAGTTGTTGACCCTTCAGAGCTTTTGATTAAGAAGACTGTTGGTGCTAGAAGAATTTCAGTGGATGGTTTTCCAATCTTCTCCAAGGAAGATCCTCCAGAGTTTCTCGACTATTACATTGATGATTTCTTGGCAAAATGTGTAGTTCCAGTTACCTTTTCTTTTGAGGAACTCCTAGATCATCCTACTAATGTGTACTCTCTCAAGAGAAAGAAGAAGTCTAATTCTTCTAGTGATAGACCTTCTAGGACTTCCAGAACCCCCCACCAAAAAGTTGTTAGGACTTTTGAGATTCTGAGAGACATAATGAGACTAGGAGCAGCAGTTGCCAGTTCTGAGAATGCTAGATCTGCTGAAGCGTCTACTCCTCAGACTAGACAACATGGTAAGTCTCATATGACTGAGACTCCAATTATATTTGTTAGTTATGATATTTGTACTTCCTCTATTCCTCTACAACCAAATCCACTAACATCTTTATACACTCCATTTGGAACCATAACAGCTCCCCTTCAAAAACAATCAAGTATTTTTTAAACAATGACCACACATGTACCATCTTTTTCTTTAACAATCTCAATACATGTTCCAAGAAAATCAACCACTATCACTAATGTTCCAACCATTTATGAAACAACAACAACAACCATTGCCCCAATAACCATAATAATTATACCACCAAAATTACGCTCCCAGATCCTCAATACAAAAGAAAACACCGCACCTGAACCAACCCCCACTATCACGATTGAACAACCATCTGAACCAACACCACCACAAACTTCTGAACTAACCCCCACTGGCCCTTAACCTAATCAACCAGAAGACTACTCTTCTGATTCTATCTTTTCTACATCATCTTCTATTACATTTAGATTACCTATAGGTAATGCCTCTCTAGAAGACATACCCATTCCATAAACTTCATCCCCAATCTAAAATCATAGATGAACCTGTCATTGACACCATCATGGAATGCATGAGAAACAATAAACCTTCTACTCCTGATTCTTCTGACCAAACCGTAAACATCTCATCTAACCAAACCATAGAAATATCCTCTAACTCTGAGATAGAATCTGAACCTCACCCTAACACAGATGCTAAGGAAATTCATGATTTAGTTAGACAGTTCGAATCAGAGGCAAATGAGTGTCTTCTTTATGTAGTACAAGATTGCAGAAACTGTGTCAATTCTGCTCAAAGTGATGTTGCCTAGGCTGACCTCGAAATATTGATGAACTCGCGTTCTAGAGAGCTTAATGAATTCATTTATATGGGTGCTCAGAGAAGATTCAATTACAATGTCTGAATACTTAGATCCTCTTATGGACTTATTCTCTCCAAAAACTCCTATAAGACATAATCCTCCTCCAGGAAATGAAATCCCAGTAATTCTGACTGCTGAAGAAGTAGAAGCAGAAGCTGAAGTTGATGTTATAGTTACTCCTCCTCCCACACCTTAAATGGTGATTGAAGAAGAAAATGAAGCTAAAGTGGAAGTCCCCCTCTTCTTCAGAAACTGCAATTGCAACCGTCTCTGGAACAAACCAATTGTGGAAGCTGAAGACTCTGGTTCTAAACCCATTCCTCTAGTTCTAAAGACTCTGCAAGAGTTAAAGTAAGAAAATGAATATGTAAGGATTCACCTGGATAAACAGGATCAAATGTTCAAGGAACATTTTGAAACAAACAACAAGATCAAAGGGATTCTTCATGCCATATTATCCAGATTGCCACCCCTTCTTAAAAACCTTTATTTAAAAGTTTGTTGCTTTTCTAGTTTTTATGTTTAAGTATTTTATCATTTCAGTTTTTGATTTTGTACCATTTTCACATTTAATAAAATGAATTTCTATTTGTTTTTACTTTGTCTATTTCTTTCTTATCTTTTTGATTGATGACAAAGGGGGAGAATAGTGAATACGATTTTGATATAACTATTTCCCTTCTGACACCTAAACATTTGTCTTTGATTTCTTATTTCTGACTCTGATAACTAATAACCTGTTCAAACAATTTAACTAGGTTTTTAGGTGTTAAGATTTTTTTCCAGAAGGCATTAACCAAGCTTATTTGAGTTGACGAGACGCATATAAGTTCTGGAAAATCAAGATTTGACACATGGCTGATAACCAGACTTTCTGATACTTAAAGCTAAGTCAACTATTAATACTTCTCTAACCAGGCTTTTGTGTTCTACGAAGTTATTTATTTCATACCGATTAAGATATTTTATGTGTTAAGATTATTTTCAGTCTTAAATTCATGGGGAGCTTGCAAACCTAACTCTGAAGTTCTAGGTTAAAAACTAATTTTAATAATAGAAAATTTAGGGGGAGCTTACAAACATCACTCTGATGTTTTTATGTGATTAAACATTGTAAAATTTATTCATCAAAATTTATGGTTTTGTCATCATCAAAAAGGGGGGGATTGTAAGAACAAGATTTGGTTATGCATCTAGCCTTATATTTTGATGATAACAATTCATAGACTCTTTGAGAGAAAAATTGTACCCTAATCCATTTGTTTAATATGCAGATACTAGATTCAAGTTCTGACTCTAAATGAATGACATGTGATGTCATCAGATTCTGAACCTAGTGCACTCTGACTCTAAGATACGTGGTTTACAAAATAATCAAGCTCTGGATTTTGTACTTCAACGTTCCTGACTCTATGCTCATCCAAATATTTTCAACTCGGATGCTTCTGATGATGATATTCTCTAAAGCCCTGCTCTCTCAACAACTTTAAACTGTGTCACCAGACATTGAAAGACTAGGTTCTGATGAACTGTGTCAAGACTCTGAAGACTAAAGTTCTTCTCTCACCCATATTATTACTCTTCTCTTATGCATGCTTCACGATACAAGATCAAATATTCCTTCCACTACACTGGATTTGTGGGCTAAGGAATGTATTTTAGTACTCCAACTCTACCATTGCATTTTGGTATTTCAACTTTACCCTCCAATGGATCTTTCCATTTCCTATATAAAAGAGACTTGGAAGAATGAAACAGTGCTACATATTCTACGAGATTACTATTACGTGAATAATGCACTTTGTGAAAAAATTTAGAGAAAAGAAAACACACACTAGAACATTTTCATACTCTTCATAGAATATATCTTTGTGTGATAAACTTGTATTCATTTTGTGTATTTTTCTTTTTAGAAGCACTTTGTAAACACACCTTTGTATCTCAATATTTTCCTTGAGTGACTAGGGTTTAGTCAGAATACTCAAGAAGACATTGATTGTAGGTTTTTGTGTTATAATCAGTTTGGTTATAGTGGATTAAGTCCTTGTTGATAAGGAAAAATCACCTTGGTGGGTGGACTGGAGGTAGCTTAATTAACAACGAACCAGGATAAAAATAATTGCTACATTATTTTTGTTCTTTGTTTTCTGTTTGTTGTGTTGGTTTGAAAAAGTTTTCATTTTTAGAAACCCAATTTAAAGCCCTATTTCTTATGTTTCTCATTACCTTCAATTGACATCATAGCTCTAGTTATGGTATTGATTTCGTATCAAACACTTTTCTGTGTCATATAAAGATTCAGTTTGTGAAACACAATGATTGTTATCCCAGCTCCATCTGCTGATAGAGATCACTATAGTGTGAAACCTCTAGTTTTTTATGGAGACAAATTTGATTACTGGAAAGGTTGAATAAAAAAATTCTTGGTCATGACGTAGATCTGTGGGATATGGTAGTTGATGGATACATACATCTTGTTGATGCAAGTGGTAACAAGGTGGAAAGAAGAATGGTGACAAATCAACAAAAGGAAAATTACAAGAATCATCATAAAGCAAGAGCCATCTTTTTTAATGTTATTTCATACACTGAGTATGAAAAGATCACTAATAGAGACACATCAAAGTCTACATTTAATTCTCTGAGAATGACTTAAGAAGGAAATGCTCAAGTTAAAGAAACTAAGGCACTTTCCTTAATACAAAAGTATGAAGCCTTCAAGATGGAAGACTCTAAAATTTTTGAGAACATGTTCTCAAGGTTTCAGACTCTTATTGTAGGACTAAATGTTCTAGACAAAGGTGAAGGAGAATTGCGGTCCAAAACGCAGCGGAAAAAATTTCTCCTTTAGAGATCCTTACGAATGGTCATGGTCAGTGATAGAATATTTACCTCTTGTGACGGTTGAAACCTTTGGTGCAGATCTCTTGTGACGATCAAAACCTTTGATGCAAATCCACGAAGCGATCACGAACGTTGAACGATGACAACGTCTCTACTCAGTCCACACGAACGGGTTCCTTCAATCTCAGTGCTAGCTGGTACGAATGAAGGCTTTGAGTGAGAGAGAGAGAGTGATAGAAAACGAAAATAATGCAACCGCAAATTTTTGCTTCTGCACAAGGGTTCTATTTATAGAACCACTTGTGTGGGCTTCAAGCTAAAAGCCCACTTAAATGTATTTTGGCCCATATCTTATAATATGCCCAAAATCACTTAAGCTCATGGTACCTTACCATATTTCGTATTCTACTCAAGTACATCGTACCTTACGATGCTCTATAACTCACTTAAGGGCACCGTACCTTACGGTATTCCTTAGTTACTCTATCTCTCATCAATCCGTCCTTTGTGTGTGACCCTGTAGGTTTTCGTGACGTTGGCAATTATATTAAATCACGCATTTAACATAATAAACAGTGAGCGGTATCTAGAAACACATCACTGCTACCCAAGACACGAAAATGTCATGTGATCTGACAATTCCTTCTGTGATAATACTTATGTGTATAATTACCCTTTTGCCCTTATGTCTATATCGAACACAAGGCATAGATCGTGTCATCCTTGTTCAGTTCAATATTGGGCCCATAGACATTTATCCTGTTACGCAGGATGGGAAAATTCCATCTAGGACACTCATGTCCCTCAGCATGCTTTGTGGAGTACCCATCAACTGTCTTTATGGTTATCCAGTTACGGACAACGTTGGATCAGCAATAAAGCACTCGACTCTACATCTAGGATCCATAGTGGTTTCAGGTCGAAGAGTGGAATACACTATTATCACCATGAGAATAACTTATGACACTTTGCATAACTTTCTATACAGTATTCTCATAGCGGGTCAATCCGGTATAAATATTACTCTTAATATTCATACCTATGTTTAAGACTTGATAACTCCTTATCCATGATCCATGAGATGTGATCATCAGTCTACAAACATAATAGTCTTAATGCTTTAATGTTATCCCACTTCACACTAAAGCTCGACTACGGATACTTTAAGAATAGTGTCCTTATGTTTAATGTGATCTCATGATTAAGTCATACTTGATACGTTAAACAAACTAGCTATTCTAGGGACTTTATTAAACAAACGTAATAAAGAAAAAGCCTTTTATTATTAATAAATAATTCGATACAAGTACCAAAAGTATTGGCCTCTAGGGCTTACACCAACAAAAGGTTATTCTACTGCAGATCATGTAAAGATAATTATCAGAAGCCTACCCAAGAGATGGAGGCCTATGGTAATTTTAATGAAGCTTTCACAAGATCTGAACAATACAACCCTGGAAGAACTTGTTAGTTCTTTGAGAAGTCATGAGATTGAGCTTGAAGAGGATGAGCCTCAAAGAAAATTTAAATTTGTGGCTCTGAAGTCCATGGGAAAGTCTGAAAAGACTAAAGTTGTTCAAGCCAAAGAAGATGAAGATTATGAAGAATATGAATCATCTCTTCTTTCCAGATGTGTCAATAAACTCTAGAAGAAAAGAGAAAGCAAGTTCAGAGGCTTCAGAAGGATAGGTGGATGCTTTGAGTCTACATATGGACAAAAGGAGCCAGGCCACTACAAGAATGAATGTCCTAAGTTGAAGAATGACAGACCAAAGAAGAAAGATATCAGAGGGACGAATAAAGGTGTGATGGCCACTTGGGATGCTTCAGAATCCTTGAAAGAATAGCAAGCTAATGTGATGCTAATGGCAAACACAAAAACTCTTGATGAGAAGATTCAATCAGAATCAAAATTTGAGTTAGACTCTAAAGAGGTATTCCCTAACTTATATCGTTCTGGATTACAATCTTGTGTTTCTGAAATTCTGGAAAAGTATCAGAAACTTCAGAACAAATACAAGGATCTTAAAAAAGTCCATGTATCTGAATATGAAGTACATAGTAAGCTTAAGAAGTATTTTTCCACTTTGAATGACGAGAACTTTATTTTAAAAAATGAAAAATATGCTCTTTAAAGTAAAAGTTTCTAACTTGAGGAAGAAATTATTTCAGAAGCTTCTGTGGATTCTAAAAGTGTCATAAAGAAATATGAAAAATATTTTCAGAAATTTCTTTCTAGAAATATAGATAGAAGCAAGATGGCTTTAACGATCTATGGAGTTAGAAGAAATGGATGAAGAGGAATTTGTTATATGCCTAAATAAAAACCTATTTCAAAACCTTTAGCGAAACCAAAAGCTCTGAACTCCCATTTCTCTTATGCTTATACTCAAAATGATAACTCTGCTCTAAGACCCAAGTTTTCTAAGAACTATGGCAGAACTAACGAGAAAGGACCCAAAACAATGTGGGTACCTAATAACAGGATAATCTATGTTTCAAAAATCCTTAGCAGCTCAGTTGAAACAACAATCATGGTACTTGGACTCTGGATGCTCACGGCACATGACCGGAAGATGGCATATCTTCCAAGACCTGGAACTTAAGTTAGATGGATTTGTGGGGTTCATAGGTGATCAGGAAGGGAAGATCTTTGGCTCCGGAACATTTGGTAACAATACTCTCCCTTCTATTACTAATGTTTTAGTAGTTGAAGGATTAATGCATAACTTATTGTCCATGAGTCAATTAAGTGACAATGGTTATCATATAATCTTTAATCAAAAGTCTTGTAAAGTTGTTAGTAAGAATGATGGCTCCATCCTTTTCAATGGAAAAAGGAAAAATAAAATTTATAAAATAAGACTTTCTAATATTAAAAATCAAAATGTAAAATGTTGTATGTGTTTAAATGAAGATCAATGGGTATGGCGTAGACGATTGGGCCATATTATCATGAGGAGGATTTCTTAACTAAATAAGCTTAATTTAGTCAGAGTCCTTTGTAATATGAAGTTTTCTTCAGATGCTCTTTGTGAAGCATATCAAAAAGGCAAGTTTTCAAAAACTTCTTTCAAAGCAAAGAATTTTATTTCTACCTCAAGGCCTTTGGAACATCTGCACATTGATATTTTTGGACCAGTGAAAACTGCTTATGTCAATGGCAAGAAGTATGGATTAGTCATTATATATGACTACAATAGATGGACATAAGTTAAGTTTCTAAGACATAAGGATGAGTCACATTCTATATTTTCTTCCTTCTACTGTCAAGTGCAAAACGAGAAAGACTTTAGAATTGTTAAAGTCGGTAGTGATTATAGTGGAGAATTTGGAAATAAAGATTTTGAAAAACTCTTTGATGAAAATGACATTTACCATAATTTCTCTTGTCCTAGGACTCCACAGCAAAATTGAGTTGTAGAGAGGAATAATAGAACTTTGCAAGAGATGGCAAGAACCATGATCAATGAGACTAATATGGTTAAACACTTCTGGGAAAAGGAAGTCAACACAATGTGTTACATTCAGAACAGGATCTCTATAAGACCTATTCTGGGTAAGACTCCTTATGAATTGTGGAAGAACAAAAAACCCAACATTTCATATTTTTACCCATTTGGATATGACTATTTCATGTTGAACACTAAAGACAATCTAAACAAGTTTGATTCTAAGGCACAAAAGTATATTATGTTAGGATACTCTGAACACTCTAGGGTCTATAGAGTATATAACACAGAAACACAAATTGTTGAGGAATCAATTCATGTTAGATTTGATGATAAGCTTGAGCTTGAGAAGTCAAAGCTATTTGAGAAGTTTGCAAATCTAGAAATCACTTATTCAGGTTCTAAAGGTAAAACTTCAGAAGCAAAAGATGCTAAGGAAAAAGATTTTGAAACTATTCAACCAGAAGTTGTTGAAGTTCAGACTCCTCTGAGGAAGCATAGAAAAAGATCCTCACACTCTGAAGAATTGATTATGGGAGATAAATCTGAACTAGTTAGAACCAGATCCTCATTTAAACCTTTTGAAGACACGCTTCTAGGTTTGGTGTCCCTCATAGATACTACATCTTTTGATGAAGCACTTGTGGACACTGAGTGGATTCTGGAAATACAAGAAGAATTGAACAATTATCCATAAATGATATATGGATTATTGTGCCTAGACCTAAAGGAACTCATGCCATTGGGACAAAATCGATCTTTAGAAACAAGCTGAACGAACAGGAAGATGTTGTAAGAAACGAAGCTAGACTTATTGCACAAGACTATGGTCAGCAAGAGGGGATTTATTATACTGAGGCCTTTGCACCAGTTGTCAGGTTAGAGTTTATTCGTCTCTTAATTTATTTTGCTGTTAATTATAGCAACATCTTATATCATAGGGATGTTAAGAGTGAATTTCTGAATAGTTACATAATTTAAGACGTGTATGTACACCAACCTCCTGGTTTTGAAAATACTAAAAAACCAGATTTTGTTTTCAAACTTAAGAAACCATTGTATGGTCTAAAACAAGCTCATAGAGCATGGCATGAAAGACTAAGCAATTTTCTTTTAGAAAATTATTTTACCAGAGGAAAGGTTGATACAACTTTTTTTTGTAAAACATTCAAAAATGATATCCTTGTTGTTCAAATATATGTGGATGATATCATATTTGGTTCTTATAATGTCACTTTGTGCAAGAAATTTCCTAAGTCTATGCAGGTAGAGTTTGAGATGAGCCTGATGGGAGAAGTCAAGTTCTTTCTAGGAATTAAAATTAATCAAAGTCCAGAAGGAACATATATCCATCAGAGTAAATATACTAAATAAATTTTGAAGAAGTTTGACATGTCAGAATGCAAGATATCAAAGAATCTTATGCATCCTACATTTATCCTTTAGAAGGATGAGGTTAGTTCAAAGGTAGAGCAAAAGGTATACAGAGGTATGGTTGGTTCTCTCTTATACTTAATTGCTCCTAGACCTGACATTTTGTTCAGTTTCTGTTTGTGTGCTCGCTTTGAATTAGATCCTAGAGAATCCCACTTAATAGTTGTTAAGAGGGTCTTCAAGTATCTGAAAGGTACTATTAAACTTGGCTTGTATTATAAAAAATCAAAAGAGTACAAGCTAGTGGGTTATTGTGATGTTGATTATGCTGGAGATAGACTTGAAAGAAAAAGAACTTCTGGAAGCTATCAGTTTCTGGGAGATAACTTGATCTCATGGTCCAGCAAGAGACAATCAACCATAACATTATCACCTACAGAAGTTGAATACATTGCAACTTATAGATGCAACACTCATATGCTCTGGATGAAAAGTCAGCTAGAATATTTCCAAATATATGAGAGTAACATTCTTATTCTCTGTGATAATACTTATGTTATTTGTTTATCAAATAATGGAATTTTACATTCTTGAGCTATACATATTAATATTAAACATCATTTTATATATGACTATGTTCAAAAGGGAACTTTTAAATTAAAATTTATTGATATAGACCATCAATGGGTTGATGTCTTTACAAAACCCTTTGCTGAAGATAGATTTGTTTTCATTTTGAAGAATTTAAAAATGAATTTATATCCTAAATGAAAAAGATGATTATCTCAGAATGTTTAATTTCTCATAATGGTTCAATAAGACTCTGAGATATTTTGACTCTGAAAATTTTAGTTTTCTAAATTAAGAAGGTTTCATAAGTTTAGAAGCGTCAAGTCAGAACCTTTTTGGTTAAACGTTCTATCTTTTGAATACTCAACCGTTTTTGCATTAATTAGGTGTCAATCAATCTTGGTTAGTTGAACAGTTTTAAAGACAACTGTCTTAGAAAACCAAAATACTTCTGAAAGGCTGAGTGACACATTGGGTGAAGAAATTTCTTGGGATTAGGTAAACTAAATCCACGTTTTACCCCTTGTCGGAATTTTTACACTGTTCAAGATTTTATCATGATTACCAAACCCTTATAAAAGCCCACTTCAATCACTTCACACACTTAATCTACTTTTACTTCCCACACTTTCTCTCTTTCAAGCTAAAATTCTCGGCTACCCTCAAACCTCGTTCTTCATCATCAACGGCTCAATCTCAAGAACAAGCTCAATAACAATAATGATCTGCAACAACAACCTCAATAGCAAGAACATATAAGATAAGGAATTCATGAACTTACTCTTTCTACACTAGTTAATCAGTAAGAAGATTTATAGCGGTAAATTCATGACCATTAAGCTATGGATAAACTTAAAGTCAATAAAACCAGAGTCGCCACCGTGCTTTTATTGTTTCCAAAGGAAAAGGGAAAAGTACGAACAAAACCCAAAGATAAGAAGTTTTCAAATCAAAACTAATAAAATGCCAGAGATTACAGGTAAGGGGAATGGTTACACAGAGGGAAGATGTTAGCACCCAAAGTGTCTTATGTACTCCTAGGGAGCCCTTTTTATGTGTGTATGTGTTTTTGGTATAAAAGATGTTTCCAACAACTAGAGTGGGGGATGAGAAAATAATTCATTGATTATATTTTTTTTGTTTGATAAGACCTTCGGACTTGTGCCTACGTACCAACATAAAAATGAGGGATCAAAACCTCGTCGTTCGGGGTATCAATTTCAAAATGAGTGGATTGATTTTAATCAAAAGTTAAGTTTAAAAGAGGCACAAAAGGCCCAAAAGTTTGAATAAGTGTTAGTTCTTTTTGTCTTTTAAAATTTTAAGTCAACGTTGTTAAGTTCATTTATAAATTTGATTAAGAAAAGAGTTTAAAAATGCAATGACATAAGGCAAAGTTTCTAATTTAAAATAAGGTATAAGTTTTAAAATCACAAGAAAAGAAAGTTTTTGAAAAGGGGGAGATTTTGAAATTTAAGATGTGGGAGGAAATGAATACACTAATCCTAAGCATAAAATTAAAAGTTAAGAGTTAAAAAGTTCTGACCAATGGGATGCAATCCAACAGACAAGAATGTCATATAGAAAACCCATTTTCCCTTTGGACTTTGAACCAAGCAATAATCAACAAGAAAATAGCAATATGAAGAGCAAGGCATCAAATAAAGATGGCCACATCCAAGCAGACAAATCCATAGCTAACAGTCTTCTTTGTCTTCTCATGTATCAGATGAAATATTTCTTGATTTTTGCTTAGAATAAGATGTAGCATGAGATCAAAATAACAGTTGCATCAAGACCATGTAGCAGATGAACTAAGGTGAATCCCAATACTTGCATCATATGAAAGCTCAAATCACAATAACTTGGTCTCAGAAATTTTGGCATTGGGCAAGTCCTTTTGCATATGGAATGTTGCCTAATTCTAAGTCCAAAAGTTCATATCAAACCCAACAGTTCACACAAACATTTTTTAGGGTTTTTGTTGTTTATTAAGTATTTTAAGGTCCTAAGACCATAAACACAAGCAAAATAAACAAACAAATATATACAATCACAATATATGGCTCAAATGAGCAAAGTGAAAATGACATAAATATAAACAACTTAAATGATATGTAAATGACAAATGAATGGTAAATGACTTGAAATTAAATTGCATAAAGTAAATGACTTAAAAGTAAAGCAACGTTATTAATAGTTAGTGTTATTCAAATTTAATTAGATGTTAGTGGAGTTTTGCTTTTCAATTGATTAAGTCATTCTTTGGAGAACACTCAACCATCTATTCACAAGCATGGATCCTTGAACCAAGACATCTTCCAAAGGAAGGAAAAAAGGCCAAGTTTCCACATAATATCATGAAAGATGGGAGACTTACAATCTCACTTACTAGAATGCTATGCCTTTAGGGTCAAATTTAGCTTTATGTTAAGCAATCGTAATTTGACTTATATAGAAGTCACAACTATCTTAGGTCGGGCAATAAAAGTTTAGATGCTATTAGCATGTTAGAGATTTGGTATGATGAATCAAACTCCTAAAACATACCACACACTAACAGAAAAAGATCAAAGGGATGAACCTATCTCATCCATACTTGTATTGGTTCATCTAACACATGGTTATTGATGAACCAATTAGCCTTATGATATTGAGTTTTCATTGGTCAATGAAAAGGGTGGGATAGAATGGGAATAAAGATGAAGAGGGAATGGAGATGAGAGAAACACAAATTGGTCATGGGAAAATTTTTATCAAATTAAAATCATTCATTCCTTTTGGGAGATGAAATGTACATTTCATCAATCCCCTAAATCCAATGATTTTAACTTAACAAAAGTCAAATCAACCTTTACCAAGGCCCAAACACATAGTCAAACATCACAAGTCAATAAAAATGGCTCAACATAATTTCTATACAATTAATCAATTAAAAATCAAATTAAAAATGCATTTAAATTAAATTTAGTTTGGTCAAAACCTAAAACCTCTTCAAAACACCAAATAAATGGCCAAGAGATTTATCCTAGGTCAAACAAGATCAAAGGACCTTAGACAAAAAAATTCATGATTTTGGAAAAGTCATAAGTATTTTTAAACAATTTAAAATATGCACAAAAACAATTAATTCATGAAAAATATCAAAATTAATCCCAAAAATAATTTTAATTCAAAAAATGAAAGAGGAAAATATTTAATGTTTTTTGGTGAAAGTCCCGTACTTTTTGGATTAAAAATGAAATTAATATGAATTAACCAAAATAACACAATTAAATGAAAAATCATAAAATATGGCAAATCAGGGGCCATCAGATCTCCCTCATTAATTGAGGTGGCAGATCTGATGGCCACACGCGCACGTTCCACCATGCACCAAGTCAAATGCGATGTACACGTGGTAATTAGAACCAAGGGCTCAGATTAAAATATTTTGAATGGATCCTATGGCTGAGAGGTGTGACAACACATCATCGGAACTAGGGCTCCGGTCTTCTTCTCTGATGGACCTCACTGGACTGGTCCACCATCAACCATCACCAAAATGAAAAATAAAGACATAGATTTAAAGAAAAAATGTCCAGGAGCTCGAATTTGGCCTCAATTTTCTCCAATTCCAAGTATATAAAAAGATACATAGATTTGAATTTTGAGGATCATGAATTAAGTTGCTTCGATTTGACCTCAAAGAAACTCAATTTTGTTGCCTACATTGGTAGGACTTCAGCCAACCAAAAATCACAAAGAATGGTGAAGAATTGAGAGAGAATCGAAGAGATAAAGTTTCTAAAAAATCACCTTCGAGTTGATCCAATTTCACTTGATCTTGATCTGAATTTGCTTGCTTTCTCTTCCTCTTGCTTGTAGAAACCAATTGAGATGAAAAGGGAAATGAATTTCTGGAGTTTGAACTTCCAAACAGAAGATGAAGTTCAAGCTCGATTTCAAGAGAAATCTTCAGAAGTTCTGCGGAAATGGGGTTTGGATCAGTCTAGCAAAGCTTGGGCAAGGTGTTGATGAAGCTCTGATCTTATTTCTCTTGTATTTATAGCTAATGCTATCGCTTTCTACACACTTTCATTTCAATGTTCAAAAATAGCAACCTTTATCGTGAGCTTGCATGGGCGTGTACAAAGCCCAAAGAATGATTGGAAAAGGTCCAAAAGTCTACACATGTCATGCTGAAGGTGTTGCATTAAGCCATTCATTGTTGAATTGAATTGGATCATGAATTTCTTCCAAATGGTACCTCACAATGCACCCATGCGTAAGTCCTTCAATTTTGATCCAAATGGGATGATATTGGACTTTTTGGAAAGGTGAGATCAAGGGGAACAACGTTCATGTTGAACACTTTTTCATTTGAATCTTGGATCATGATGAATTTCGAGGTGGAATTTTGGGAAATCAAACATATTTGAAAATTTTCTAAGTCCCAAGTCAAATGTTCATTTCTTCCACCTTTAATAACTTTCTTTATGGACTTCAAATGAACAAAGTTCCTTCATCAAAGTTGTATCTATTTCAAACTTATTAAATTTGGTCACAAATTTGACCTCATTTAGATTTGGAATGAAGGAATTATACATCTTAGAAGTTGAGGAAAATCACTTGTTCAATGGTAATGGCCCAAAATGACCTATAATGTTTCCTCTTGGAACATGCATTTGAAAGTTGAATTTTAACTCCATCTAAACATAAAAGTTGAAGTAGAAGTTTTGAATTTGATCATGGAACTTTAATGGATTTCATATCATAAGAATTGAGCAAGTTATGGTCTTGGGAAGTTGACCTCCAAATTAGGGTTCAGACAAAAGGACCTATAATCTTTCATCATAAAAAATGACTTTCCAAGCAAACCTAGATCTTGAATTCAACATGAAAGTTGTTTGGAATATAATTTTGAGTAACGTTTCTCTTGGAATCATTTTCATATGACAAAAATTGTAGGAGATAGGGTCTAGGGAATCCCAGTTTTGACCAGTTGACTTTCTCTGGTCAACCACAATGAACCATCTTGCTAACTTGACATTCTCTTGACTTTTGGGAATCATGGAGGATCATATCGGTATAAGATAATGTAATATGAAGTATCCCTTGAAATATTTGATTAAATGTTGAAGAAACTTGCTGAGAAAGTCACACAAGATACCCAGATGAATTAGGGCTTCCAAGGCAAACAACCTTCAAACTCTTGGTGATTTCTTGATCAAAATGACATGTGAAGGTCATGGGGGTCCATATATGATTCTTAGGGCCAAAGTGAACCATTTATTGATTGACCTCCTTGAATTTAGGGTCTCAAACCCTAGATATGAGCTTGATGGAGCATGGGTGAGCATACACACTACCTACAAAAGAGTTAAACTACATATTGACATATTTTTGGTATTTTGGTTAGTAAATAATGAAAAATAAAGTATGATACAATCAAAAGTGCTTGGTGATCTCTCCCAGTGCAAACCCAATGAATGAGGGGTAAGGAGGCTAACAAGGTGTGATCCCAAAGCTAATGCATATGGAAAGATAGCATGAGGGATCTTAGGGTCAAAATTGGGGTCTTATAGCTGCCCCTATTTAAGGATATTCTAACTGAGGGGATGAAGGTTAAAATCTTCGTATCGACTCAGTAGAATGAACTTAAATAACAACATATAGAAACAAATTTTGGTCCCTAAGAGACCTCATGATGCATATGATATGAATGTTAAAAGAATATTTATAGGGAAAAATGTTGCCACAAAGGAAAAGAATCCGGAGAGACTGAAAGTCTACAGGAGCATAATGCATTCCATAAGGCAAACTCACTGGGGAGAAAGAGATTCTGGGGATAAGAAGTTGTGCATAGGCCAGGCTACGACTTAAAAACTACTGGAGACACGAGGGGGATTTCCATGCAAATAAATCAATGGAAGGACTCGACCAGGGGTAAAGGGAAAATTTGCAGGGGAAGCGGGTAAATCAGAACAAAACTGAAATACTCAAACCGAACAGGGGATTGGCGACTTCACTGAGGAAATATTCACTCAAACTCAACTAGGGAAGCAAGAACTTCAACACAGGAGTACCAAAAGTATATTGTAGCGGGGTATTCGTTACCATTAGAGATATTGAGTAAATCCAAGGTAAATCATACAAGTCGAGTCGCCACCGCACTTCTATTTATCCAAAGGAATGGTTAGAAAGCGAACAAAAACCTAAAAGTTTTAACAAAAACTAGTAAAAGAGAACAGAGATCTGGGTAAGGGGGTTGGTTATGTAATGGGAAGGTATTAGGCACCCAAAACATCCTAGGTACTCCTAGGGAGCCCTTTTCACACTTGTTGTAAAGGTTGTTATTTTTGTGAAATTTTGTTTGTGCAAACATGATTGAAGAGATGAGAGGAGAATGTACAAGTTTATTTACATTTTTGTATTTGGATGGATAAACCCATTGCCTACGTACCATCTTAAAAAAGATTAGGATCAAAACCTCGTAGTTCGGGGTAAAAATCTCAAAAAATGAGTTGGTGAATTGATTGGTCCAAGAGCCTTAAGGTCTTTTGTTATCAAAGGGAGAAAACTCAACCAAACCACAAATCCACCATGTGAGGATAGCTTCAACATACTAGTGAGGGGTTAACCCTATAATAAGCATGGAAGGCTTATTGTCCATCACTAAGGATATAGGTGAGTATTACATCTACCACAAGGATAACTCAAACCTAATAGCTAAAGGTTATGAAATATTTGATTAAGAAAGTGGCCATTGGAACCACAAAAAGAAATTTGAATGGGTTATATTTACCAATTAGAAGTATATACAAAAATGGTCAAAGTTAACTTAAAGATTCAATTTAAAATAAGTGTTATGAAAAGAAAGTTTGAAAATCAAAAGCATAAGGCTTAGGTTTCTAATGTTTGAAAACAATAGTTAAATGTTTGCACAAAAGTTTGGCTTGGGTTAGAGTGGAGAGAAGAAGAAGAAGGGCTAAGGTCCTAAGTAATGCAAAAAGGTGAGGGATAAGAAACAAAACCACAAAAGGAGTTCTTCTCTTGAGATCATATAGATGATCCAAGTAGCTCCCATCCTTCGGAATAAGCAATCACAATAAAGCATAAGCAATCATCAAACAAGCCTCTTAAGAGTTCCTCAATGTGGCTTGTGTCTTTCACTTTGGATGAGCATGGCAATGGTCCTTCAATTAAGCTCAAGTTGAATTCCCTAGCACAAAAGCACACACATCAAAGGTTCCATGAAGTAAAACAAGAATGGACAAGAGTGAGTTTAGAGATTTGGTCCCTCTAATCCATCTTCATCATTAAGGTCCATTTACTCCAATTTTTGCATAAGGAAGGTCCTAGAATCTAAGTCCAATTCTCCATTCTTTGCATAGGGAAAGTCCTAGAAACTAAGTTCATTTCTTTGCATTTGGTTCACAACAATCAAAACAAAACACAAGCATAATAATATATACACAATTATGTGCTCAAGTGAGCAAAAGGCAAATGGCATTAACATAAACATGTGCTCAAGTGAGCAAAGAGAAAAGCAAATGAATAATATGTGAAAGAATAGTAAATTGCATAAAAGTAAAAAGCAAAAAGTAAATGTTAATTGTCAATAGTTAGTGTTAGTAGTTAGTGTGCCATAAGGCAAATTTAGTGCTATGTTAAGCAATCGTAATTGGACTTATGTAGAAGACACAACTATCTGAGGCCGGTCAATAGTAATGTAAGAAACAACACAAGTTAGAAGTCTTGATTAGTGAATCAAGTTCCAACAACTTGCCATGCCAAAAAGAAAAAAAAAAGAGAATTGATCTTGTATTGGTTTAAGCCTTTTGCATGCTTTAGGAAACAACCTATCCTTAATGCAAAGCCATTCACTCGATCAATTGATCAAGATGAATTAGATTTAAATCAAGGAAGATTAAGTCTCCCTAATCAATGCTAACTTATCAACCTTCAACTTATTGATCAAAATATAAAAGAAGAAGAAGAAGAAGGAGATGGAGAATGGCTCACAGGCGCGCGCGTATCATAGGCTTGAGTCAAATGCGAAGTACAACGTATTAAAAAAGGTCATAACAATGAATGACATGGATTAGATCTGGAAATGCAATCACACGGTCCATATTGGATCTGGCAATGAGGCAGCCACCGGAGCCACCTTCTTCTCCGGTGAGCTTGCATTTTCCGGCCACTATAGCAGACAACCAAAGCTTAACCAAATCACGCGATCTATATATCATTGGAAAGCTGGGATGATGTACATCATCCTTGTACCATCCATTTTCACTCTAGATTTCCATGGTGTGAGAAATCAAAGGTTGAAAAATCTGGTGTTCATCATGAACTCAATGGATTTCAAAAATTAAATGCATAATCATGATGCCTCTATTGAGAGGACTTCAGCCAACACAAGATCCAAGCAAATAGGTCAATGGATGATGAGATTCGAAGAAAATACCAGTTGAAGAGTAAGCTTGAATTCTGGAAACTTGAGCTCGGTTCTTTGCTTTCTTTGCCAAAACAGAAGATCAGTGAGATGAATGATGAAGGTTTAGAAGCTTTGGATCCAAAGATTCAACCAGATGTAGTTGAATTTTGGATATGAAAAATTTGAAGAAAAATGGAAATAGCTTCTTTGGTGAGGTTGCGAATCACTTCATCAGGGTTTCAGGCGCCTTTAGGTTGAGTTTGAATGAAGCTGAGCACTTCTATTTATAGCAAAACAAACTTCAAGGAAGGTGAATTCTCATGTGCATGGAATTTGGACTTCTCATGCATGGGCTTGTACAGGCGCGTGCAAAGCCCAAAAATGGATGGAAATGCAAGCTGAACTCAGATGCCAATGATTTGGACGTGTAATTAGAGCTGCATTGGCTTATGCATGAGGTTATGATGTGAATTCCATAATTATGCCTAAATTTTCACATCTTCGAAAATACCAATTGCCAAATCCAAACATGATCATGTGAGTAATGGTTGGAAAGGTTTTGATGTAAGGAACAATTGTTATGTTGGGCAAAAATCCATTTGAAGTGTGGAAATTTATGAAATTTGAGTTTAAAGTGCAAGGTGCATGACATGTGAAGGCAAGGTTTCTAAATTTTGCCAATTTTCAAGCCCTCCTGTTTTGATGATGCAAGCCTCAAATGAAAAAACCTCCAACATCAAAGTTGTAGATCTTTTTAAGACAATCAAAATGGACATATATGTTGTATCATTTGGATTTTTGATGAAAGAGTTATGGACACTTGAAGTTGGACTTTTTTTGCCTTTTAATGCATTTGACCCAAAAGGACCTATAATGTCTTGCATTATCACATGTATTTCCTTTGCGATTTTGAAATTTTGTCAAACATAACATTTGAAGAAAACATCTTAATATTTCCAATGCATTTGATCCCATCTCAAAATCATAAACAATGAATGAATTATGTCCTTGGGAAGTTGACCTAAAATTAGGGTTTTAGTCAAAATGACCTATAATGTATTGGAATGGGAGATGATCTTCCAAGATTCAAATCAATTTTTGATGAACATGAAAGTTGTTCATATTGTCCTTAAGAAAATTGTTTCTTTTGGAACCATCTCCATTTGACCAACACATAAAAAGTTAGGTCTTAGTGCATTTCAAAATAGTCAGATGAATTGACTGATCAACTTCTCAAGTCCATGACTCATATATTGATGAATTGATGATTGAGGAAACTCAAATAAGCTCAAATATGCATGAAATGATGAATTAAAGAACTTCCCTTTATTGTATTTGATCATGGGTTGAGGTTGCTTCAAGAGCAAGGCATTATGGTGCACAGATGAATTAGGGTTCCTTTGGGGCACAAACCTCAAACCCTTTGACTTGCTTTGATCCAAATGATGAAATGAGATGCTAGGGAGGCATATTTTATGGATGAGAGCTTTGGGAACCATTACCATGCTTGTTATCATCTCCTCTTGGCCTTATCATTGCATAGATGATCTCCTAGAAGCTTTGACCTTATGATTGATTAAGCTACAAACAAAAGATGTTAGTGACATATTTTTGTGCTTTTGGTTAGTAAACAAAAATGAGAAAAGCAAGGATATGCAATTCAAGCATGCTTGGTGATCTCAAACCACTCTCAAGAAGTCCCACCCAAAGGCAAAGGGAACCAAGATGCTAATGATCCTTGAGGCAATGTAAATGCAATGTTATGATGCCATGAGGGATCTTAGGGACAAAATTAGGGTCTTACAGATGCCCCTATTTAATGTCATTCTAGCCGGAGAAGTGAAGGTTAAAATTTTCGTCTCGACGGGGTAGAATGGGCTTAAATAATAACAAAGAGACGAATTTTGGTCCCTAAGAGACCTCATGATGCGGATGTATGCATGCAAATGGTAAAACTCTGTGGGGATAGGCGTCCACAAAAGAAAAAGAAATCCGGAGAAATTAAAAAATCCAAAGGAGTAATACACTCACTAGGGAGACAGAGACTCTAGGGGAGTAAAAAGGGTGAAAATGCGTGAGCAGGTCACGACTTGAGACTTGCTGAGAGACACGGAGAGGATCCACGAAATAATTCAATGGAAGGACTCGAGTCGACTCGAAGATGCATGTATTGGGGAATATGTCAATACAGTGGAATTACCCACAAAGGATACCTCAGATTAAAATCTAGACTCAGATGGGGAGAATCCACTAAAGGGCCTCGCTGGGGAACATCCAAACAGGACTCCTCCGGGGAAACACCAGGGCGAGGTATTACCGGTTACTGGGTAATAAGCTCAAAGAGACGTGTGATCCGAACACCGGTATAAGGGTGAAAGAACAACATGCTCGGGGAGAATGAATATCTAAGACCGGTATAAGGGTGAGAGATATCAATCAACCAAATCATCTGAGGAAGACCTAGAAAGGTATACTTCAACTCAGAAAAATCTGACTCCACAGGGGACAAAAGTCATAATAGGGAGCAGAAGGAAGGAACACCAGGGATGCCGGTTACTGGGCATATAATAGGTGATCAACCAAAGCATGAATTGGGGAATATTCCCAAAACACACATCATCCAAAAAGAGGGAAAAAAGCAAACTCGATTATGGGATGGACATTCGATTCCAAAACGGGGATACGAATCTTACTCAACTGGGGAAGAACAAAAGGCTTCGACCAAAGAGTGCATGAGATATATTATCTATTACCGTTAGAACGTAGATAATATACTCGCATGGAAGATTATCCACAACCGGTTACTGGGTTAATAAAGGATAGATCGACCGACAGAGAAAGGCATCGGGATACCGAAACTAGGTATATAATGATGACCATTCAAGGGGAGCAACCAACACTACCGACAACCGGTAAATGAAAGAGGGCTTGCTAGGGACAAAATTGCCTAATCAGAGCAATTATCCAAAAGAATGAGGGAATATCACGACCGATTATTGGATAGCGATAATCGTCAAGGAGGGGATTACATCTACCGGATACTGGGTAGAAAACCACGGAAGAATAACCGTCATCGGTTAGGATGAACAAGAAGGTTAACTCTGCAAAGGGGAGAAAATATGGTTTACAACTACCGGTATAAGGGTAGAAAACCACAGACTCCGCCGAGGATAAGATGAATGATTACCGATTACTGAGCAATTATTCATTTATACCACGGGGAAACACAGGAAACAGTCACAAGGAGCCAATTTAGGATCAAACCAAAGAGGCAAACTGAATCAAGACTCATCCTAGTGAGGATATAACTCAATAGGGGAACCCATCCCAATATATGTGTTGGGAGGAAGCAAAAACAACCGTCGTCCACGAGGATATAACTCAGTGGGGAATGCGGAAGCGAAAGGAAAGATAAACACTTTCTGCTTAATGGGCTGACTCTACATTGAGGGATCAGACGCCGACATCTGCTTGGGGAATGTATTACCAACTAGCAGAGGAATAACAAACAAAGACATATGACAAAAAATGTAATATGAATCCGAATGTTTGAAAATTATATGCACACATGCATGATTTATGTATGATGAATGCTGACAGACAGACATTTCTAACACAAACAGTTTCAAAGGATAAGCACACAAACATCCGGTACTACATCTCAAGAGAGAAAGCCAGGTCCACCGGAGAGTATCCAATTTGCCGGGGATCAGAGATACCAGGAAGTAACAAAATCTCTGCAGGGGATGAATCATCGGCCATTCCGACTGGGGAAAGGAGTTCATTGCACAGATAAAATCTGCCGCATAAGCCAACTCTACTGGGGAATCCATCCGAGGATGTAAAGGGATTCTGGGGATCAACCACCAAGTACCGTACCCACCAAGGAGATCACATCTGCAGAGGAGAAAAGATTGCTACTCCATTAAAGGGGAGAGTATTGAATATCTCAACAAACGTTCCACTCAGCAGGATAAACCACAAAAGGCTTTGGAGGAAGAAGATACATTCATGCCAGGAATATGAACAACTGTCTTACCCTGTTGGAGATCATACCATTCTTGGGAGAGCACTGAGGATCTCCTAATAATCTTTTCGTCGTTGTGAATGTTCACTTTGTTTAAAAACAAGTTATGAAAAATTCGTTTATTCAAAACAATGATATTTTCTCAATTTAAAACATGTGAAACATTTGTCGAATAGAAACAAATAAGAATGCAAACAATTGGATAAAACGCTCAAATTTATTTGATGGAATGGTAGTCTGCAAATGGATAGACTCCATAGATCTATACAAATTTGAAATTGGTGATATATATTGGAAAAGGGCTACATTGAACATAATGACCATTTCTCCACCAATTCTGAATTCGATGTATTTGAAGCTTCGGTTGATGACGAATGAGGAAGGATCTCTGATGGATGACAGTTGTAGAACAAAGTCTTGTCAGGATGCAGTTACTTGCCAAATCCCTAATTTTTTCCTAGATTGCCCCAGGATGAGGTATTCAATCTAGCGGGATATATATATTCATCATTTTTTATGTCTCTAACTTTTGCCTGGATCGCCCTTTCGGGTTTTCAACCCACCGAGACGCTCATTTCTGCCTAAGCCGCCCTTTCGGGTTTTCAACTTAGCGAGTTATTCTGTTTTTATTTTAGGCGAAGTATTTCTTGACTGCATCTGAATTCACAGGACGAGTGAAATCCTCCCCATCCATAGTTGTAAGTATCAAAGCACCGCCTGAAAAGGCTCTCTTAGCAACATATGGACCTTCATAGTTTGGAGTCCACTTGCCCCTGGAATCGGGCGCGAAAGACAAGACTTTCTTGAGCACAAGGTCACCTTCTCGGTACACACGAGGCTTGACCTTCTTATCAAAAGCTTTCTTCATCCTCTGCTGATATAACTGACCGTGGCACATGGCAGTCAATCTCTTTTCTTCTATCAAATTCAGTTGGTCATAACGACTCTGAACCCATTCAGCATCAGTCAACTTGGCTTCCATCAAGACTCTCATTGATGGGATCTCCACCTTTATTGGGAGTACAGCCTCCATGCCATAAACAAGAGAAAAAGGGGTTGCCCCTGTTGAAGTGCGGACAGACGTACGATATCCATGTAAAGCAAATGGCAACATCTCATGCCAATCTTTATACGTGACAACCATCTTCTGGATAATCTTCTTGATATTCTTATTAGCCGCTTCAACAGCCCCATTCATCTTGGGTCTGTAAGGAGAAGAATTATGATGCGCGATCTTGAACTCACTACACAGCTCTTTCATCATTTTGTTGTTCAAGTTAGATCCATTATCAGTAATGATCTTATCTGGCACACCATAACGGCATATGAGTTGATTCTTGATAAACTTCACAACCACCTGCCTGGTCACGTTTGCATACGATGCCGCTTCAACCCACTTGGTGAAGTAATCAATTGCTACGAGAATAAATCTGTGTCAGTTGGACGCTTTTGGTTCTATCATGCCAATCATGTCAATTCCCCACATGGAGAAAGGCCAAGGTGATGAAATCACATTCAGAAGTGTCGGGGGAATATGAATCTTATCCGCATAAATCTGACACTTATGGCATTTCTTCACATATTTGCAGCAGTCAGACTCCATTGTCAAAATTCCTCTTATAAAGCACATCGCCATTGAGGTAGAAACTGCCTGACAATCTCCTCAAAGTCTTCCTATCTTTCACGGATGCCCCTGGCGGGTAAACCTGGTTCTGAAGGAAACACTTGATATCATAATACCATGGCTTATCATCTTTCACTTCTTCTACTGCAAATACATGAGCTGGTATGTCCAAGCGCATCACCGTGATATTGGGAACTTCATTCCAAAGTTTAACCACAATCATCGAAGCAAGTGTAGCAAGAGCGTCTGCCATCCGATTCTCATCTCGAGGAATATGATGGAAGTCAACCTCAGTAAAGAACGTTGAAATCCTCCTCGCATAATCCCTATATGGAATGAGACCAGGCTGATTCGTTTCCCATTCATCCTTAATCTGATTGACAACGAGGGCCGAATCACCATAAACATCAAGATGCTTGATCCTTAGATCAATGCATTCCTCCAATCCCATAATGCAGGCCTCATACTCAGCCATATTATTCGTGCATTTGAAAGTTAGCCTTGCTGTAAAAGGAATATGTGTGCCCTGAGGAGTAATGATCACTGCCCCAATACCGTTTCCATACTGATTTACAGCGCCATCAAACACCATACTCCATCTGGAACTAGGCTCTGGCCCTTCATCGAGTGTAGGCTCATCACAATCTTTCATTTTCAAATACAGAATCTCCTCATCCGGAAAATCATACTGAACTGACTGATAATCTTCGATCGGCTGATGTGCCAAGTGGTCAGCCAAGATACTACCTTTAATAGTCTTCTGAGCTCGATACTCAGTATCATACTCAGATAACAACATTTGCCACTGGGCAATTCTCCCTGTTAAAGCAGGCTTCTCGAAGATATACTTAATTGGATCCATTCTGGATATCAACCAAGTCGTATGATTTATCATATACTGGCGTAAGCGCTTAGCAGCCCAAGCCAAAGCACAACATGTCTTCTCAAGCATCGAGTATCGAGACTCACAATCAGTGAACTTCTTGCTCAGGTAGTAGATGGCATATTCTTTCTTTCCTGATTCGTCTTGCTGACCAAGGACACAACCCATTGAGTCTTCAAGAACAGTTAGATACATGATCAAAGGTCTCCCTTCCACAGGCGGAGACAGAATCGGAGGTTCGGACAGATACTCTTTAATACTGTCAAAAGCTTTCTGGCAATCCTCGGTCCAATCATGGGACTGATCTTTCCGGAGGAGCTTGAATATCGGCGCACACGTGGCAGTCATGTGGGATATGAATCTAGAAATGTAATTAAAGCGGCCAAGAAACCCTCGGACTTGCTTCTCAGTTTTGGGCGCAGGCATCTCTTATATTGCTTTGACCTTTGCAGGATCAACCTCAATACCTCTTTCACTAACAATAAAGCCCAATAACTTGCCGGAACGGACTCCAAATGTACACTTGTTGGGATTCAGACGAAGCTTATACTTCCTCAAGCGCTGAAAAAGCTTCAACAAGTGCTCTACATGTTCAACTTCCGTTCTTGATTTCGCAATCATATCATCAACATACACCTTAATCTCCTTGTGCATCATATCATGAAACAAAGTGGTCATAGCCCGTTGATACGTGGCTCCGGCGTTCTTCAAACCGAAGGGCATCACTCGATAACAGAATGTTCCCCAAGGTGTGATGAATGTTGTCTTCTCCATATCCTCGGGTGCCATCTTGATCTGATTATATCCGGAAAATCCGTCTATAAATGAGAAGACATTGAATTTAGTTGTATTGTCTACCAACATATCAATGTGTGGTAGAGGGAAATCATGTTTCGGACTAGCTTTATTCAAGTCTCTATAGTCCACACACATCCGGACTTTTCCATCTTTCTTAGGCACGGGCACAATATTGGCCATCCATTGAGGATATGTAGAAGTCACCAGAAACCCTGCATCAATTTGTTTCTGAACCTCCTCTTTGATCTTCACTTCCATGTCAGGATGAGTTCTTCTGAGCTTCTACTTCACAGGCACGCACTCAGGCTTCAAGGGTAAGAAATGTTGCACAATATCAGTATCTAGACCTGTCATGTCTTCATACGACCAAGCAAAGATGTCGACATATTCTCGTAGCAATTCAATCAACCCCTTCTTAATAGATTCTTCAAGGAGTGCCCCAATCTTCACTTCTCACACACAATCTTCAGACCCCAAGTTGACCGTTTCCAGATTCTCAAGATGCGGCTGAATGATTTTCTCTTCATGCTCAAGTAAACGGGTAATCTCATCAGGAATCTCTTCAACATCATCTTCTTCTACCTCAAATACAGGGAATTCAAAGTTGGGAGATGGTGTTGGATCATTAAGTTCAATGGGTTTGATTAACCTGCATAATGATTTTGGATATGAAAAGCTTTAGAATTCAAACAAGGCAATCATTATGCAGATGAAAGATTGATTGTATTCTATTTTTTAGGTTTTATGTGATTACCAATTTCATGCAAAAAAAGCGAAAAGGGAAAATAATTGGAAAAACAAAAATTTAACATGAATTTATTGAATGAAAATATCATTGCATTAATGCGCCAACAATGTCATAACTCCTCCTTTTGGCATAGGAGGAGGGTTTTCTAAACACAATGAACATTACTTTGACTTATGGATAACTGTCGGAATATCCACGACGACCCAATTATTGTAGATTCCCCCAGGGGTGACGAAGTTGCCAGAATCCTCTTCGTCCTCTTCCAAGATGGCAGCAGCCTCCTCGCCTTGACCGGTGTGGATGAACCCTCCACTCTTGAATAGCCCTTGCGTGTTGAAAACCCTAGAAGAAAAGCCTATGCCAGCCCGAGACTTGTTGTCTTCTAGCTCAATCATTTTCCCTAAGCCAGCAGTTGCACCATACTCAATGGCCAACTTTGCATCTTTATAGGAAGCAAATGAAGGAGTTCTCTTCTCAATAGGCTCAGCAATAGACAAAGCTTGGAAATAAGTTCCAACTTCATCCTGAGCATCTATGTATGAGAAGGAAGACAAGTGGCTAACCAGGAGAGCCTTTTCTCCCCCTACCACCACCAGCTTCTTATTCTTCACAAATTTCAGTTTCTGGTGTAGGGTGGATGTCACGGTGCCTGCCTCGTGAATCCATGGTCTACCTAAGAGACAACTATACGATGGGTGAATGTCCATAACCTGGAAGGTAATTTGGAAATCACTTGGTCCGATTTTGACTGGGAGATCAACTTCCCCAATCACAGTTTTGCGAGACCCATCGAAAGCCTTCACAACTACTCCACTCTGCCTCATGGGAGGCCCTTGATATGACAGTTTTGAGAGAGTGGATTTTGGCAATACGTTCAGTGATGACCCAGTGTCCACCAGCACATTAGACATGGCGTCGTCTTTGCAGTTCATAGATATATGTAATGCCAAGTTGTGGTCTCTTCCCTCCTCGGGGAGATCAGAGTCACAGAAACTCAGGTTGTTACAAGCGGTAATGTTTGCAACAATGTTATTGAATTGTTCTATCATGACATCATGATCTACATATGCCACATCCAAAACCTTCTGCAGAGCCTCTCGGTGTGGTTCTGAATTCAAAAGCAAGGATAACACCAATATCTTGGATGGCGTTTGTAGAAGCTGGTCTACAACATTGTACTCGCTTCTCTTGATGAGCTTCAGTATCTCATCACAGTCTTCTTTCATATTGCCACTCGGGCCAACAGAAGTAGGAGTTATCAATGTAGATGAGGGCTTAACAACAGGTGCCGGATTCGGAGTGCTCACTGCATTCCTCATCAGGCATTTGACAGAATCAACATTAGCTTGGGGCTTTGGAGGTGCTGAAAACACACGACCGCTGCAGGTCAAACCACTAACATCCGCAATGTTAACAACAGAGGAAGATGATAAGGACACTTCTTACCCATTTTCTACCGCGACAGCATTGTAGGGAAAGGGAATTGCTTTCTCAGAAGAGTATGGTACTGGTCCGACCGGCTTGATGGTCAATGCAGGAGAAACCTTCTGCTTGCTACTATCATACTTGATGATAACAGGCTTGGGGATCCGGAATACTGGAAAAATTACATTGACCTCGTCAGCATCTTCGTCAACATTTCTGTTTTGAAGGATCTCAATAACTCCTTCATCCAGCATTTCCTGAACATCTTTGCGTACCTGGCGACAACCTCTTTGATTGACAGAACAGACTCGGCATCTGTCGTGGTCATGCTCATAATGACTATACTCGCATAGCAAACAATGCATCTCGACCAGCGACTGTCGAATATGACTGACATATTTGACTTTGTATTTGCTAGGGCAGCCCTGGACCATGTTGACAGATTTCCCATGCTCGGGCAATGGGTTCTTCTTTACGTTAGGACCTACGTCCTCAAAACACAGAATGCCACACCTCACAAGGTCTTGAACCTTGGTCTTCAAAGGGTAACAATTCTCCACGTCGTGGCCGGGAGCACCAGAATGGTAAACACAATGTAATTCAGGCTTATACCACCACTAGGGGTTAGCAGGTATAGTCGGTGGGTCTCTCGGAGTAATCAACTTCCTCTCTATCAAAGAGGGATATAATTCAACATATGTCATCGAAATAGGATCAAAGGTGACCCTTTTCCTCTCGTAACTCGTGCTGGTTTGATTAGTGTTTCGAGGCTGGTAGGCCTGCTGCTGATGTTGATATTGCGGATGTGGTTGCTGATTAGTGTTATGTTGCTGGTACTGCTGATTATCTCTGAAAACAGGTGCTATATGAGCCACCTGGTGCTGGTTACTGGCAGGATGCATGGTCTTCCTCCTCACAGAGGGTCTTCTTGGTTTCATATGGGAGGTCACAGCATGTGCCTCTCCATCTTTCTTCTTCGCAAACGCCCCATATCGTTTGGCAAAAGAGCCTTCTTCCCTGGTTAGACGTCCTTCTCTAACCCCTTATTCTAGACGCATCCCCATATTCACCATCTCGGTGAAGTCAGAAGGAGCGCTAGCAATCATCCTCTCATAATAAAAAGAACTTAAGGTCTTCAAAAAGATCTTAGTCATCTCTTTCTCCTCCAGCGGGGGCACGATCTGTGTTGCTACCTCTCGCCACCTCTGGGCGTACTCTTTGAACGTTTCCTTGTCCTTCTGGGACATGGCCCTCAATTGATCCCTATCGGGAGCCATATCCATATTATACTTGTACTACTTGACGAAGGCTTCGCCAAGATCATTGAAGGATCGAATGTTCGCACTGTCTAAACCCATATACCAACGCAGAGCGGCACCGGACAGACTGTCCTGAAAGTAGTGGATGAGTAATTGGTCGTTGTCGGTCTGAGTTGACATCTTCCTGGCATACATGACCAGGTGGCTGAGAGGACAAGTATTTCCCTTGTATTTTTCAAAGTCATGGACCTTGAATTTCACAGGAATCTTCACATTGAGGACCAAGCAGAGTTCGGCAGCAGATTTGCCGAAAAGATCTTTTCCTCTAAGAGTTTTCAATTCCTTGCGAAGCTCAAGAAATTGATCGTTCACAGAGTTCATCTTCTCATAGACATCTGGGCCTTCAGATGGCTCAGAATGATAGATGGTGTCGTCTGCCCTGGTCATAGTATGCACGACAGGAGGAGGAATAGCAAGGACCGGGCTAGATGCCGACATAGAAGCAAAGGTGGGAGCAGGACCCTCGGGCATGAAATTGGGAGGCATCCCCCACGGGAATCCGGTTGGCATGGCTATTGGAGCAAAGTGTGCACTGGCTGCAGGCACAGTCGAGGAGACAATCTCAGAAATGACTGTCCTCTGGGGAGGAGTTGAAGGTGTCGAAGAAGACTGGCTCTGGGTAGCCAAGAATGATTCCATCAAGGCACTCAATCTGGCCACTTCCTCTTTCAGCTCGCGGTTCTCTTGTTCCAGATGATCCATCAGTCTTGAAATGTTGGCTCTGGTGTAGTACCGGTGAGTTAGCTTGTCTTCAAAATAAATGAAGAACACAGAGTTAGACCACAGGGCAAGAAGCCGGGAACAAAACTTGCTTGTGCACATGATGCATGCAATGCTCGTGCATATGATTTGTTTTTCATTTCAAAGGAACTTTTAGGATTCTATTTGCAAAGTTTTGGAAATATTAAACATTTATCACATATGGAAATATCTCATCAAATAATATCGGGGAAAAGAAGTACAGCATTGTCAATCATATACGAGAGAAAAGTAAAATAATCATCCTATGGATCCCTAGAAACAATCATCTAAAGCTCGGGACACAGGAAGATAGGATGCACGAAGCCTCTTCACCTCCCTCTCGTAGGCTGCCTCCATATCTGCCTTCTCCTTGGCGAGTCGGTCGTACTTCCTCTTCCAAAACCTAGAAGACTGAGGAAGTAGAGAAGTCCATGCATCATCAGGATCATCAATAACCTGATGTTCGAGGAACTCTATCAAAGCGTCTTTCTCCTTGATCTGCTGAAGCAACTCTTCCCTTTCACGGATCCAAGCACGTGATCGGTCTTCGTCTCTCAACTCCTCTGCTCCTTGGTCAGGGAGGGTTGAAGGCCCAGCCATAACCAAAGGTGTAGGTCTCGGATACTCGTAAGGCATGAGATACTCGGACGCTCTCTTCCTAACCCAAGCAGTGTAAGGTTCCATAGCAACACAATTCTTAGGAACCAACTTTTTCCTTCCCTTCCTATGAATCTTGCGCCAAGCGTGGACCATTCTGCCCTTCAAGCCTTGGGGATCTTTACCCTCCTAAAAAAACACACCCTCTAACAGAATGTTATTGGGTTTATCCTTTAGGGGGAACCCAAGCTGACGACGTGCTAAAACCGGGTTGTAGTTAATCCCACCACATGTACCAAGAAGAGGTACATTGGAGAATTCACCACAAGAGTCAATAATCTGCACACCATCATACACACGGTTGTACCAAGAGATATCATCATTAGTGAGAGACATAAGTCTCGTGGACCACCGTAGACATCCCTTGTTCTCCTTGAAGGCGATCGTCTGCGGTAAGTGAGAAATAAACCACTTATACAACAGAGGCAGACAGCATACAATGGCACCACCACCCTTTGCATTCCTCATATGCAAAGAGAAGTAGGTATCACCCAACAGAGTCGGAACGGGATTAAGAGTAGAAAAGATCCTAATAGCATTCACATCCACAAACTTGTCGATGTTGGGGAACAATACCAATCCATAAATGAGAAGTACAAATATGGCCTCAAAGGCATCCTCACTCATGGCCTTCCCATATACAGTAGCTTGAGCAAAGAGGAACTCAGAAGGGAGACCTTGAATTCCACCTTTGGTAGTCATATGAGCACCAACCAGAGATTCATCTATGTGCAACATGTTTGCTATCTCTTGAGAAGTAGGAATACTCTCCAAGCCACTGAACGGCAACTGGTCTAGAATCGGTATACCCACAAGGTAGGCATACTCCTCAAGTGTAGGCAAAAGCTGGAAATCTGGAAACGTGAAACAACGGTATAAAGGATCATAAAACTGTACCAATACACTCATCAACCCTTCATCCACCTGAGTAGTCAGAAGAGGAAGAAGCTTCCCAAAGCAAGCCTTGAAACCCAAAGGATCTAATACATAGGATGTCAGATTCCTTAACTCTTTCAAATCTGGTTGTCTGAAACTGTACTTCTTTGTATTTCTTCTTTGTCTTTCCATGTCTGAAAATTTGCAAATAAACCCCTTTAAGTTCCTTGAAAATTTTCTTTATTATTGATGATATGGATGCAAATGAGTGCATGAATGCATGAATGCAACAATCACACTCAAGGATCAAGCAAAGCACACCAAACAAAGGTCATGGGATGGATCATATCATCCTTAATATCAATCATCCATTTTGGTGGATTATGGTTTACACCTTATCAACACCCAAGTTCCATTGATATTAGGGATACATGAACGGATCAACCATGAATCAAGGGTTGGTTGCAAGTCACGAGCATGGGGTCTCGGTTAAGAACCACCCAAAGGGAATGTACTAGGGTTTAAACCTGCCAAACATGTTCTACAAGAGGTTCCCATAGTCACCATCTCATCTTTCGGATATTATCGGAGAAACGACTACTCGTATTCCAAAAATATTCTCAAGAGAGACTCTTATGAGTGTAGTATCGCGTAACAATCGTATCAAATCTTACACTTGAATGACTTTCGCACTACATCCTAAGAATAGGCCAAGATGGGCTTGGTAAACTAAGGTCCTTGGCTTCTAAGGTCTATATTGGAAAGAGTAATGTCTAACCACAACTTACTTGTGTGACATTATTGATCCCAACATGACCTCCACCAAGTGAATGGTCTTGCAAGTCAACTTGCTAAGGAATAACTCCACACAAGTCAACAAGACTACGCCATTCTCCTATCCAAAGTGCACTCGAGTCCGGGTATAGAACTCATCTCACAAAGATCACCAAGCACACAAGGAATTAAGATCAAGCAAATCAATCATTACATACAATACAGTAATCCCAAATTGCACAAAAATATGTCACAAGACAATACAACACAACAAATATGAAAAGTAGGCAAAATCCACTAGGCAAACCTCCCCAGCAAAGTCGCCACTTTTCTGTAGTGGGGTATTCGTTACCATTAGAGATATTGACTAAATCCAAGGTAAATCATACAAGTCGAGTCGCCACCGCACTTCTATTTATCCAAAGGAATGGTTAGAAAGCGAACAAAAACCTAAAAGTTTTAACAAAAACTAGTAAAAGAGAACAGAGATCTGGGTAAGGGGGTTGGTTATGTAATGGGAAGGTATTAGGCACCCAAAACATCCTAGGTACTCCTAGGGAGCCCTTTTCACACTTGTTGTAAAGGTTGTTGTTTTTGTGAAATTTTGTTTGTGCAAACATGATTGAAGAGATGAGAGGAGGATGTACAAGTTTATTTACATTTTTGTGTTTGGATGGATAAACTCATTGCCTACGTACCATCTTAAAAAAGATTAGGATCAAAACCTCGTAGTTCGGGGTAAAAATCTCAAAAAATGAGTTGGTGAATTGATTGGTCCAAGAGCCTTAAGGTCTTTTGTTATCAAAGAGAGAAAACTCAACCAAACCACAAATCCACCATGTGAGGATAGCTTCAACATGCTAGTGAGGGGTTAACCCTATAATAAGCATGGAAGGCTTATTGTCCATCACTAAGGATATAGGTGAGTATTACATCTACCACAAGGATAACTCAAACCTAATAGCTAAAGGTTATGAAAGATTTGATTAAGAAAGTGGCCATTGGAACCACAAAAAGAAATTTGAATGGGTTATATTTACCAATTAGAAGTATATACAAAAATGGTCAAAGTTGACTTAAAGATTCAATTTAAAATAAGTGTTATGAAAAGAAAGTTTGAAAATCAAAAGCATAAGGCTTAGGTTTCTAATGTTTGAAAACAATAGTTAAATGTTTGCATAAAAGTTTGGTTTGGGGTAGAGTGGAGAGAAGAAGAAGAAGGGCTAAGGTCCTAAGTAATGCAAAAAGGTGAGGGATAAGAAACAAAACCACAAAAGGAGTTCCTCTCTTGAGATCATATAGATGATCCAAGTAGCTCTCATCCTTTGGAATAAGCAATCACAATAAAGCATAAGCAATCATCAAACAAGCCTCTTAAGAGTTCCTCAATGTGGCTTGTGTCTTTCACTTTGGATGAGCATGGCAATGGTCCTTCAATTAAGCTCAAGTTGAATTCCCTAGCACAAAAGCACACACATCAAAGGTTCCATGAAGTAAAACAAGAATGGACAAGAGTGAGTTTAGAGATTTGGTCCCTCTAATCCATCTTCATCATTAAGGTCCATTTACTCCAATTTTTGCATAAGGAAGGTCCTAGAGTCTAAGTCCAATTCTCCATTCTTTGCATAGGGAAAGTCCTAGAAACTAAGTCTATTTCTTTGCATTTGGTTCACAACAATCAAAATAAAACACAAGCATAATAATATATACACAATTATGTGCTCAAGTGAGCAAAAGGCAAATGGCATTAGCATAAACATGTGCTCAAGTGAGCAAAGAGAACAGCAAATGAATAATATGTGCAAGAATAGTAAATTGCATAAAAGTAAAAAGCAAAAATTAAATGTTAATTGTCAATAGTTAGTGTTAGTAGTTAGTGTGCCATAAGGCAAATTTAGCGCTATGTTAAGCAATCGTAATTGGACTTATGTAGAAGTCACAACTATCTGAGGCCGGTCAATAATAATGTAGGCAACAACATAAGTTAGAAGTCTTGATTAGTGAATCAAGTTCCAACAACTTGCCATGCCAAAAAGAAAAGAAAAAAGAGAATTGATCTTGTATTGGTTTAAGCCTTTTGCATGATTTAGGAAACAACATATCCTTAATGCAAAGCCATTCCCTTGATCAATTGATCAAGATGAATTAGATTTGAATCAAGGAAGATTAAGTCTCCTTAATCAATGCTAACTTATCAACCTTCAACTCATTGATCAAAAAAAGAAAGAAGAAGAAGAAGAAGGAGATGGAGAATGGATAAAGAAAGGGTAAGGAAATGGAAAGATCAAAATGCATTAAATGAAATAAGATGTACCAATCCATATGTATTGACCAAATGACATTGAAAGTCAAAGTCAAACAATGATAAATCAGAAATGAGATGAAGATTGGAAATCAAACAATAAGCAAAATATTTTTGGCATTTTTAATATTAAAATAAACTTGAATTAAAAATAAAGAAAGGTCAAACTTCAAAATCACTTCAAATCAACCTTGAAAGGTCCAAGTGATTTATCCAAAGTTCAACAAGGTCAAACAAAGTTTGACAAAAAATTTCAGCATTTTTAAAAGTCAGAAACTATTTTTAATCAATTAAAAATGAATAAAAATAACCTAATTGAACTAAAATCTCAAATAAATCTCAAATCAATTTAAAAATTGATGAGAATATTTTTCATAGATCCATCTTCATTCAAATAGGTTAGGAAAATATTTTTGTATTTTTTGAATATCAAATGATGAAATAAAAAAAATTAAAAATCATAAATAGAACCTAGAATTTATTTGGAGACTAATGCAATTGGTCCCATAATTTTTGGAATTAAAATGAAAGAGTTATGATTTTTTGAAATAAAATGAAATAAACAAAATAAAATTAAATAAATCAGAAAATACAAAAAGCCTGGCGCGTTGGATCAAGTTTCATTAAATGATGTGGCACATCAGATGGCTCACAGGCGTGCGTGTATCATAGGCTTGAGTCATATGCGAATCACAATGTATTAAAAAAGGTCATAACAATGAATGGCATGGATTAGATCTGAAAATGCAATCACACGGTCCAGATTGGATCTGGCAATGAGGCAGCCACCGGAGCCACCTTCTTCTCCGGTGAGCTTGCAATTTCCGGCCACCATAGCAGACAACCAAAGCTTAACCAAATCACGCGATCTATACATCATTGGAAAGCTGGGATGATGTACATCATCCATGTACCATCCATTTTCACTCTAGATTTCCATGGTGTGAGAAATCAGAGGTTGAAAAATCTGGTGTTCATCGTGAACTCAATGGATTTCAAAATTTAAATCCATAATCATGATGCCTCTATTGAGAGGACTTCAGCCAACACAAGATCCAAGCAAATAGGTCAATAGATGATGAGATTCGAAGAAAATACCAGTTGAAGAGTAAGCTTGAATTCTGGAAACTTGAGCTCGATTCTTTGCTTTCTTTGCCAAAACAGAAGATCAGTGAGATGAATGATGAAGGTTTAGAAGCTTTGGATCCAAAGATTCAACCAGATGTAGTTGAATTTTGGATCTGGAAAATTTGAAGAAAAATGGAAATAGCTTCTTTGGTGAGGTTGGGGAATCACTTCAGCAGGGTTTCAGGCGCCTTTAGGTTGAGTTTGAATGAAGTTGAGCACTTCTATTTATAGCAAAACAAACTGCAAGCAAGGTGAATTCTCATGTGCATGGAATTTGGACTTCTCATGCATGGGCTTGTACAGGCGCGTGCAAAGCCCAAAAATGGATGGAAATGCAAGCTGAACTCAGACGTCAATGATTTGGACGTGTAATTAGAGCTGCATTGGCTTGTGCATGAGGTTATGATGTGAATTCCATAATTGTGCCTAAATGTTCACCTCTTCGAAAATACCAATTGCCAAATCCAAACATGATCATGTGACTAATGGTCGGAAAGTTTTTGATGTAAGGAACAATTGTTATGTTGGGCAAAAATCCATTTGAAGTGTGGAAATTTATGAAATTTGAGTTTAAAGTGCAAGGTGCATGACATGTGAAGGCAAGGTTTCTAAATTTGGCCAATTTTCAAGCCCTTATGTTTTGATGATGCAAGCCTCAAATGAAAACACCTCCAACACCAAAGTTGTAGATCTTTTCAAGACAATCAAAATGGATATATATTTTGCATCATTTGGATTTTTGATGAAAGAGTTATGGGCACTTGAAGTTGGACTTTTTTTGCCTTTTAATGCATTTGACCCAAAAGGACCTATAATGTCTTGCATTATCACATGTATTTCCTTTGAGATTTTGAAATTTTGTCCAACATAACATTTGAAGTAGAAATATTACGATTTCCAATTCATTTTATCCCATCTCAAAATAATAAAAAATGAATGAGTTATGTCCTTGGGAAGTTGACCCAAAATTAGGGTTTTAGTCAAAATGACCTATAATGTATTGGAATGGGAGATAACCTTCCAAGCTTCAAATCAATTTTTGATGAACATGAAAGTTGTTCATATTGTCCTGAAGAACATTTTTGCTTTTGGAACCATCTCCATTTGACCAACACATAAAACGTTAGGTCTTAGTGCATTTCAAAATAGTCAGATGAATTGACTGATCAACTTCTCAAGTCCATGACTCATATCTTGTTGAATTGATGATTGAGGACACTCAAATAAGTTCAAATATGCATGAAATGATTAATTAAAGAACTTCCCTTGATTGTATTTGATCATGGGCTGAGGTTGCTTCAAGAGCAAGGCATTGTGGTGCACAGATGAATTAGGGTTCCTTTGGGGCATAAACCTCAAACCCTTTGACTTGCTTTGATCCAAATGATGAAATGAGATGCTAGGGAGGCATATTTGATGGATGAGAGCTTTGGGAACCATTACCATGCTTGTTATCATCTCCTCATGGCCTTATCATTGCACAGATGATCTCCTAGAAGCTTTGACCTTATGATTGCTTCAGCTACAAACAAAAGATGATAGTGACATATTTATGTGCTTTTGGTTAGTAAACAAAAATGAGAAAAGCAAGGATATGAAATTCAAGCATGCTTGGTGATCTCAAACCACTCTCAAGAAGTCCCACCCAAAGGCAAAGGGAACCAAGATGCTAATGATCCTTGAGGCAATGCAAATGCAATGTTATGATGCCATGAGGGATCTTAGGGACAAAATTAGGGTCTTACATATATTATCCACTACCAGTTACTGGGTAAGAAGATAACATACCCTGAAAGAGAGACGCCTGTTACCGGTTAGGGTAAACATATCAAGGATGACTCGTTGAGGAAAATGAGGTATGTTCGTTACCGGTTACTAGGTAAGAACAACTTGTTGGGGAAAGTATCAAATAGGATTTACAACGACCGATTACTGGGTAGAAGACCAAAGCAAGAGAATATCTATCACTGGTTAAAGTGAACATATCAAGGATAAACTCAAAGGAATAATATTCGTCATCGGTTAAGATGAACATATCAAGGATAAATTGCCGGAGAAAAGTAGGAATTATATCTATTAGTTACTGGATAGAATACCGAATAGAGAATATCCATCAACGGTTAAGATGAACATATCAAGGATAGACTCAGCAGGGGAAATCAGGATTTACAACTACCGGTTATTGGGTAGAAGACTACAAAGGGGAGAAAATTCATCACCGGTCAAGATGAACATATCAAGGATTAAATCTCTGGGGAATGAAAATACAAATTACAACTACCTTTTTACTCGGTAGAAAACCACAAAGAGGAGAATATCCTTCATCGGTTAAGATGAACATATCAAGGATATACTACTCGGGGAGACGTAAAACAAATCCACTGGGGAAAATTAAGATGAAGTATATTACTTTTAGCAGGTATCGGGTAAGAGTAAGGTACTCGCAAACCAAAAAAGAATATTACCAGTTACTGGGTAATAAACTTTCGGGGGACCAAAAGTATCCATCTAGGTAAAAGCTAGAAAGAAATAGTCAAACAGAGACTCGACCCAATGAGAGTATAACTCAGGGGGGGTTCCATCCAGGCAATCAATTATGGAGGAAACTGGAATAATAATCATCCAAGAGGAAATAACTCAGTGGGGAATGAGAAAGGTTAAATTCTTTCTGCATAAGGGGATGACACTCTACAATTGAGGGATGACAGACGCACCAAATCTGTATGGAGAAATATAATATCACCATAGCAGAGGATCCGAAAATAAGGAATCAAATGCAATAATAATGCATAATGAGCTATATGATGTATGAATGTATATGTGTATATTATTGATGATTATGCTGACAAAACGATCACAAGGGATACAAATGTCTTTGATCTGAATCATCGCTACAACACTCGGCTAATCTCGTCAAGATGGAAGTAACCACTGGAGAAAGAACAGGGGATGAATGTAAACCATCCATCTCTGAATATCTCAAACACTGCTGAGGAAGGATAAAAGATCTACTGAGGACCTGAATCATTAACTCTACGGGGAATTTTAGGTCAACACCAAACCAAATGGAAGACAACCTTGCAGAGGACCAAAAACACTGCTCAATAATCAGTGCTGGCGGGGATCAAGAGTGAACTCTGCTGGGGACTTGCGGGAAATAAAATTGTGTGCTGGATCTATACAAATTGTCGAGAATATGCGCCTACAACTCAGATAGTGAGTCGATTAACCAACTCAGTTGGGGAGACTGATTTGTCGCTTGGGAGGAAAGAGTGACCAAACCAACTGCTTGCGGAAAACTAAAAACGCTCTGCACTTTGGGACTCACCTGTTCTCAGGCTGCTGTTGATATTCCTTACTAAAATCGATTACTTTTAAAAGTAATTGCTTATATTATTTTAAGAAAAATGATTTTTATTATTTCAAAATTATCATCATAAAAATTCAATTCTATTTAGCTGAAAAATAAACGAGAGTATAAACAATTGGATAAAAAGCTCAACTTTATTTAATAGAATGGTAGTCCGTAAATGACAAGACTCCATAGATCTTTACAAAAGTTGAAAAATGGTAATTTACATGGAAAAGGGCTATATTGAATACAATGATCAGTAATCCCTCTACCAACTTCAATATCCGTTGTGCTTTTGGCTTCGGTTAAGGATGAATCAGAGTTGACTGACTTTCTCAAAGATGTTCTCAAGATCGGAGACCAACCGAATGTAGTTACTTGCCATAATCCCTATTTTTTGCATAGATTTCCCCAAGGTGGGGTACTCAATCTATCGGGATAAATTTTATGTTTTATGTCTCTAATTTTTTCCTGGATCTCCCTTTCGGGTTTTCAATCCACCGAGACTCTCATTTTTGCCTAAGTCACCCCTTCGGGTTTTCAACTTAGTGAGTTGTTCTTTTATTTTTCTAGGCGAAGTATTTCTTGACTGCATCAGAATTCACAGGACGTGTGAACTCTTCGCCATACATAGTTGTAAGAATCAAAGCACCGCCTGAAAAGGATCTCTTAACAACATATGAGCCTTCATAATTAGGAGTCCACTTGCCTCTAGCATCTGGTTTGAAAGATAAAATCTTCTTGAGCACAAGGTCACCTTCTCTAAATACACGAGGCCTTCCCTTCTTATCAAATGCCTTCTTCATTCTTTGCTGATATAACTGACCATGGCACATGGCAGTCAACCTCTTCTCCTCAATCAAATTCAAATGGTCATACCTAGGGGTGGCAAACGGGCATGCCCGCCCCATTTAGGCCCGCCCCGCAAAAGCCCGCAAAAATACGGGGCGGGGCGGGCGGTCATAGTTGAGGATGTGGGCCTAAAACTTAGACCCGCCCCACAAAAAAGTGAGGGCGGGGCGGGGAAAGCCCGCGGGCACTGCACTCTTTAAGCCCAAAAAAGCAAAAAGTTATGTAAATACACGTACCCGCAAAAGCCCGCGAAAAAAACGGGGCGGGGCGGGGCGAACACTTTTGAGGGTGAGGGCCTAAATCCTTGGCCCGCCCCGCGCAAAAGTGCGGGAAAAACGGGCATGCCCCGCGGGCCGAGCCCGTTTTGCCACCCCTAGTCATACCTGGTCTGACACCATTCAACTTTATCAACTTGGCTTCCATCAAGACACGCAGTGATGGGTTTTCAGTCTCCACGGGAAGCACAGCTTCCATGCCATAAACAAGCGAGAAAGGGGTTGGCCCTGTTGAAGTGCGAACGGATGTACGGTACCCATGTAAAGCAAATGGGAGAATCTCATGCCAATCCTTATATGTCACAACCATTTTCAGAATGATCTTCTTGATGTTCTTATTCGCAGCTTCAACAACCTCATTCATCTTAGGTCTGTAGGGAGAAGAATTATGATGTGCAATTTTGAAGTCTTTGCAAAGAGCTTCCACCATATTATTATTCAAGTTCGATCCATTATCAATAAGAATCTTACTTGGCACACCATTGTCGCATCACGCGAAAAACCGGCGGGAAAACAAGAACAACAGAGCCGCCACCGTGCGTTATTTATCCCAGAAGAGGGAAAGGAAACGCTCAGAGTAAACCTAGGAAAGAATATGGTCTCGCGACCAAAGAGAATGGGTTCGGGAGTCGGTTATGCGAAGGGAAGGTATTAGCACCCCTACGCATCCGTAGTACTCTACGGGATCCACGCACAAAAGGAAGGAATATTGGTTGCTAAACACTGCTCAAACTCACACACACTGGCTGAAAGAGACAAAAGAAACTGACTGAAACTGACACTAACTCGGCAGGATATCGCATCCTGGGCCTACTTAGTCTATCAGGCATAGACATCAGAGTCGAAGTAGTTCGGACTGGGGAAACGACACATGCTCGCTAGGATATCGCATCCTATGCATACGTATCTCCTCGGACGAGAGAAGAATCAGAGCATTCGTAGCTCGGCTGACACACACACAAGCAAAGCGAACACACACAGGCAAACGTGGAGCCCGACTGCCAATCACTGGACTTATGTCAGCATCCGAACCTAAAACACACGCAAAGAGGCAAACGTGGAGCCCAAATGCCAATCACTGGACTTACATTGACATCCGAACCTAAACACACACACACTGGAACCCAAATGCCACTCGATGGACTTACATCGGCTTCCAAGCACACAACAACACAACAGGTTGATAGGGAGTCGGGGACTCAGCCTATAACTGTCAAACACACACAAACAGACAGACAGCAAATGCTAAGGAGTCACAGACTCGAGCCTAGCAAAGGTCAGACAACACACACAAAAGAAAGAAAAGGCGCCCGGAGAGATCAGCTCAATCTCCTGCCTACATACTTCATCTGGTGTGAAGATCAGGGCGATGTAGTTCCCCTACAGAGGGATAAAGGACCTAGCCTAACCAGATAACAGAGGGAGACACAACACTAGGGAGACTACGACTCGAGCCTAGATGTTATCATGCAAAATCATCCCTAAGTTAAGGTTTCTAACTAACTGGCACAGGGAGCCAGCCTATCCTAGACATGACTTGCACAGGAAGCAAGCCACACACACACTTAACTTGCACAGGAAGCAAGCCAAGCAAAACATAACTTGCACAGGAAGCAAGTCTAAACTAATCCTAACTTGCACAGGAAGCAAGTCAAACAATCCTAACTTGCACAGGAAGCAAGTCAAACAATCCTAACTTGCACAGGAAGCAAGTCAAACAATCCTACAAGCACAGATAGCACACACTATACACAAGCAAGTGGCTCAAACAAGGGTTAGGTTTTAGTCGAGGGGTCATATCAACCTCAACAAACAAACCTCTGGAACTGGGTGAATGTTGCTCTTAACCTTGCCATTGAGGGGCTAAGGTGAAGCAGATGAAAGGTGAGTGAAGATGAGACTTCACAGCTCTTACCCCTAGCCTGGGAGAGCTTAAGACAAGAATGTGTGGGTTCAGAAAGTGGGAACCCTTCTACACATTTAAAACTGACTCAACTGTACAATTGTACAAGATCTTGGGTTTGTATCCGCAATGCATCAACACAGTGGTGTGAGCAAAGCAGATGACACACTGAATAGTGGGGGATAGATTGCATATCCCTACCTTCCACCAATTGCCTCTTCACTTAGGAGGACTTTGACTCTATGCAAGGACAAAATTAAACATCCACAAACATTGCCTCTTAAGGAGGACTTCAGACAATTGCCTGGCCAAGTAACAGGCCAGGTCTTCCAGACTACATGAAGACTAGAAGCATACCTCAATGCAAATTGCTTATACAAGCAAAGCAAAGCAAAAAGTTCACAAGGAACTAAGCAACTAAAGCACCTGAAACAGTCAAGCAGATGTTAGTATGCAACTTCAAACAAAACAAACAGAAACAGACACCAACAGTCAATTAGAGGCACATGGATGTGCAAGGCACAAGGCTTAGGGTACGTGAGCCAAGCCACCTACAAAACAAACAAGTTAGACAATGATATTTAAGCAAGCTCAATCAAAAGAATTGGTCTCAATGGCCACTTGATGGTCAACCTGAAAGCACAAGCTCAAAAGTGAGTAACAGGACCACTAGGGCAAGCCTAGGGTCAAAAATGAATGAAGAAGTCAAAACAGCAAGGGACAAGCATCCAAAATCATGTTCAAACAATTAAGAAACACAACCAATTGGGTTCATGCGCATATCAATCACTATCATCATTTCATGAGCAAATTAGGTCAAGGTATAGCAAACAGAAGCTCATAGAAGTCAACAGCAAGACTTAACTCAAAAGCAATCTTAAACATTTCCAAAAATCACCAAATAAATCATGATCAATCCTAACACATAGCATGGTAAGCATGTCAAATTTCATCTCATTTGGACAAGTGGAAGGCAATCAATGAAAATCAGAAAGTCAAAGCAATTTTGAACATGCTCAAAGAGGTCAACCAAATATGCATCAACTTAGAAAAATCATAAATCAGAGATGGTGTATGATAAATGAATGGGACTAAAACCATGGCAAAGATGAGGATGTCTAGTTATCTCATGTAAAATTTCATGTCCATCCAATAAAGTATGAGAATTTCACAAATGAAATGGGAACAAGTGTCACACAAGGTCAACATATGACTAACCAGGGGAGAAAATCTCAAACAATTAGGAAATGCCACAAATAAATCCACAAAAAATCACATGTAAACTAGACATACAAGAGTAGGTTCATGCAAAAAATCAGATCAATTGAAGGTCAAGAAACATGGTAATGAAAATCATGAAGTTGGGCATCAATGGTGTGACACAAATTGTCACACCCTAATTCAAAAATTCATAACTCACAAACCAGCAATGATAAATTCACAAACTCTACACCAAAATCACCATGAATGTGTCTAGTTTAAGCACAAAAAATTTGGGAGCCATTGGATACATTCTCATCATTTCACAAATGTTTTGGCAAAGTGTATAATATTTGGTCACATGTCACAAACCCTAGCACCATTTAAAACCCTTGATCAAAAAAATCTGGAAAAAATATGATAAAATACTAGAGGTCATGAGGAAGACAATGCAAAAATTCCCATGATTTTTGGACTAAAATTGGAGGCGCAATGATTTTTGTAAGTTGGTGTCACAAAGTGAAATAAACATTGAGATGAATTGATTTTAGTTGGAACAAATATGTAATGAAATGCCAAAAGACCAAAACGCCCCTTGCTGAGTGTTGAAACTCAGCGTTTCATTTAAATGGGGAGGTCAGCGCTCCTTTTTAATATATATTTCATAGAAGGCGTTAAATAAATGAATTGGCATTGCGCCCCAGTGGTAAAACACTTGGTATCTCAAGCTTTGAGGCAAAGGTCTGGGGTTCGAATCCCCCTCGCCCCAGGCCTTTTGGCATTTATTTGGAAACAAGGCAAGGCATATACAGTAGCAACATTTACAGTATCCATATTGCAGAAAAAAATACTTACAGTAGTTTCATACATTCAACAAAAATTTCCAGCAAGATTTTTTTTGTTAACCAAATTCAACAAACAACATATCAATGCGTTCCTCTTGCCTTGCTCATCAACATTATATCATCCATTTTCATCAAATCAAGTTAAACAAAGAGAAATAATCAAAAACAAGTTTGGATGTGAAACTTCAACTCAACATAACTTGCAAAATACCAAACCATTTTTAGTGATCTAAAGCTCTTTGAACTCGGCATTAAGAGACCTTTTTAAAGCATGTATTTATCTCACAAAATAGGGAGATCGAATTTTTACCAAATTTGATGGACAGTTGTGGTACAATTGTTGTTTGATGTTGTTGGCCTAAAACAGATGCTCCATAAGCCTTCCAATGATGAATGAATGAAAGAGTTTGGCTTGAAACGACTTGAAAAGGTCTAGAACTCGGACTGCCATTGTTGAGTTCATGTAGAAAACAGTCGGGAATGAAGCTTTACAGTTGAAGAAACCATGTTTGAATGAGCTCCATATGTTGTTTTGATGATGTTTTATGCAAGGCCAAGTTTTGTTCTTTGGAGTTCTTTGACTGTTTTGGAAAAATGCTAAGAGTGTGATTTTTGAGAGAATGAGAGAACAATGGTTTTTTTGCTATCCAAAGTGTGGCTGCTATTAGTGGTTTTCAAATGATGAATGGATAGTCAAAATAACAATGCAAGGCTTTGTTCTCTTTGAGTTCTTGGACAGAAAATTGGAAAATGCAAGAATGAAGTGTTTTTTGAGAGTGAGAGCACACTGGTTTTTTGCTGTGTTAGAGGCTCTAATTCTGGTTCACAATGACAGAAAATCATGTAAAAATCTTCTGTTTTGATGTACAAGGTATGGTCCATGGATTTGTGGAGAGATATGGTGAAAGTGTACTTTTCTTCCAATGTTCAAGCAAGCTAGCATGGGCTGTGTACTTCATGGGAATGGGCTTGCAAACACATTTCAAATGACATTCCAAACACTTCCTAATTGGCCAAATGTGCTGAAAACTTTTAATTCAAAAAGTCAAACTTGAATCAAACTTGAATTTAAATGGAACTAGTCAAAAAATGCCATTTTGATTGGTGAAGTTTTGGCTCATGAAATTTATATTTTTGGAAAGAAGGGATCAAATGTGACTTGTAGGAAAAAACCCCACCAAAATTGGCCAAATGGTTTGAGAGATATGGCCTCTTGAAGTTCAAGAATTTCTGAAATCGATTCGATCATAACTTGCCAACCACACATGGGAATTGAGAGTTCTTGGACTTTTTGGAAATGGGAGAACAAGATCTTCAACTTTCATGTTGGGCAAAAATTCATTTGGAGCTTGTATCATGATGTAAGTTTGAGGATCAAGACTTTCCATTTTTGGTAAGTTTCAGTTACAGGTCCAGTTTCCATTTTTAGAAATTTCTGATCTGGCTTCAAATTCTTCCATGATGGTGTTTGACATGATATATGAAGACTATTTGGACATGAATAAGATCTCTCAAACCATTTCCACTCATCAAATCACTGATTAAATGGACAGTTGACCAACAGTTGACTTTTAGGGTTTCTGCCTGATTGTGCATGAACTGATGACCTCTGAGCCTTCAACCCTTGACTTTAACACTTCAAATGAACCCTCTAGTCATGTGAACTTGTTGGACAAACCCTAGGGCCTTGGCTCCTTGAGAATTGTGCTTGCTTGCTTGGTTGACTGATCTCCTGATCAGTTTGACCTAATTCTTTAATTGGCTTGCACTTGAGGCAAAAGGGGCAATGCAATGCTATGCAATGGACCATGATATGCTATGACCCAATATGAAAATGTATGTACGATGATAGGTGCAAATTTGAGGTGCTACAGCTGCCCCTATTTAATCAGCTGGGAACCCGAATGGATGAGAGCAACGGCTGTCGGACTTTCAGGGTAAACAGGGATTGAATACCAAGAACCGTAGAATTTGCACAATACAGGGATTCACCAATGGAAACGTCCACTGGGATTTGATATTTATTGCTGGGTATATATATTTTTGGTTTTGTTTTTAAAGGGTACGGCCACATCCAAACACCGCAACGACGATGAATGGGAAAAGAAATCACAACTAGATGCCAACGGACAACTAGGAAAAACTCAGCGTTTACCGGAACCAACGGAGAGGTAACCAGTCATTAATGAATGACTGGAAGGGATACAACCATACGTCAACGGACGAAATGGGAAAAACTCAACGTTTACCAAGACCAACGGAGAGGTAACCAAATATTAATGAATGACTGGAAGGGATACAACCATACGTCAACGGACGAAATGGGAAAAACTCAACGTTTACCAAGACCAACGGAGAGGTAAATCCACGTGGGGACAGGTACAACTAGACGTCATAGGACGAATAAGAAAAACTCGACGTTTATCGACACCAACGGAGAGGAGGAAACTCTACTGGGGAGAGTGAACACAACCAAATCATCAACGGATGATCGGGAAAAACTCGACGTTTATCGAAACCAACGGAGAGGTAACTCTGCATGGGGATAGGTACAACTAGACGTCATAGGACGAATAGGAAAAACTCGACGTTTATCGACACCAACGGAGAGGAGGAACACTTCTTCGATTTGAAAATCGGAAATTGGCCTGAACGCCACTTCGGTCTGAATACCGGAAAATTGGCCTGAGTGCCATGAGTACATCGACCTGATCGTCGGAAACTCCTTCGGTCTGAATACCGGGAAAACATAAGACATCGACCTGATCGTCGGAAACTTCTTCGGTCTGAATACCGGGAAATTGGCCTGAGTGCCATGAGTACATCGACCTGATCGTCGGAAACTCCTTCGGTCTGAATACCGGGAAATTGGCCTGAGTGCCATGAGTACATCGACCTGATCGTCGGAAACTCCTTCGGTCTGAATACCGGGAAAACATAAGACATCGACCTGATCGTCGGAAACTTCTTCGGTCTGAATACCGGGAAATTGGCCTGAGTGCCATGAGTACATCGACCTGATCGTCGGAAACTCCTTCGGTCTGAATACCGGAAAAAACATAAGTACATATTATCTATAGCCGTCAAAACGCAGATAATACACTCGCATGGAAGATTATCCATGACCGGGTTGTAGGTTGTTAAATGAATAATCGACCGAAAAGAAAGGCATCTGGGTACCAGACTCGGTATGCAAAAGATGACCGATCAAAAGAGGATAAAGCTGCTTACTCGGAGCAAGTATCCAAAAAGAAAGGGGAGACCCAATGAGGACAATACTGCTTGATCAAGGCAAGTATCCAGAGGGGAAAGAATATCAATATCACAAACCGGATACTGATAACTGCAAAGAGGGGATTACATCTACCAGTTAGTAGGCAGAAAACCACGGAAAAGTAACCAGTCACCATCGGGATGAGCACAAGGGGTTAACTCCACCAATGGGATGAAAAGTGGGATTTTACAACTACCAGCTAGTGGGTAGAAAACCACAAAGATAGGACTTACAACTACCGGTTTGTAGGTAGAAGCCAACAACAAACTCCGCTGAGGATGAAATGAATGAGTGCCGGTTAGTGAGCGACTATTCATTTATGCCCCAGGGCAGCACAAGAGATAGTCAACAAGAAGCCAATTTGGGATCGATCCAAAAAGGCAGACTGAATAAAGACTCATCCTAATGAGGAAAGAACTCAATAGGGAAAACCCATCCCATTAGGGAGGGAACGGAAGCAACCGTCATCCACGAGGATGTATCTCAGTGGGGAAATGGCAGGAAAAGATTGACACTTTCTGCTTAAGGGGTAGACTCTACATGGAGAGATCAGACACACCCATATCTGCTTAAGGAAAAAAGACCCAAGCTGGCAAGACGCTAACAATTGGGGAGTAACACTGCTGGGGATACCCACTCGACTGAGGAATCACCTGTTGGGAAAACACCAACCTCTCAACCATGCTGATGAACCCAATCCTGAAGCCGATCCAATGGCGCGATGCTAAACTCTTTCCAACAACCCGAGCTCGGCTGGTCACCACGGCCTAGGGCTAATGGATATGCTTGCTATGTTGATGCATGAGTTTTTCTTGTTTTACACAATGCCCCATGATCATGGAAATGCTATGCACTAATGATGCAATATGCTATGCTTATCTAAATGCTGAATGCATAAACACACGTTTCCTACAGAGACAACACCGGGGAACTCCAGGAACTGTGCTGGGGATCCTATAACCATGTCAACTTCCATCCTGCCGGGGAAAGACAAACCTTGCTGGGGAAAAACCATCAACACAACCTCTGCTGGGAAGACAGCTTCAGACTTGGAAAACAGTCACAACTCCGCTGGGGATGCCGATATCAGTCTACTACAGAAACCCGTCCAATCCACTGGTAGGATGAACTCTGCTGGAGAAATAAATGCTACTCCATTAGGGACGACCCAACCAATCCATATGTAGGAGAATCACTGCTGGAGATGTATTTCATGAGACCCGCTCCACTCGGGGAACTTGCTGAGGAAAAACCACACCATTCTGCTGAGGAGAACGATCCTAGTGGAGAGAACAACAACCGTAGCAGTGAGAGTAACAACTCTGTTGAGGATGATAACACGTCATATCATACCGGAGATGAATTCCCACAAACCTGCTTGGGATGAACACTCACGGCCATACTGGAGATAACAGCATCATAAACCCAATTGTTGAGGAACACACAAACAGTCTATTGATAAACTCCACTGGGGTGCTCCCGGGGAAAATAACTGACAGGTGCTCAACGGGGATTCTCAACTGGGGGGATCTGCAAGCACATGCATGCTGGGGAAAAACAATCCTTAGATCTGCTGGGGAAAGAAGGTACGGTCTACAGGCATCTCTGCAGGGGAAATAACTCTGATAGCTTCAATACTGGCTTGGGCTGGGGACGCGATAACTTTCAGGCTTGCTGAGGAGACAACGATCTCGAATCTGCCAGGGAGATCACACTCTCAATCCTCTGGGGAGATACAGCTTGTTTGACAGGGATGTCGGTCGACTCGTCGAACACTGGTATCCATCATCCACCCATAGTGTTGACTTCCCACTTTTAAGAACTCACAGACTCATCTGGACTTTTCTGCTCCATCATCTTGTATTCCCAACTCGTCCGTACTCCACGGGGATCGAACTCCTGATATTCATACAAACTTTCCAATCATCAGACTTTGAAGAGTCTTCTTGATTAACTTTCCAGGACCGTCGTCGTAATCCTTCACTGTCCTTTCACCGTTCCACTATCCCTTGCCCCTGATTTGGACTCTGAGGGGATCTCTTGTTAAAAAGGTTCAAATTACCACTGGTAAGTGAATGAAGATGTCTAACAGCACCCGCACAAGAGATCGTCAGATAAAAAACGTGCCCCAGGTATGCCCCAGGTGTTCTGATATTTCAACACTTAGGTCACTCAGACTTCCAAGTAAGATTTCCAGATTTCAATCTCACAAGCATGCATCAGAAGGGACCTCTATGTTTCAAAAATGCAAATATTCTTATCAAAATGAATAGATGTTTTCGTAATCAAAACAGTAATGACACAAAAAACAAAATTTATTTGACCGAACACACGCTTTATTTGACTGGAATAAAAGATGGCTCACAATTGAGCGACACACAGGAAGCAAACCCTGGAAAGAGGTGATTGCACACATAAAAAAAATCTATCCTAATGGCAACGTGAAAACCGTGATCTCATCGGGTTCCCACTCAGTTACACCTCATATGTCCTCAGGACTTTCCGCACCTTCTGTCTTCTGAACAAGGCGCTTCCGATCGGTCTCTGTCGGAGATTATCCAAGTCATCACGAGCACAAACGATCATGCGGGACGCAGTTGTTCGTTTCATTCCCTCTTTTTCCTGGACCGCCCTTTCGGGTTTCAGTCCACCGGGATACCCTTTTTTGCCCAAGTCGCCCTTGCGGGTTTTCAACTTGCCGGGTGTACAGTTCTTTTCTTTTATTTTATCCCTAACTTTTGCCCGAACCTTTCTCTTTTTCTTGGTTCGCCGGGATGCCCATTTTTGCCTGGACTCTTTATTCTTTTTTTTTTGTCCAGCGGGTTTCTTTCACGAAGTATTTTCTAACTGCGTCCGCATTCACAGGGAATGGAAAAATCGTCGTCATCCGTGGTCATAAACAACAAGGTTCTGTCAGATGGGACCCTCTTGACCACGAACGGACATTCATAACTGTTTGTCCATCTGCCCCACAATCGTCTTGAGGAGGAAGGATCCTTTTCAACCAATTCTTCCACGTGGTACGCGCGAGGTCATACTTCTTGGTTAACAACATGCTTCGTTCACTGGGTACAACTGCCCCATGACAAGTAACTGTCAGCCCTTCCCTCGGTTGGACTCAACGTGTCATTCTGAGTCTTTATCCATTTAGCCTTCTCTGGTTTCTCATACATCCGTGAGGAAGACACTGTCCCAGGTAGATGCACATCCCTAGGTTCAATATCCAGGATACAGACTTTATGTTCAGCCACCATTGTTGGTGCAACCAACTGGGATCCGGGAAGCACTAACTTATTCACCTCATCTCTTTCCCCCTCAGACATCGGAATCCGTTCGGATTCGGGGTCAGACCCCTCCTCCGGGATCAGTCACTCCCAATCTTTCGATTTGAGTACCTCGAGATGTCCTCATCAGGGACCTCAAACTTCCTTGGTTGATGACCTTCCACGGGTTGCTGCTAGCTTTCCAAACACATATCTGATCAGATCCATTTTGGACATCCACAAAGTGGTATGAATCAGCATACACTGTCTCAGTCGGCGAGCAGCCTATGCCGAAGTACATCAAGTTTTTTCGAACAGTGAGTGTATTGTTTCACGGTCGATAAACTTTTTGCTTAGGTAAATTGCATACTCTTTTCGACAAGACTAGTCATGCTGACTCAATACGCACCTCGTAGACCCCTCGAGGGTTATCAAGTACCGGATTAACAGTTATCTCTTTCACTGAGGTATCAGAATCAGAGGTTCCTGCAATTTATCTCTTTTTTTTTTTTTTTTTTTTTTTTTTAGCAGGATTGACCTCGATTCCTCTGATTCGCTCACAACAATCCTCGGTAGCTTGATGGACAACACTCCATAAGTGCACTGATTCAGACTTAAAAGTATGAGTTATCTCAACTGGTCAAACAACTTGCCCCAAGTCTACCGGATGCCCCTGTTCTGCTTGGGACTTTGCCATCATGTCATCAACATGGCATTTGCTTTCACGATGAATCATATCATGAAACAAAGTCACCGTAGACCTCTGATACGTGGCACCGGCCTCATGTGACGGAACGACATCAACTTAAAACACGAAGGTGCCCCTTGTGTGGTGGACCTGGTTTACTCCATATCATCTGGAAATAATTCAATCTGGTCTTGGCCAAGAAGCCATCCCTGAAGATAAACACTGAGACCTGAGCCATATAATCAACCAATACCTCATTGTGATGTACCGGGAATGCATCTTTCTGATTAGCTCTGCTCGCATCTTGATAGTCTATTCACACCTTCTCTCTTTCTCATCCTTTGTCGGCCTCAGCTTTTGCTTTCTAACCTCGGCGGAGCTTGGAGTAACAATCTTGAATCGCTCCTCGTGCGGTTGAATCACCTTCTCCTCTTGTTTCAACAACCTGGCTAATTCCAGCTGATCACGATCTTCTGCGCCTTCTTCTTCGGCATGATAGCTTGGATTGTCGAAGTCATATAGAGGTGTAACCAAATTGTTATCGATGAGCTCGAGAGAATCACTTTTAAGGTCGGAACCAAATGAATCGAAAGGAAAGAGAATAAAAACATTGCCATTTTATTTTATTTTTTAAAACTGCAAAAAGTGAAAAACAGGGAACGCCGCCTTTAATTACAAAAAACATCCATTTATTACTGATGCAAAATGTTGCAAAATGAAACACATGAGGTGGCCCTTACAATGGACCAGTACGCTTCGGGCAAAACGTACGGCTTTCATGCAAACAAGATTAAAACACAGAAATACTACACTCCTGGATGAGTGACAGTGATGCTTTTGGAGGCCTTCCAGTTGCCTGGTACGCACGACTTTATCCACGCCTCAAGCTCGCGGTTGCTGTCAACATCTTCACCCACTGAACGGGCATGACCAGGATCCAACATCCCTGCACTGACGAAGGTGTACGGCGGACGACATCCTCTGTTTGGTCTAGACGACTCTAAATCCGGCTGATATCCGACCCCAAACATGTCTGCTTTTATCACGATGTCAATGATCCTTCCCCAGCCTTGCGCCTCTTTGTTTCTCACCACTTCCAGAGCTTGTTTATAAGAAGAAATGGACAACTTCTTCTCTTTCTCAGCAACAAGGGCCTTCTCTACCTGGACGGTTTCAACTGCCAGACGGGGTGCTCCGCACCTTACATCGTCCATTTCTACTTCCTTCATCTTCTGGGTCGTGTCTTTCATCAATCCACTTCCCTCTATGGTGACGATCGCACAAGAATTATCACTAACAGGGAAAACTCCATCCTGCTCCAGAGGTTTTGGGACCACAACCATTGGAACCTTTAGCTGATCCTCCTCAGTCATCTTCAATCCTTTCTTGGCCTTCTTCACCATCTTGACTTTTACAGGACCCCTTCTGGGCGCAGGGTTGACATCCCCCTTCATAATCTGGGCCAAGTTAATGGTCTCAGAGTCCACCATGTCCTGGACGACATGCTTAAAAGCTCTACAGCCCTCAATGTTGTGTCCGGGTGCCCCAGAGTGAAACTCGCACTTGGCCTTCTCATCATAGTTTGGTGGCCTCTTCTGCCGTTCTATGGGAATCAATATCCTTGGCCGTACTAAAGCAAGATCCATCAACCTTTGGAACAGATGGGCGTAAGTCACGGGTGGTTCCTCAAACTGACGATCCTCTTTCTTCTTCTTCACCTGGCTTTCAGCTCTCGGTGTCTTCTGTTGAGGTGGCAGTTGTTGCTGCTGAACAGGTGATTTGCTGACAGGAGTGGATACAGTGGTAGCGTAAGGGTGATAACGATCTTTACCACGTTCTTTCTTTGCGGGCACACCAACTGGCTCAACCTTCTTCTTGAATGGACCACTGTCGGAGGATTTCCTTGCTACAGTACCAGAAGGTTTGTTCACTTCGGAGGACGGAGCCTTCCCCTGAACCTTCTCTACTATCAGCCATTTCTCAATCTTTTCCAATCTCTCAGACATGGCTTTCTGTCCCAAGGCAAGCCCTTGCACAACACTGAACAAGTCCTTCATCATCCCTTTCAGCTCAAGGATATCGGCGTTGAGAAGATCCATCAGCTTGAATTTGTTGACTCCCAGCAGGTTATCTGAACAGACAAGCTATGCGCACCGGTTGAATTACTGGAACCTACAAAACAGCAAATGGGTTAGTATGACTCACACATGCAATGTCTGTCCGTACTAGGAATATTCAGTCCTCTTTTTTTCTGGTTTCATCGAGACAGATAAAATTTCATCAACAACATTTTGACATCTGGATGTCTCTCAACCGGGGTTTTTTAATTTAAAAATAATGGACCCTGAGTACGGACAGACATGAGTTGAATGCAGATGAATGCGAGATGATATGATGCAAATGCATGAATGCAGGCCTTTGTGCCACCAAGCCAACTGTAGACCCTCTGCTTTTCTGAACCAGTCATATCTGTGGGATCAAGTCACCATAAATCCAACTTGGGGGGTTCCGAAATAAACGGAACCGGAGATTATATCACTATCTTCACAGGAACAAACACTGAACGGGTGACAAACGGATCCTCTGAACAAGTACTCTCAAATCAGCCCGGGGATCCGAAATAAACGGAACACGCTGATAAACCATGGACAGAACTCTGGCGTCCCAGAAATAAATGCTCCATAATTCCCAGTCACCATCAGTACCAAAAGTCACCAACAAATCGCCAACCAATCAGCAACTGTACCTGTAATGATCAAACCCTCCCCACTCACGGGTGTTATCTAGGCCAGGGTAAAGTCGAAGAGAAACGCAGCATAAATAACCTTTCGCAGAATACCATCATATACACACCTGAAGTATGTAACGACAATATCCCACCAGGGTCTGAACTGCTCGTGATATCAATGTTCCGCTAAGTGGCGCCATACCACCCGCTTCCCATGAATCACTCTATTCCTAGGTTTCCTAGATTTCACTCATAGCCTGGGTATTGGGCCTTTTACCTCAAGTAACTCCCACCCCCAAACAGAGAAACACAGACAGCACAGCAGATGAGAATCTTACTTGGCACACCATTGTCGCATCACGCGAAAAACCGGCGGGAAAACAAGAACAACAGAGCCGCCACCGTGCGTTATTTATCCCAGAAGAGGGAAAGGAAACGCTCAGAGTAAACCTAGGAAAGAACATGGTCTCGCGACCAAAGAGAATGGGTTCGGGAGTCGGTTATGCGAAGGGAAGGTATTAGCACCCCTACGCATCCGTAGTACTCTACGGGATCCACGCACAAAAGGAAGGAATATTGGTTGCTAAACACTGCTCAAACTCACACACACTGGCTGAAAGAGACAAAAGAAACTGACTGAAACTGACACTAACTCGGCAGGATATCGCATCCTGGGCCTACTTAGTCTATCAGGCATAGACATCAGAGTCGAAGTAGTTCGGACTGGGGAAACGACACATGCTCGCTAGGATATCGCATCCTATGCATACGTATCTCCTCGGACGAGAGAAGAATCAGAGCATTCGTAGCTCGGCTGACACACACACAAGCAAAGCGAACACACACAGGCAAACGTGGAGCCCGACTGCCAATCACTGGACTTATGTCAGCATCCGAACCTAAAACACACGCAAAGAGGCAAACGTGGAGCCCAAATGCCAATCACTGGACTTACATTGACATCCGAACCTAAACACACACACACTGGAACCCAAATGCCACTCGATGGACTTACATCGGCTTCCAAGCACACAACAACACAACAGGTTGATAGGGAGTCGGGGACTCAGCCTATAACTGTCAAACACACACAAACAGACAGACAGCAAATGCTAAGGAGTCACAGACTCGAGCCTAGCAAAGGTCAGACAACACACACAAAAGAAAGAAAAGGCGCCCGGAGAGATCAGCTCAATCTCCTGCCTACATACTTCATCTGGTGTGAAGATCAGGGCGATGTAGTTCCCCTACAGAGGGATAAAGGACCTAGCCTAACCAGATAACAGAGGGAGACACAACACTAGGGAGACTACGACTCGAGCCTAGATGTTATCATGCAAAATCATCCCTAAGTTAAGGTTTCTAACTAACTGGCACAGGGAGCCAGCCTATCCTAGACATGACTTGCACAGGAAGCAAGCCACACACACACTTAACTTGCACAGGAAGCAAGCCAAGCAAAACATAACTTGCACAGGAAGCAAGTCTAAACTAATCCTAACTTGCACAAGAAGCAAGTCTAAACTAATCCTAACTTGCACAAGAAGCAAGTCAAACAATCCTAACTTGCACAGGAAGCAAGTCAAACAATCCTACAAGCACAGATAGCACACACTATACACAAGCAAGTGGCTCAAACAAGGGTTAGGTTTTAGTCGAGGGGTCATATCAACCTCAACAAACAAACCTCTGGAACTGGGTGAATGTTGCTCTTAACCTTGCCATTGAGGGGCTAAGGTGAAGCAGATGAAAGGTGAGTGAAGATGAGACTTCACAGCTCTTACCCCTAGCCTGGGAGAGCTTAAGACAAGAATGTGTGGGTTCAGAAAGTGGGAACCCTTCTACACATTTAAAACTGACTCAACTGTACAATTGTACAAGATCTTGGGTTTGTATCCGCAATGCATCAACACAGTGGTGTGAGCAAAGCAGATGACACACTGAATAGTGGGGGATAGATTGCATATCCCTACCTTCCACCAATTGCCTCTTCACTTAGGAGGACTTTGACTCTATGCAAGGACAAAATTAAACATCCACAAACATTGCCTCTTAAGGAGGACTTCAGACAATTGCCTGGCCAAGTAACAGGCCAGGTCTTCCAGACTACATGAAGACTAGAAGCATACCTCAATGCAAATTGCTTATACAAGCAAAGCAAAGCAAAAAGTTCACAAGGAACTAAGCAACTAAAGCACCTGAAACAGTCAAGCAGATGTTAGTATGCAACTTCAAACAAAACAAACAGAAACAGACACCAACAGTCAATTAGAGGCACATGGATGTGCAAGGCACAAGGCTTAGGGTACGTGAGCCAAGCCACCTACAAAACAAACAAGTTAGACAATGATATTTAAGCAAGCTCAATCAAAAGAATTGGTCTCAATGGCCACTTGATGGTCAACCTGAAAGCACAAGCTCAAAAGTGAGTAACAGGACCACTAGGGCAAGCCTAGGGTCAAAAATGAATGAAGAAGTCAAAACAGCAAGGGACAAGCATCCAAAATCATGTTCAAACAATTAAGAAACACAACCAATTGGGTTCATGCGCATATCAATCACTATCATCATTTCATGAGCAAATTAGGTCAAGGTATAGCAAACAGAAGCTCATAGAAGTCAACAGCAAGACTTAACTCAAAAGCAATCTTAAACATTTCCAAAAATCACCAAATAAATCATGATCAATCCTAACACATAGCATGGTAAGCATGTCAAATTTCATCTCATTTGGACAAGTGGAAGGCAATCAATGAAAATCAGAAAGTCAAAGCAATTTTGAACATGCTCAAAGAGGTCAACCAAATATGCATCAACTTAGAAAAATCATAAATCAGAGATGGTGTATGATAAATGAATGGGACTAAAACCATGGCAAAGATGAGGATGTCTAGTTATCTCATGTAAAATTTCATGTCCATCCAATAAAGTATGAGAATTTCACAAATGAAATGGGAACAAGTGTCACACAAGGTCAACATATGACTAACCAGGGGAGAAAATCTCAAACAATTAGGAAATGCCACAAATAAATCCACAAAAAATCACATGTAAACTAGACATACAAGAGTAGGTTCATGCAAAAAATCAGATCAATTGGAGGTCAAGAAACATGGTAATGAAAATCATGAAGTTGGGCATCAATGGTGTGACACAAATTGTCACACCCTAATTCAAAAATTCATAACTCACAAACCAGCAATGATAAATTCACAAACTCTACACCAAAATCACCATGAATGTGTCTAGTTTAAGCACAAAAAATTGGGAGCCATTGGATACATTCTCATCATTTCACAAATGTTTTGGCAAAGTGTATAATATTTGGTCACATGTCACAAACCCTAGCACCATTTAAAAACCCTTGATCAAAAAAATCTGGAAAAAATATGATAAAATACTAGAGGTCATGAGGAAGACAATGCAAAAATTCCCATGATTTTTGGACTAAAATTGGAGGCGCAATGATTTTTGTAAGTTGGTGTCACAAAGTGAAATAAACATTGAGATGAATTGATTTTAGTTGGAACAAATATGTAATGAAATGCCAAAAGACCAAAACGCCCCTTGCTGAGTGTTGAAACTCAGCGTTTCATTTAAATGGGGAGGTCAGCGCTCCTTTTAATATATATTTCATAGAAGGCGTTAAATAAATGAATTGGCATTGCGCCCCAGTGGTAAAACACTTGGTATCTCAAGCTTTGAGGCAAAGGTCTGGGGTTCGAATCCCCCTCGCCCCAGGCCTTTGGCATTTATTTGGAAACAAGGCAAGGCATATACAGTAGCAACATTTACAGTATCCATATTGCAGAAAAAAATACTTACAGTAGTTTCATACATTCAACAAAAATTTCCAGCAAGATTTTTTTTGTTAACCAAATTCAACAAACAACATATCAATGCGTTCCTCTTGCCTTGCTCATCAACATTATATCATCCATTTTCATCAAATCAAGTTAAACAAAGAGAAATAATCAAAAACAAGTTTGGATGTGAAACTTCAACTCAACATAACTTGCAAAATACCAAACCATTTTTAGTGATCTAAAGCTCTTTGAACTCGGCATTAAGAGACCTTTTTAAAGCATGTATTTATCTCACAAAATAGGGAGATCGAATTTTTACCAAATTTGATGGACAGTTGTGGTACAGTTGTTGTTTGATGTTGTTGGCCTAAAACAGATGCTCCATAAGCCTTCCAATGATGAATGAATGAAAGAGTTTGGCTTGAAACGACTTGAAAAGGTCTAGAACTCGGACTGCCATTGTTGAGTTCATGTAGAAAACAGTCGGGAATGAAGCTTTACAGTTGAAGAAACCATGTTTGAATGAGCTCCATATGTTGTTTTGATGATGTTTTGCAAGGCCAAGTTTTGTTCTTTGGAGTTCTTTGACTGTTTTGGAAAAACGCTAAGAGTGTGATTTTTGAGAGAATGAGAGAACAATGGTTTTTTTGCTATCCAAAGTGTGGCTGCTATTAGTGGTTTTCAAATGATGAATGGATAGTCAAAATAACAATGCAAGGCTTTGTTCTCTTTGAGTTCTTGGACAGAAAATTGGAAAATGCAAGAATGAAGTGTTTTTTGAGAGTGAGAGCACACTGGTTTTTTGCTGTGTTAGAGGCTCTAATTCTGGTTCACAATGACAGAAAATCATGTAAAAATCTTCTGTTTTGATGTACAAGGTATGGTCCATGGATTTGTGGAGAGATATGGTGAAAGTGTACTTTTCTTCCAATGTTCAAGCAAGCTAGCATGGGCTGTGTACTTCATGGGAATGGGCTTGCAATCACATTTCAAATGACATTCCAAACACTTCCTAATTGGCCAAATGTGCTGAAAACTTTTAATTCAAAAAGTCAAACTTGAATCAAACTTGAATTTAAATGGAACTAGTCAAAAAATGCCATTTTGATTGGTGAAGTTTTGGCTCATGAAATTTATATTTTTGGAAAGAAGGGATCAAATGTGACTTGTAGGAAAAAACCCCACCAAAATTGGCCAAATGGTTTGAGAGATATGGCCTCTTGAAGTTCAAGAATTTCTGAAATCGATTCGATCATAACTTGCCAACCACACATGGGAATTGAGAGTTCTTGGACTTTTTGGAAATGGGAGAACAAGATCTTCAACTTTCATGTTGGGCAAAAATTCATTTGGAGCTTGTATCATGATGTAAGTTTGAGGATCAAGACTTTCCATTTTTGGTAAGTTTCAGTTACAGGTCCAGTTTCCATTTTTAGAAATTTCTGATCTGGCTTCAAATTCTTCCATGATGGTGTTTGACATGATATATGAAGACTATTTGGACATGAATAAGATCTCTCAAACCATTTCCACTCATCAAATCACTGATTAAATGGACAGTTGACCAACAGTTGACTTTTAGGGTTTCTGCCTGATTGTGCATGAACTGATGACCTCTGAGCCTTCAACCCTTGACTTTAACACTTCAAATGAACCCTCTAGTCATGTGAACTTGTTGGACAAACCCTAGGGCCTTGGCTCCTTGAGAATTGTGCTTGCTTGCTTGGTTGACTGATCTCCTGATCAGTTTGACCTAATTCTTTAATTGGCTTGCACTTGAGGCAAAAGGGGCAATGCAATGCTATGCAATGGACCATGATATGCTATGACCCAATATGAAAATGTATGTACGATGATAGGTGCAAATTTGAGGTGCTACAACCATAACGACATATAATCTGATTTTTGATAAACCTCACAACAACTTTCTTGGTTACATTTGCATATGATGTCGTTTCAACCCACTTTATAAAGTAGTCAATAGCCACCAAAATGAAACGATGTTCGTTCTAAGCTTTAGGCTCAATCATACCAATCATATTAATTCCCCACATGGAGAAAGGCCATGGGGAGGAAATGAAATTCAACAGCGTTGGAGGAACATGAATCTTATCTGCATATATTTGACACTTGTGGCATTTCTTCACAAACTTGCAACAGACAGATTCCATTGTCATCCAATAGTAACCTACTCTCAACATCTTCTTAGCCATAGCATGTCCATTGGAATGAGTACCAAAAGAACCTTCATGGACCTTAGGGTAGAGTGGTAATGAAGTTCTGATCTCATTGCTCTTGTATTTATAGCCAATGTCATTGCTTTCTACACACTTTCATTTCAACGTTCAAAAATAGCAACCTTCATCACGAGCTTGCATGGGCGTGTATAAAGCCCAAAGAATGATTGACAAAGGTCCAAAAGTCTGCACATGTCATGCTGAAGGTGTTACATTAAGCCACGCATTGTTGAATTGAATTAGATCGTGAATTTCTTCCAAATGGTACCTCAAATTGCACCCATGCACAAGTCCTTAAATTTTGATCCAAATGGGATGATCTTGGATGTTTTGGAAAGGTGAGTTCAAGGGGAACAACTTTCTTGTTGAACAAGTTTTCATTTGAAGCTTGGATCATGATGAATTTTGAGGTGGAAGTTTAGGAAATCAAACATATTTGAAAATGTTCTAAGTCCCAAGTCAAATGTTCACTTCTTCCACCTTGAATAACTTTTTCTATGGACTTCAAATGAAAAACGTTCCTTCATAAAAGTTGTATATATTTCAAACCTCTTCAATTTAGTCACAAATTTGACCTCATGTGGATTTGGCATGAAGGAGTTATGCATTTTAGAAGTTGAGGAAAATCACTTGTTCAATGGTAATGGCCCAAAATGACCTATAATATTTCCTCTTGGCACATGCATTTTCAAGTTGAATTTGAACTCCCTCCAAATATTAAAGTTGAAGTAGACATCTTGAATTTTATAATGGAATTTTAATGGCTTTCATATCATAAGAATTGAGCAAGTTATGGTCTTGAGAAGTTGACCTCAAAATTAGGGTTCAGACAAAATGACCTATAATCGTTCATCCTAAAAAATGACTTTACAAGCAAAACTAGATCTTGACTTCAACATGAAAGTTGTTTTGAATGTCATTTGGAGTAAAGTTTATTTTGTAATCATTTTAATATGACAAAAATTATAGAAGATAGGGTCTAGGGAATCCCAATTTTGACCAGTTGACTTTCTCTAGTCAACCACCATGAACCATCTTGCTAGCTTGATATTCTCTTGACTTTTGGGACTCATGGTGGATCATATAGGCATAATATGATTCAATATGAATTATCCCTTGAAATATTTGATCAAATGTTGAAGAAACTTGCTAAGGAAGTCACACAAGATACTTAGATGAATTAGGGCTTCCAAGGCAAACAAGCTTCAAACTCTTGGTGATTTCTTGATCAAAATGACATGTGAAGATCATGAGGATCCATATATGATGATTATAGCCAAATTGAACCATTTATTGATTGAACTCTTTGCATTGAGGGTCTCAAACCCTAGATATGATCTTGATGGAGCATGGGTGAGCATACACACTACATACAAAAGAGTTAAACTACATATTGACATATTTTTGGTATTATGGTTAGTAAATGATGAAAAAATTATGATACAATCAAAAGTGCTTGGTGATCTCTCCCAATCCAAATGAATGAGGGGTAAGGAAGTTACCAAGGTGTGATCGCAAAGCTAATGCATATCATGAGATAGCATGAGGGATCTTAGGGTCAAAATTGGGGTCTTACAAGTTTTATCTGAACTAATGGTGGATTTTGAAAACCTCAAGGTTAATGGGTATGATTTGAGTGAATGTATTAGAACTTGGGTCTAGGAAGTTTACTTTGGACGTCTCAAATGGCCTGTGTATACCGAGTTAGCGAAATAATTCTGGATTTTTGCATCAGCTATAAATCTTCAAATCACTTATTCTGTGTTAGGGCACAAAATCACCATTTATGAGAAGTCAATTGCTAAATTTCTCAATTATGATGGTTCTGGGAAACTTTGTTTTAACATGCTTGCTACGAAGGATAAAATGGAAGAGATTGCTAGAGTAATTTTTCAGGATGGAAAGCCCTCATCCAATGCAAATAATCTTCTCAAACATCTTAGGGTTTGATTCAATATTCTTCTGAGCTTTATTCATCATAGACCGTCATCAAACTCAGCTTATTACATCAACACATATCAGAAGTACATGTTGTACTATCAATCTTCTGGATCAAAGATGAACTTACCTTTTATCCTCTTCAAGTATTTGATCGATATGGTTAAGGATACAATAGATGGATCCCTAAAACTTAGAAAGTGGATACTCTGGGAAGGTTATTTTCTTATATTCTCTTTGAAAGCAAGTTAATCCAAACACTAATGGAAGTAGATATGACAAAGGAAGTGGAATTTGACATTGGGAAGAATTTCAATGGAAGAAATCTGAAGAACATGTCCTTGATCATAATAGTTGTTGACCTTTCAGATCTATAGGATAAGAATAATGATGGTGCTAGAAGAATTCCAATGGATGACTTTCCAATCTTCTCCAAGGAAGATCCTCCCGAGGTTCTAGAATCATACATTGTTGATTGCTTGGCAACATGTGTAGCTGCAATTGCATTTTCTTTTCAGGAACTCTCGGATCAGCCTACTGATGTGTAATCTCTCAAGAAAAAGAAGAAGTCTAAATCTTCTGGTGATGGACCTTTTGGGACTGCCAGACCCCCCACCAAGTTTGCTAGGACTTTTGATATTCTAAGAGACACAATGAGACCAGAAGCAGTAGTTGTTAGTTCTGAGAATGCTAGAGTTGTTGCAGCATCTACTCCTCATGCTAGACCACATGGTAAGTCTCATATGATCGAGACTCCATTTATTTCTGTTAGTTATGATCTTTCTACTTCATATATTGCTCTACAACCAACTCCACCACCATATTCATACACTCCATTTGGAACCATAATAACTCCCCTTCCAAAATAATCAAGTATTTTTGAAACAATAACCACAACTATACCATATGTTTCTTTAACAATCCCAATACTTATTCCAACAATTATTGAGTCAACCACCATTAATATAGTTCCAACCATTTCTGAAACAACAACAACAATGACTGCCCCATTAACCATAAGAATTATACCACCAACATTACTCTCCCAAATGAAAACACCGCACCTTAACCAACCCCCATTATCATGATTGAATAACCATTTGAACCAACACCACCACCAACTTCTAAACCAACCCCCGCTGACCTTAACCTAATCAACCCGAAGACTACTCTTCTCATTCTATCTTTTCCACGCCATATTATGTCACACTCATATTACATGTAGCCCGTGCCTTTCTAGAAGACACACTCATTCCACCAACTCCATCCCCCAACCTAACATCATAGATGAACATGTCATTAACACTTTCATGGAACGCATCAGAAATAATGAACCTTTTACTCCTGATTCTTCTGACCGAACCATAAACATATCTTCTAACCAAACCATAAAAATCTCCTTTGTCTCTGAGATAGACTATGAACCTCACCATATCACAAACCTCTGAGGAAATTGCTGATTTAGTTAGACAACTTGAATCAGAGGAAAATAAGGGTCTCTATTATGTAGTACAAGATTGCGTAAACTGTGTCAATCCTGCTAAGAGTGATACTGCTTGGGTTGACCTTAGAAAATGGATAAACTCAAGTTCTATGGAGCTTAAGGAACTCTATTATATAGGTGCTCATATAAGATTTAGTGATAAGTTGTCTGAATACTTAGAGCCTCTAGTGGACTTATTCTCTCTAAGAGCTCCTATAAGACATCTTCATCCTTGAGGAAATGAAATCCTAGTAATTCTGACTACTGAAGTAAAATCAGAAATAGAAGTTGAAGCTAATTCTATAGTTACTCCTCCTCCCGCTCCTGAAATGGTGATTGAAGAAGAAACTGAAGCTGAAGTAAAAGTCCTTCCTCCTTCTTCAGAAACTGCAATTGCAACTGTCTTTGGGAGCAAACCAATTGTGGAAGCTGAAGACTTTGGTTCTGAACCCATTCCTCTAGTTCTGAAGACTCTACAAGGGTTAAAGCAAGAAAATGAAGTTGTAAGTGCTCGCTTGGGTAAACAAGATGACATGTTCAACGAACATGCTAAAACTAACAACAAGATCAAAGAGATGCTTCATGCCATTCTATCCAGATTACCACCCCTTCTTAAAAATCTTTATTTAACAACTTGTTGTTTTTCTATATTTTATGTTTAAGTATTTTATCATTTCTATGAAATGAAGTTTTGTTTGTTTTTACTTTATATATTTCTTTCTTATCTCTTTTATTGATGACGAAAGGGGAGAATAATGGATACGATTTTGAAATACCTATTTCCTTTATGACACCCTAACATTTGTCTATGATTTCTTGTTTCCAACCCTGATAACTAATAACCTGTTCAAACAAGTTAACTAGGTTTTTCACGTGTTAAGATTTTTTACCCATAAGGCATTGGCCAAGCTTATTTGAGTTGACCAGTCGCATATAAGTTCTGACAATCAAGCTTTGATAAATGGTTGATAGCCATACTTTATGATGCTTAAAGCCGAGTCAATTCAGAATATTTCTGTAACCAGACTTTTGTGTTCTGTGAAGTTATTTCTTTCATGTTGATTAAGATATTTTATGTGTTAAGATTATTTTAACTCCTAAATTTAGGGGGAGCTTGCAAACTTAACTATGAAGTTCTATAATGTTAATAATTTAAAATTCAAGGGGAGCCTACAAACCTCACTCTGATGTTTTTATGTGATTAAACCAAGTAAAAATTGTTCATTAAAATTTATGTTTTTGTCATCATGAAAAAGGGGGGATTTTAAGAACAAGATTTAGTTCTACATCATGTTCTGACTCTGAATGAATGACATATGATGTCATCAGATTCTGAACCTAGTGCGCTCTGCCTCTGAGATACATGGTTTACAAGATAATCAAACTCTGGATTTTGTACTTCAACACTTATGACTCTATACTTATCCAAAGATTTATAACTCTGATGCTTCAAATGTTGATTTGCTCTGAAGCCATGCTCTCTCATCAACTCTGAACTATGTCACCAGACTCTGAAAGACAGTGTTCTAATGGACTGTGTCAAGACTCTGACGACCAAGGTTATGAATTTTCTGTCAACTAGATTCTTACTCTTCTCTTATGCATGATTCATGACCTAATTAATAGAAGTTCTTGATTATTGAAGATAAGATGAAAATATTTTACATAAGCAAAATAGTACACGGTTCAAGATCATATACTCATTCCATTACATTGATTTTATGGGATAAGGATTGTACTATTGTAACACTTTTCCTACCATTTTCACAAGTCGTTATGCAAGGATACAATTTCATTTTGGTATTCCAACTCTACCCTCTAACGAATCTTTTCATTTCCTATATAAAGGAGAGTTGGAAGAATGAAACAGTGCTACATATTCTAAGAGATTATTATTACGTGAACAATGCATTTTGTGAAATATTTGAGAGAAAAGAAAACACACACTAGAACTTTTGTTCATATTCTTCATAAAATATATCTTTGTGTGATAAACTTCTATTCATTTTGTGTATTCTGATCTTTAGAAGTGCTTTATAAACACACCTTTGTATCTCAATTTGTTTGATTGTATTTTCCTTGAGTGAGTGGGGTTTAGTCAGAATACTCAAGAAGACATTGATTGTAGGTCTTTGTATTGTAATCAGTTTGGTTATAATTGATTAAGTCCTTGTTGATAAGGCAAAATCAACTTGGCGGGTGAACTGGAGGTAGCTTAATTAAAAGCAAACCAGGATAAAAATAATTGTTTCATCATTTTTGTTCTTTGTTTTCAGTTTGTTGTGTTGGGTTGAAAAGAATTTAATTTTTAAAAACCCAATTCAAACCCTCATTTGTTTTGTTTCTCGTCACTTTCACATTCATCCTCTCAAGGCATCACGATGAGATATTAGTACGCGTTATCTCTCCAATGCTTTGAACCGCATCCTAAACGGAATCACGAATCTCAAGTTATGATATTTTTCTTTAGGCATAGTGGAAGTCATGTTAGTTGACGAACATCACCCAGAACTGGGTTTTTTCCCATGGCCAGTTCGTCTCTAAGTCCAAGAATTCGTGGGTAAATATCCAAAATTTATTTTTCTACATTTTCCACCATAGAAGCCCTTTCGGACCTTCGATTTCAATTTTCTAAAAAGCCTCAATCTCATTATTTGACATACATAAATTACCTTATAATTAAAACAACAATTTAACACATAATTCTCAATTTTCTCGAAAACATATTAACCCCAAAGCTTCAAACCTTCGACAATGGTGGAAAATATAAATAATTTTAAAACAGTAATCACATCAAATTATACACGAAAATACACATTTATTAAGAAAAGCAACATTATAATATCATAGAAACTCACAATTTCATGAACAACCCAATTCCCTATTGGAAGTTAAGGACTCATCTACCCTAAACCTCATACATAAGACCTATTCAAAGCTACCCCATTACCTTGCTCACCTAGCAACAATGGTTGATTATGTTATTGGTTCTCCTCTCTTTCTATACTAGCTCTTCTCTTTGCCCTAACTCTTTCACTCTTTCAATTCATGTATTGTCAAAAACACTCTATCTCTTTAACTTTCTTTTATAATAACAAAACTCCTAAATTTTGGATTTACCTTTCTATCCTCACTTACTCAGAAAAAAACCAATAATGTCCTTCCTCTTTTATTTCTTATATTTAATTACTCTATTCTTATTATTTTATCTCTAATAACAAAATAATTAAATTCACTAAAAAGATGCTACTAATCATATTATTTCGTTTAAATAATTAAAATACTACTATTTTAATCATTATATCACTTTTACACTACCACCATACTACTCTATTCTTCCACACCATCTCACTATACCCCGCACACATAAAGCAAATATTCAATTTAAATCAATATATAAAATCATATAACCATGCTAAATCACTCAAATACACAAATTAACTTAATTAAATAGTTAAATGGAAAAATCGGGGTGTTACAACTCTCCCCCATTTAAAGGATTTTTAACCTCGAAAATTACCTTAAGCAAACAGAGTCTGACACGACTCCCTCATCTGGCTCTCTAACTTCAAAGTCACGTTTCCACCAGCAGGTCGTCCCCAAGCTACATTCACCAACGTAATGTCTTTACCATACAATTGCTTCACTTTCGATCCTCTATCTGCATAGGTGATGCCTCATAAGTCAAGTTATCTCTCACCTGCACATCATCCACTTTTACCACACGAGACAAATCCGAAATATATCTCCTCAAATGAGACACATGAAACACATCATGAAGGTTAAAAAGCGATGGTGGTAAAGCAATCCAATAGGTCATCTCTCATATCCTCTACAAAGTCTAGTATGGACCAATGAAATGCGGAGTGAGCTTTCGAGACTTCAAAGCTCGACCAACACCAGTTATCGGAGTAATTCCAAGAAATACATGAGCCCCCTCTTGGAATTCAAGTGCTTTCCTCCTCTTATCATGGTAACTCTTCTTAAGACTCTACGAAGCAATCATATTCTCGTGAATCACTTTAATCTTCTATATCGTCTGTTAGATAATTACAGCATGCTATCTCTCGATTCATACCAACACAAAGGTGTCTTGCACCTTCTACCATACAACGCCTCAAACGGTAGAAATCCATCCCAAGCACCTCCTTTATCGAGCATGCAAGCTCTCAACAAGTCTTCTAAAGATTGGATCGTCCTCTTTGTTTGACCATCCGTCTGTGGGTGATAAGAGGAACTCAATCGCAACTTCGTACCAAACGCCTTTTGCTAGATCTCCAAGAATCTTGAAGTAAACCTCGGATCTCTATCAAATACGATACTGGAAAGAATACCATGCAGACTGACAATTCTCTTGATATTCATCTCCGCTAGTTTTCCCAATGGATAATTAAGTCTCATCGGAAGGAAATGAGCCGATTTAGTCAACCTATCGACGATGACCCAAATCATATCACAAGCTTTTTCTATCCTCGGTAACCCAGACACAAAATACATCGAAATGTTATCCCATTTCCACTCTAGAATAAACAACGGCTACATCAAACCCAACGACTTCTGATGCTCTACCTTTGACTTTTGACAAGTCAAACATGCATACACAAAACTAGCAACTTCCTTATTTAATCCTGGCCACCAAAAGATCCTCTTCAAATCTTGATACATCTTAGTAGCACCGGGATGAATACTCTATCCACTTCTGTGACCTTCATCAAGAATACTTTGCATAAGCTTTGGCACATTCGAAACACACACAATCTTTAGAAATCTTATCACTCCATTCTCGTCGATTCTAAAATCACCATATTGACCTTGATCGATTAAAGTAAACGAATCAATCAACTTCAAGTCCATCTTATGACCTTCTCTAATTTTTCGAGAATACCATTGGTAAGCCTCAACATACCTAACTTCATACTCTATGGCGTGACTTCTCAAACCAAACTCTAATCTCTAAACTATTCGATCAGCTCCAACTCTTTATCCATTAACATCGACATATGCAAGGTCTTGCAACTCAAAGCATCAGCTACAACATTTTCTTTACCAGGATGATAACTCAAACAAATGTCATAATCCTTCAGAAACGCCAACCATGTTCTCTGTCTCATATTCAACTCTTTCTGGTCGAAAAGATACTTCAGGCTCTTGTGATCACTATACACTTCGAATCACAAACCAAACAAATAATGCCTCCAAATCTTTAGCACAAACACAACTACAACCAACTCCAAGTCATGTATCGGATAATTCCTCTCACGCACTTTGAGTTTCCTTTAAGCATAAGCTAGAACTTGATGATTCTGCATCATCACACCTCCAACACCCATCAAGGAAGCATCACAATACACAACAAAAAACTTAGTCAGACTCGGCAAAATCAGAACGGGAGCCGACGTCAACTTCTTTTTGAGCTCTTGAAAAATTTCTTCGCACAAAGCATCCCAGACAAAAGCTTAAACTTTCCTCGTTATCTGAGTTAATGGAAGAGGTAACTTAGAAAAACCTTCAATAAAACCGCGACAATAACTAGCCAACCCAAGAAAACTTTGAATCTCACTAACAGACTTCAGAGTCTCCCACTATAGAACAACATTAACCTTTGAAGGATGAACAACAATCCCTCCGCAGGAAATCACATGACCAAGGAGACTCACTTCCTTCAACCAAACCTCACACTTAGACAATTTAGCTTATAACTTATTCTCTTGCAAAATCTCCAATATCAACCTCAGATGATCTGCATGCTCTTCATTTGTCTTTGAATAAATTAATATGTCGTTGATGAGCACAATCACAAACTTGTCTAAATACTGATGAAAGATCTTGTTCATACACTCCATGAACACACCATAAGCATTATACACACCAAACGGCATCATTGAATACTCGTAATGACCATTTCTCGTTCTGAAATATGTCTTTGGAATGTCTGCATCCTTTACACGAATCTGATGATAACCGGATCTCAAATCAATCTTGTTGAAAACACAAGAACCTACTATCTGGTTCATCAAGTCATCAATCATCGGAAGTGGATACTTATTCTTGATCGTCACCTTATTTAGTTGTCGATAGTCAACACACAGTCTCATGTTATCGTCTTTCTTCTTCATTAACAACACCATGCACCCCACGACAAAACACTTGGTCGAACAAACTTTTTCTCAAGTAAATCTTC